>NC_139226.1:125502629-125736230 GCF_055691185.1 Crinia signifera | reverse complement strand
TACCTATGCAAAGGTCGTGTTGTTGTTCACTACAATCATCCCCAGCATCCCCTTCCCAAAACTAATCTGCCAAGAGGTCCAGGAAGCCACCTGTTCCTGACTTCCTGTTACCCAGCACTGGTGCCCCGCGGGGCTGTGTGCTCACCCCTGCTCTGATCTCTATATACCAGAAACTGTACCTCTGAATTACAATCAGTTCATATCAATAAATGTGCAGAGAACACAACAGTCATTGGCCTCATCAAGGACAGGGATGAACAGGCTTACAGACGGGGACTCGCTAGTGACCTCCTTCAAGTTCCTGGGGACCACAATCACCCGGGACCTCAAGTGGGGATCAAACGCTGATACCATCATCAGGAACGCAGCAGATAAGCAACATCCTGGACACGGCACGCTCAGCCTGCTGCCAACGGGCAGATGATACAGAGCTGTCCCCCCCCCCCCCCCCCCCCCCAGGTCCAACAGATGCCGCCGAAGCTTCTTCCCTGGAACGGTCCACCTGCCTAACTCCTGTACAGATTGACTAGTCGTTTATATCATCTGTATGCAATCTTCCCTGCGTCCCCTTACTGTAATCCTATCTGAAGTCTGTACGTGTGTCCCCCAACACCCCCACCACCCCCACCACCTGTTTACTTGTTACCTCTCGGCTGCTGTATTGTACACGGAAACAAATCCCTAGTACACGCATATATACCTGCCAATGACGCTGATACTGATTCTAATACTCATACAGTAATGCAGGCAGGAGGTGTCACGTCTGCCACCTGCAAACAGCATCAGACTGTCAGCCGCTGACAATGGGCCGTAGTCTGACCAAAGTCATGGACCTGTAGTGCACATGCGCAATATGGCTCCGACACATGTGCAAGGTACCAAACCTCTGTACTTTGCTACATTCATCACAGGTATGCCGGGCCCCGGTAACATTTCAGGGCGTGGCCTAATAGTGGGAGGCGTGGCCACCTCCCGAGATTAGGCCATGCCTTCAAAATGATTCAGGGGAGTTAAAAAACAAGTTGAGGACGGAGTGTTTTGTCCCCCCTCAGCAGCACACACCTACAGCATGTGCTGTGCTGCTGCCCAGGAGGGACAGAGGGGGAAGGGGAGGGGTGGAGGGTGGTCAGACCAGGGTCAGAGGCGGCCCCTCCAGCAAGCCCAGGCCCGGGTAATTAGTACCCCCCCCCCCCCCCCTCTTGCTGTCCCTGTGCATCACTACAGCGCAGGGCAAGAATCAGGCCCAGTATGCTGACTATGGGGCGGGATGTTCTTACATCCGCAGCCCAGCTCCGCCCCCTTCGCCCGCCCATCGCATACATAATTATTGCATATGCTGTAAGAGCTGTCCTTTGCGGTGAGAGTCAGCGGGTCCCATCGGGTCCCGGCGACTCCCCCCTCCCTCCCTTACCTGGCGCTGCTGCTGCGCCGGGCTCTCCTCCTCCCTGCACCCGGAAGAGGATCATAGTGCAGGGATGAGGAGGTCACAGGTCCGGGCAGCACAGCTCTGTGACAGGTCACAGGTCGGTTCGCTTTAGAAGCCCATAGGCTTCTATGGGGCATCACCAGATTTCCTGCTGTTGCGGTAACCCGATAACTGGGTTTTTACCTCATTTTTAGTTTAGAGAATCTCCCCCTGTGTCTGCAAATACGTCTGCTCCACGCCGCAGGATGGCAGGGAGAGCAGGGGAGATAAAAGGTGGCTGAGTGCTGATTGAATTGCACTCAGCCATCTATTGGGATAGTATGGAAAGGAGAGAAGAGAAGGAAAAGAAACAGAGAAATATATAAGGAAAAGAAACAGAGAAAGAGGGAAGAGAGAAGGAAACAGGATTACAGCAGAGAGATATAGGAGGAATTACCTGATTGTACGGTGATGTAGATCTTTATCCTCCTGCCGTACTCAGGAGATCCGAAACATGACCGGCGATGGGATGCACGGTCCCCGGCACACGGGGCAGCTGGGGTTTGTGTCCGTCCACTCGTAGATGCAGCTGGCGTGGAAAATGTGGCTGCAGGGCAGGACGGCCACCAGCTCTCCCGGCACGAAGTCCATCAGGCAGATGACACAGGATTCTGCGGCTTCCTCCTCCGTAGCATGGTGAGCTGGGAATCCGCAGATGTCTGCCACCATGGGAGGGTTGTTCAGATCGCTGATCTCCACCAACCTGGCCGGAAGATTGTTGCTGGTGATCTCCGCCTCCATGACCTGGAAATCCTCACCTTGTCTGCCGAAAAATAGCATGAAGGCTTGGGAGGTTCCGCCCGCTGATCTCCAGCACCATGGCCGACGTGATGATGAAGTTGATCTCCGAAACGATGGCTGGGAGATTCGGCCCATTCTCTGCTGGTTGCTGACAGGGTTGGTGAAAATGGCTTGGCCCGGGAGATGATCTGGGCCTGGTCTGTCCCGCACTGAAGCAGAAGCAGGTGGAGGACAACGGCTTCTGTCTGTGTCCTCTCGTGGTGGCTGCAGACGAGCAGATGCTTCTCCTGATGAACGCTGCTCAGGATGTTGCTGGCGAGTTCTTCCTCTTCTGCGCTCGGACCGCAGCCGCTCCTCAAACACGGTCTCCGAAGCGTCATCTGAAAATATATACATTATATAGCAGCCAAAGTAATTACAGCAATAACATTTAGGGGTTTTGATTTATTTTTTTATATGTATTTATCCATTTGCTAACTTGGCAATTTCCAAACTTGAAAACCCAGCTCCTAAGATAGAATAGCACAAGTCCAAATAGCCAATAATCCAGTTCACCAATATATGTATACAATATGTTATTTGTACATTTTAACAAAGTTAAATATTAAATTCAAATTAAAATACATTTTTACTGGTTGTTGTTTTGTTTTTATAGTTTGCAATCTCATCGCATGGAGGGACCCAGCCAGCGGGCGGCCTTGTCCTGTGCTGGTCGCTCCTCCGCATGCTGGAGTCAGCAGTTACAGTTCTGCAATTGTTTGGAAAACTGCAACTGAACCCGAATCAGGCCCCATGTACCGCTGTGGCCCCCATACATCGCTGTGGCCCCCATGTACCGCTGTGGCCCCCATATATCACTAGTAACCACAAAGAAATGATTCACAGACTCAACAAAAAAATTATTTTCAACAAATTCTGTGATTATCCCCCCCACCCCCAATATAGAGATCCCTTCCCCATTTAGAGAGTCCTCAATCGGCGCCCATACATTACAGATATATATCATAATTGCCTACTTTTGAAAACGAGTTTCAGGGAGATTATAGTTGGTAGTAGAATTTTGCATAGCGCCCCATTGAGGGGGCGTGTCATGCTCCACCCAAAGGGCGTGTCTAGTTCCATATATGGAGAGATTGTGAAAAGATTTTGTGAACGTGCACCTAGAAGCGTGGGTGTGTACTGCTACATCGGAGAGGAATCTTTTCTAATGACTTATATCCAAATGTAGATGAGGCCAACGCAGTTAGTAAGAGCTACTGTACTTGGTAAAGTGCTGGGAAATGGTGCTGATGATTCAGTGTAACTGTATCTGTCTCTCATTCCTTTTTCTACAAAAATGTAACAGTGTAATGTGGGCTAGGTGACATGAGGGAGATTGCTAGACTAATGAGGGAGAGAGGGCGATTGCTGCTATGTCAGGGAGTCTCCTGCAGAATGCAGGAGGGGAGGTAACTATGATGTAACAGTGTAATGTGGGCTAGGTGACATGAGGGAGATTGCTAGACTAATGAGGGAGATTGCTGCTATGTCAGGGAGTCTCCTGCAGAATGCAGGAGGGTAGGTAACTATGATGTAACAGTGTAATGTGGGCTAGGTGACATGAGGGAGATTGCTAGACTAATGAGGGAGATTGCTGCTATGTCAGGGAGTCTCCTGCAGAATGCAGGAGGGTAGGTAACTATGATGTAACAGTGTAATGTGGGCTAGGTGACATGAGGGAGATTGCTAGACTAATGAGGGAGATTGCTGCTATGTCAGGGAGTCTCCTGAAGAATTCAGGAGGGGAGGGTAACTATGATATATATCAGTGATGTCAGATCTGTCTCTTGAAAGGTGACATTGTATCTTGTGGATCCCTCATACTATGTTTTTACTCCAAAAAAGCCCCCCATAAATCTGCATACATACCAAACTAGTATTACTATACTATAATATACTGTATATAGAACCTTGTTATTGCACAATATTACAAAGCAGAGCTTATTTATAATTATTATAGCATGGGCATCAGCACTGTTGTGTCCTTTCTTTGTAGAACTACAAGTCCCAGCATGATAGCACCTCTTGGTGTGTGTGTGTGTGTATATAATTAGGGTGTGCAGTGCAGCTGGTGTTCCCGGGATTTTAAGAATGTTTGTTTCCAAAAATCTATTTAAATATTAAACACACAGTATAAATAGCATTAGTTGTTCATTCATTTACATTGGAGCGCAGCACATTATACATCTCCTGATAAACTCTGTGCTGCTGGGGGACCCTGCTACTGCCACTATAAACTCAGTGTGTGTGTTCATGCTATCTCCATTCCCCTCCTCACATCATGTCACTGTCCCTGTCACATGCAGCCCTGTCATCACTGACATATCATGCATGTCCTGATATACTCTGTGCTGCTGCCCCACCCCTAGGGGTGCTAGGGGGCGTGGTAACCCCACAGTATTTGTTCACAGATTGTAATTGATATGAGTACTGTTTGGTGTAACTTGCTCCATCCATTCCAGTTATGCAGTCTGCTGAAAAGCTCTGTGCTGCTGCCACAGCCCTAGGGGTTCTAGGGGTGTCTTACCCCCACAGTGTTTGTTCCCAGATTGTAATTTATATATGTACAAGTGTGGTGTAAATTGCTGCAGTCATTCCGGAGTTATACTGCCTGCTGAAATACTCTGTGCTGGTGCCTCACCTCTAGGGGTGCTAGTGGTGTGTTACCCCACAGTATTTGTTCACTCGTTGTAATTTATATATGTACAAGTCTGGTGTAAATTGCTGCAGTCATTCCAGAGTTATGCTCTGCTGGAATACTCTGGTGCCTCCCTGCTAGGGGTGCGTTACCGCTACAGTGTTTGGTCACAGATCGGAAGTCTTATGTGTATGAAGTTTTGTGTAAATGGCTGCAGTCATTCCGGAGTTATGCTGTGCTGGTGCCTCACTCCTTAAGGGTGCTAGGGCTGTCTTACCCCACAGTGTTTGTTCCCAGATTGTAAGTCATATGTGTACGAAGTTTTGTGCAAATTGCTACAGCCATTCTGGAGTTATGCTGTCTGCTGAAATACTCTGTGCTGGTGCCTCAGCCCTAGGGGTGCTAGGGCTGTCTTACCCCACAGTGTTTGTTCCCAGATTGTAAGTAATATGTGTACGAAGTTTTGTGTAAATTGCTCCAGCCATTCTGGAGTTATGCTGTCTGCTGAAATACTCTGTGCTGGTGCCTCAGCCCTAGGGGTGCTAGGGCTGTCTTACCCCACAGTGTTTGTTCCCAGATTGTAAGTCATATGTGTACAAAGTTTTGTGTTAATTGCTGCAGTCATTCTGGAGTTATGCTTTCTGCTGAAATACTCTGTGCTGGTGCCTCAGCCCCCACAGTGTTTGTTCCCAGATTGTAAGTAATATGTGTACCAAGTCCGGTGTAAATTGCTGCAGTCATTCCGGAGTTATGCTTGAACATAGATATGAGCGTACAGCAAAAATGGTGGTTTTTAATTAATAAAACATTAACAGTAATTCATTTTAATTTGGAATTTTTTAGTTGCCTCAGCCATGTTTTAATACGCTCGTTTGTAAAATTTCACGATCATCCCTTGTAAATTGTGGATTTGTATAGAAAGACAGAAGGACATTTTTGCTTTTATATATTAGATTGTATGAAAACCTGCGTTACCAATCCCAATCACTATGTGCTCAGAATCTGCCATCTGTGACCCCCGTACATTGTACATTTCGTTTACACAATCATCTGTAAAATGCCAAATTGCCCCAGTTCATTGCTGATGTATGGGGGCCACATCTCCAAATGTCACCCGCATGCCACATAGGGTACAATGACATGGAGGGAGATTTATCAGTGCTTAGAGAGAGAGATTAAGTATCAGCCAATCAGCTCCTAGCTGGCATGTCACATGATGTATTTGCAAAATGGAAGTTGGGAGCTGGTTAGTTGGCAGTCATTCTCTGTCCACTATATCTCTCTCCAAGTTTTAGTACATACATCACTTTGGGGGCGCATATATCATGAGTTTTAGCTATTTAAAACCCACTGTGTATGATAAATGGTGATCCAGCCAATCAGCCCCAACTGCCATTTTTCAGACACATGACAGGAGCTGATTGGCTGGAGCAACAGTTATTATACACATTGGGTTTTAAATGACAAAAACGCACTGATAAATGGTCTCCTTTACCTCTCCCCATCTTATCGCTCTCCAAGCTGCCATGAATCTCCCCCAGAGTATAAGGTAGGACATATACTAATGTGCAGCTAACTCCAACTGCCGCCCGCATGCCACACAGGGTGAGAGGACAGAGGGGGAGATTTATCACAGCTTGTAGAAAGGTACAGTGTTGAGAGAGATAAAGTACCAGACAATCAGCTCCTTACTGTCATTTTGGGTGGCAGTTAGGGGCTGGTGGTTTGGTACAGTACTTCATCTCTCCCCAGGCCCTGACAAATTGCCCCCTTAGTATAGAATCACTGCCCCTAACATCTCACTTACCAGGATCTTCATGACGGCTCCTCCATCTTCTCTGGTCCTGGAGGAGCCGTCTCAGCTCTCTTCTGCTCATCTCCAGATGTTAGATGCTACAAAGGAAAATACAAAATAAAAAAATCCAGGGAAAGCACAGATTTTATGTGCGCTGTGTATCAGTATCCAAAGCCGGAAGTATCACACTAGATGCCGAAACAGTCTAGTTCGCTCTTCCAGAGGCAAGAGTTTAGCACATCAGCAACAACTGCATCAACCACTTCAACTCATCAAATGCCACTGATGGTCCAGTCTGCATGGGTTTTATACCTGTCCCAAGGATTCAAAATAGCCAATCAGCTCTCAGCACTGCACTCCGGCGGCCATATTGGTTACTGGCATAGAGAATACCAGCTATAGAGAATATGTATTCCCATGAATGTATTGAGTAGTTTACACAATATTTATACAGATTTTATAATAAAGCCCCACCCACTACCCCATAAGCACCTCCCCTGCGAGGCCACAGATTGGGACTCTGTGGCAGCAATAGTAGCAGTTGGCTGGTATGTCTCATGGTAAAATCTCATCTCTGTCCCATTGCCATCACATCTTCCCCTGACATCTGCTCTGTCCCAAATCATTACTCACCAGCCTGCAGCATAGTAATACATAGGCTCCAACTGATACTGGGGTCATTTGCTTATTATATATTATATCTGATATTTGCACCTTATGGTGATTGATGTTAAAATGCACCAATGAGAGGCACAGTATTAGCATATTCAGGTATTTGTAAAAAAAAAAAAATTTGAAAGCATCAAAATATGGTGGGGTGGTGTTTTGTTTTTTGGGGGAGAACACTTAAAATAACACAAGAGGGTTTCTCACACTGGCTACGATGTAACGCTATGTAGGGGCAGGTCCGGATAAACAATGGGGTGGATGGAACTGCAGCTCCAGGCCCCTCATCCAAATAGGCCCATCAGCATTTGACAGGAAAAAAATGTTTTCCTACTACAGCAGCCTGCCAGTGTTCGTCCGGGGTCCCCCCACCCCCAGCAGTGGGCTGTGCCCCCGCTCTCCTATGACACCGGCAGATCAAACGGCATGCAAAACTCGATACTCATGGTGGTGCAGCGGAAGTCCTCACAAGCCGTCTCTGCTCCACATACGGGGTCTCAGTCTAAGGCAGAGGTTCCCAAACGCAGTCCTCAAGGCACCCCAACGGTCCAGGTTTTAGGTATATCCATGGCTCAGAACAGATGGTTAAATCAGACTGACTGAGTTACTAATTAAGTCACCTGTGGCCAAGAATGGATATCCTTAATACCTGGACCGTTGGGGTGCCTTGAGGACCATGTTTGGGAACCTCTGGTCTAAGGACTGTTGGTAATACTACGTGTGCATAAAAGGAACCGTGCGAGCCAGATTCATCTGTCAGGAGACTCTGTGCACATTTCTAGCAATTACCGACACCCCTGCGGCTATCATCTGTTACCGGCTACAAACATTGGAGGTAACTTAAGGTGCCCATACACTAGTGCGATTTCGCCTGATTTCATCCGATTCCAATTACAAAGAATGAAATCGCATGTGTTTGACATTAGATCCGATCCGATGCGCGCTCCTGAGTGCATCGGATCGGATCTAATAGATTTTATTACTATAACTGAGTGCATCGGATCGGATCTAATAGATTGTACCGGGAAATCCTTACGTTTATGTTTACATTTGAGGGGTAATAATGAGCAGCACGCTCATTATTACCCCTCAAATGTAAACATAAATGTAAGGATTTCCCGGTGACTTTATGCTGATCATCAGCCGGTATATTATCTCCTGGATGCCATTCACTAACTAAGGACTCTATTTCCTTTGGGCATATTAGTAAATGCAGATCATATATGGAGATTTATACATATTTCCAGCAAATGATCTAATACCCTTTAACGTGATTATCACTATTTCCCCGCATCAGGGAGGTAAACACATATTTGTACATATGTATGTTTAGTACTAAGACCGGATTGTTACATTTTATATTTTATTTTATGTATTCAGGTGATAATAAATTGTGTTTAGATTTCATTGTCTCTTGTTGTTCAATCAAGCGCCCCTTGATTTTCCAATTTTACCAGTTTTTGGGGGCAGGCAACCCTCCATCTTGGTGGCTGCAGGATTGTCCACCACAACCTTTTCTCTTCCCGCAGTGCCAGAGGCAGAACTCTGGGAGGCAATGAAGTCATCTGCCGCCGGGCTCCTGCTCCCAAGGGGGCACCTCTATTACCAGCACATTTGAATCACTTAATTGAAAGTCGACGATAAAGGTTAAGTGGACTCCCACTCCCAGCAGGACCATAAATGTCTCACTCTCTTAATTTTAAACATAATATACATAACATGTATTTATTTAAGGTGTGTGTGTGTGTGTGTGTGCGTGGGGGGGGGCACCAATATTTATCTTTCCTCTGGGCAACTGGGACGAACTTACGCCACTGCACAGCGCTGTAGACAATTCTATCAGGTGCATAAAACACAAATTGAGCAGTTATCGCCCGGCTGCGTGTGCGTGACATCAATATGCAAATGAAAATACAAACGCTTGCCAATCACAGTGCTGTCGCAGTTTGACTGACAGGAAGCCGGCGATTAGGGGCGTACACCTGCCGTTTTCTGAGTGTGATTGATATAATGCAGACAAGCCCAGATGTTTTTGGGGACGGTCTCTGACGACAGCGCTGACTACTGAAAGCCATAGTCAGTTGCAGATTAGTAGAAGTCTCAGGCTTAAGCTGGGTACATGCTGGTAGGTAAATCTACAGACGGATCAGGCAATGTGTGTTCTCCATACAGGCTGCGCGATCCGTCAGGACTGACATCCCAAATAGGCGGGTGCATGAGCTGTCAATCACTGATAGCTTTCACGGCTGTATGGGCGGTTGGCTGATCGCCAGTACACACAGCACGATGCTCCAACACGATATATCTGTGAACGATTCAGCCACATACAAGTTATACTCACCCCAGGGTGGCTCACAGGTAGGGGTGACTCCACCCGGGAGTGAGCATAACATATATTAGCGTGCTGTATGTTCTTGACCAGACTTTACTCCCTATTTCAGCCACATATAAGTTATACTCACTCCAGGGTGGCTCCCTTCACTCAACACAAGATATTAGCAGATCTACGCAGCAAATGCGGTCAGGGCTGGAGCTACCACTAGGCAGCATCAGGCAGCTGCCTAGGGTGCCTACAGCTGGAGGGCGCCCTTGAGCTGCCACTTTTCTCTCAGCAGTTTTTTTTTTAAAATATGTTTCCGCGGCATCAGCGCATTAATCAGGCAGCAGCCGCCCACCCACCCCCTTCTCCACACTAGTGTCAGTGTCAACATGGCAGCAGTGAGTCTGAGGAGCACTTTGTGCTCTGATGCTTCACGCGGCTCAGCGCGTGCCCCGCCCCCCGCTGGGGAGGCTGTCTCCAGTTATACAGCAGCTGCAGCACAGAGAGAGCTCGAGGAACACCGTGTGCTCTGGTGCTTCGCGCGGCTCAGTGGCGCGCCCCCTGTCCTGACTGCCGAATGGAGTCGGAGAAGCTGGGGCTCCATTGTGAGTCTGAGCGCCGTGCTCAGTGCCGAGCCTGCCCTCCCTGTCCCGCCTGGAGGCCAAAGTGGCGGAGAAGCAGCGGCTCCAGGGTGCTTCGACAATGGTGCCAGGAAACACCCGTGAGGTGGTGGCTGAGTGACCGAATAGCTGGGGGGGCACATAGAGCGGAGAGCCAGGGAGGGCTGCTGGAGCGGAGATCTGGGGAGAAGGAGAGTGTGTGGGGCCATGGATGCGGGAGGTTGAGGGTGCAGCAGTCTAGCTGTTCTGCTAGAAGGCATTCCCTGTGGCTGGCTCTTATCATTATAGCAGGGGCGGATCTAGCCCATTCCATTAGGTGAAGGGGGGACTAAAGGTGCCCACACACTAGAGAGATCTGCGATCGTAAGATGTGCGCATAAATTATCCTTGAAATCTTTTTCCGTCCTATACAAAAGATTTCAGGCAAGCGCACATCTTTACCAAAGATTTTTCTTAAGATCACGTGTGCGTTCCTATGGATCTTTTGTTAAATCTTCTGATCTATTGTGCAGCATGTAAGATCAGAAGATCAGCTAAAGATCCACGGGAGCGCCTCCTTTACGCCAGGTAGAGCCTCCGTTACACGTTACGCCAGGTAGCGTCCCATTACACACATTACTCGAGGTAGAGATGGAGAGAGATAGACAGAGAGAGAGAGAAGGAGCAGGGGAGAAGGAGAGAGAGAGGAGGGGTGCGAATGTAACATGATTCCAGTAGTTTCAGAGGCTATGATGGTGTGGGCACGTCTCTGCCTTAAGCCCCGCCCTCTAAATATCCACGAATCATGGGACTCTAGCAGCTACAGCCACAGGAGAACTGTGGAGTAGGGGTTCTATTGCCCTACTATTGCCCTACTCGCACACACCTGATTTTCTAATGCATAATGGTTCACCAGATTGAAAAGGATTTTGGTGGACTGTATGATACGTTGACCCAGCAATGGTGGCCTGGGGTCAGGAAATTGGAAAAGTGATTAAGACAAAATATGTTAGGATATTTTTTGGCTGTACAGTGAGGTGGTAATTGAATAGGAAGGTTATTGTTGTGTAAGGACTGATTGAGGGATTATATCATGTAAAGCCTCATATGGGGGACTAATATTATAGTCAATCTGGTGCAGGTTGTGGCTCATTTAGGTAAAATAATACTTGCCTACCCTCCCAGAATGGCCAGGAGGTTCCAGAGAATCGTAACCCTCTCTTGGCCCCCCGGTACGGTAGGCAAACATCCGGCATCCCCCTGTAACCACATACATCCCCTCCGTTCAAACACCGGCATCTATGGCTCTTCAGTGAGGGGGCAGGGATAAAATGATTATGCAAATTGCAGTATTTCCTGTAATGGGGCAGGACTGCACCTGCCCCCTGAAATGTACATAGGAGGCTTCTCACAGAGAGGAGACTAATAAGTAGGTAACGCTGGGTAAAAGAGGCCTATTTGATAAATGTTTGGTACGATACGTCAACATCATAATGACCATATAGAAATGTATCATGTTGGTGACTCAGTAGTGAGTTAAGTCATCTACACATGAGAACGATGTGTAACCGGCTGTTCCAATGGGTGACAGGACCCTGCACCAGAAATTGCATACCCACTTGCACGATGCAGGGGCCGACTGCATAATCTAGCAAGCCATACTGCATCCGGCAGAGATATCTTCTTGCATTTGGAACCGTTATCAACTGTAACTGTCAATTTTGTGGTGTCCAGAAGCAGAAGGGTTTTGAGTTCCAAATACGGTGCACAGCGCTAAATTTAAATACATAAAATAGTGTAAACTGGTAATAAACAATTCAATGTGCTCAAAATAAACAGGAAAGTACTTCCCTTCTGTATATTTCAAAAAAGTAAGTATATCGATCCTTTTTCAAATGAATAAAAGAATTCTATAATATTTATGTCTATATATTTTGTCATTGGAAATGACAAAACTTTTGTTAGTAGACTTTTTTTTGGTAAATTGTTTTTATTAAGGCACTGTATGATGTACAATAAAATATAGGGTATAAACATACATTTGCACATTGGCACTGTTTCCAATAAAAAGATCAATTGAGGTAATGAAGACTTATAGGGATATCATCCTTAAACATTGCAACGTACAGTATCGCCCGTGCTTCATCATAGCAATGGATTCAACATCTCAGATAATGAACAATACATTTTACTATTTAAAGTTGAGATATCTAGTTATCTTGATTCAAGAAACTGTATTATAGCTGAATTGTGTCAAAAGAAACAGAAGAAAACAAAAAAATATTTAACTAAACAGTTACACATATAGTGACTCTTTCTCTCTCATCCCAAGCCCCCCACCCACCCCAAACCAACCCCTAGTCGCAAAACACGTTAAGTTGTAACTGAATCAATAATCATGGGAGCAGTGGCGTAACTAAGGCTCCGCAGCCCTAGCAGTGGCGGGGGGAGGGGGGGGAGTCGGCGTAACGGGCGCAGTGTTGGATAGGTGCACTCGCCAACCATCTCCATGTTTGCCCCCTGCAGCCACTGTCCCCAGGTATAGGCGGTCCCCAGCGCAATCCAGTGATGTCACATCTCTGAGTGACAGTTCTGGTGTAGCCTTAGGAGGCCAGCACCATGAGTGTGTCCATGTCTGCAGTGCTATGGGGTGTCCCAACGCTGCAGTGTGCCCGCGCGGTGTGCCTGTCAGCGTTCCTGCTGTAGTGAGGAGAGTCCCACTATATATGCAGCCACTCTGAGGAGACGGAGACCGCTGTGTCACTGTGCAGGGGGAGCTGTCAATCACCACCCCACGATGTCTCCTGCATAGTGCCTGCAGCGCTATTTAATTGTCTGCCTCATAGAACCCTCCAACTCCAGTCTGCACGGCTGTGCAGACTTCAAGCCAGTTGAGCTGAAGCCCAGGGCTGTCCCCGGTGCCACAGTGAGGTGGGCACCAGCCTGATAGCAATTGTGTAAAAAATAGATTTAACTATTGGGTTCTGCTGTGGAACTATGAATCCCAGCAAGCCTTCCCCGCATACTTGGACTTGGAGAACCACAAGTCTCAGTATGTGGGGTATTAATGGCCATGCTGGGACTCTTAGTTCCACAGCAGAACCAACAGCCAAATAAAAACACACATATACACCAATAAAGTACACACTCCATACATACTGACCCGAAGTTTGGGTACCTGTAGAAGGAAATTATACGTACAAGCTCTAATGGTGTAGATCGGTCCCTGTAGGCATCCATGTACTTGTCAAAAAAAAATTGCAAGTACCCAAACCAGCACGAACGGTGAGAAGCGTAAAATGTAGTTGTTTACATTTGACGCATAGCGGCCAATCAGGAGCAGAGTTTCAGAAACTAGTCAGCCAATAGCGCACATCAAGGGGAGAAGCGCCAATTGTAAATATTACATTCAGCACTTCTCACAGTCCATGCTGGCATCGGGTATACTAGCATTTTTTTATTTTGCCAAGTACCTGGATGCCTACAGGGAAAGAAGAGGACCGATCCATGCCATAGGAGCTCCTAAGTACAATTTCCTTCTACAGGTATCCAAACTAGGATACTGATGGAGAAGGGGACCGATGCTTCGGGTCAAGATACTATTAGGGTGGCCAATGGGTGGGTATTAGGGTGGCCAATTCCGGGGCCTAAAAAGTCTGGTATTTCAATCCCGGGATTGGAGTATCCAATCCCGGGACTTCGGGATTAGACTGCGCATGCGCAGTCTAATGCCGGGTAGCATCTGAGCACTCACTCAGACGCTGCCCGGCTGTTCCTGACCCCGGCGTGCGGCCTGCGCAGCGTGACGGTCACGCTGCGCAGGCCACGCCGCCCACTCTGCTTTGACCCCTTCTCTTGCCCGCCCCTTCTCCTGGCCGCCCGCACGCCCCTTCTCCTTTCAGCCCACCCCCCACCTCTTCACTTGCGCCCGCCCGGGCCTTCACCTGCAGCCTGTCTGCCTGATTCTTCTCCGGCTGCTGATGAGGTGCACACACCCGGAGGCACCGTGCACCTCCGAACCCACTCCACTCCCTGCCGCCCGCCTGCCAATGTAAGTAAATGTGCGGGTTGGCCGGTGTGGGGGTGGGTATGGGTCAGGATTGAAAAAATGCCCTGGGATTGGCATCCCTAATCGGTATGTATCAGTATGTATGTGGTGTTTATGGAATAAAGTTACACTTTACTGGTTTGTACTGTATGAGTGTTTTTATTTGGGAACTTATATAAATAAAATCCTCCGGTTGTAGCATTACCCTGCTGGCTGGTTTGGCCCAATGCTCATTCTCAAAATACAGAGGACCCCTACTCCTTTTGTCCCCTATATTTTGGGAAACAGGACCGGCCCTTGAGCCTGGTGTTGATTTTAACATTTCAAGGGTACCCTACTTCGAATGTTAAACCAGGACCAGCTCATTGAACCTGGGGCTGGTTACGGTGCTGGGGGAGACCCCACGCCATTTTTTTTTATTATTCATTTATTTTTTCAATCTTTTTACACTGAAGCCTGCAGGGATTTGACTGATCTGTGCAGGTTAAAGCCAAATACGCCTGGAAAATTAGTTGTATTTTCCAGGTGTATTTTTGCGGCAATTACCGGCTATATATTACATATATGACTGAATGGTGATTCCTACTTGTATTCTTTTGATGGCATTTGCATTCGTATTCCTGAGTAGGAATACGAATATGCCTGTCTAAAGAATACGAATAGGCGTATTTTGGTTAAAGTAAATGCCGAACATACCTGTAGGCAGTCGTATTTCCATAGAACTGCCTATGAATATGCCTATTACAGGCGTATTCGCCTTAGTAAATTTACCTCAATGTGTTTGTCATTTGTTCACAATACTCTAAAAACCTAGTCCTTAGGGCAGGGGTTGTTCTTCCTACGTATTTAAGACCGTAGTCACATTTAATGGATGGTGCCATATTTAATAAACCTTTTGATTTAGATTTCAACTAGTAAAATCTCTGCTCTTTGTTCTTAGCTGTATCTATAGGTTTATGAAAGCTTGGAACCAATAGATTCTTAAAAAAATTATTTTTGAAAAGATGAACACTGGGTCAGGTAGAAGACAGTCACAAAGTGTGCTATCTTGTTTCAGTATTTTACTTTTTGTCTTTGATCCTAGGACAATAATCATTATATTTGGAAATAAAAGCTAATTATTTATTTGAATTATGACTTTCTTGTTTGGTTGTTTTCTTTATATAATACTGGGAGACCTCCTCTAAAGCTTTATTTGCTATGTATTTGGGATTATTACGTTTTTCAAAGGAATCCATCATTCCTTTAGCTTGTTTTTCAGATCTATCCTGATTGGAACAATTTCTTTTTAAACGAAGTAGGTGGCACTTAGGGATTATATTTTTCCAAAGGAAATAGGGCCAGATTCTCTAAGCTTCAAAAGTGATAAAATGGAGAGTGATAAACAGCCAGCCAATCAGCTCCTACCTGCCATGTCACAGACTGTGTTGAAAAATGTCAGGCAGGAGCTGATTGGCTGGCTGTTTCTCACTCTCCATTTTATCACTTTTGAAGCTTAGAGAATCTGGCCCAACATCTTAAGTGACATTTATTGATAATATTATTACGGTGTGTGTTGACCATGTGGGTATATTTTAGATTAAAGGAATAAAGATTAAGGTGCTCAATAAATGAAAGTGCAGATGTGTGATCCCCAACCCAAATAATAAAAACATCATCTATATAACAGCCATAGAGGACTAGGTTTGTACCCAAGTCGCCACCAAAGATGATTGTATCCTCCACCTGCCTCATACAGAGTTTGGCATAAATAGTCATTAACCTGGTCCCCATGGCTGTTCCCATCAATTGTGAATAAAAGTGTTTTAAAATTTGCTAAATAAAACATATTGGTCAGTGATGTTTTCTGTGTCTCTCGCCGAGATCTCCATCTCTCTGTCATTTAGTGTGAATTTTCTGTACTCCAAGTTGATGTGGTATATTTTTGTACAAGTTTTGTCAAAAAAGCATATCAATTTTTTTCATTTAATATTTTGAATTAATTGTAAAAAGTAAGTAGTGTCTTTAATGTGAGATCTGAGGGATGAGACATATAACTAAAGGAAAGAATCAACATAAAATTACAAATTAGATGAAAGTAAATTAATACAAGAAATAATATGATGACCCGGTGGTGTGGTAAGTGAGCAATGGATTTTAGGCAAGTGATAATATATAGGAACTAATGAGTGGTAAGAGAAAATAAATTGGAACTCCTCCCTGGAAATAACACCATCTGTTTTGTCTTCTTCCAGTAAGTTGGAGAGTTCGGGCTATTTCACACACTCCGGCTCCTGCCGGGCGATGAAAACCCGCACGGCTAGGAAGCCGTGCAGCACACAGCAGTTTAGAATGGAGGGGATGGCCGCAGCCATCCCTTGCAGTGGTGGGATCTGGCTGCAACTGGGCGGCCGGGCCGTGGCCATCCCATGTGAATGGACACAAGTGTGTCCATTAGTAACTACAGTGCACGGCACGGCTTCTGGCCGTGCGGGATTTCGCTGCCCGGCAGGAGCCGGAGTGTGTGAAATAGCCCTTCCAGTAAGAACGTGGGATCTCCAACCAGCTTCTTATACGAGGCGTGGTTCTCCAGTTGCCTGGAAACTTCAAGTAAATAATCTGACCTATCCTTGATCACCAATTCTCATCTTCTGTAATAACGATGAAGGTATCTTTATTCAACTTTTTTAACATTTTCATTTCCAATTTGTATAGGAATCATTCTCCTCCAGCATTGTAAAATGTCTAGGGCATTTGATTCTTCTGAATCAAGTAATATGGGTGTGGCCTCATCATTTTTCTTAATTAGAATTCTTCTAGCACAACACCTTTTCTGACAGAGTGTTCAAATGAGCCTATTGAGTTCTACAAATAAATCAAATATATTAGGAGTTGAAGTTTATACATGCACATTGTGCACAAATGATGTAAAATCTCTATATGCATGTGTTGATCACATAGGTTGCTGTAACCATACAAGACACCTTCTATAAACTGAGAAAAACATATCGAACAAACAAATACATTTCATAATGGAAGAAATAGAATTTATATTGAAAAATAACAATTTTTGGAATGGCAGAAGATTTTTTTTACAAACAAAAGGAATGGCAATGGGAACAATGTTTGCAATTTTGTTCGCAAAGATCTTAAAAAGTTACTGTCATACATGAATTCAAACACTATAGATTTAGAATTTACTAATAGTGATCTCAAAGATCTTCGAGATCTTGAAGTCTTCGTTCAAAATGAGAAGATCCTCACAAGAGCTCATACAAAGGAGGTTGATGGGAACAATATACTACCACCCAGCAGCAATCACCTTAGAAGATGGATCAACAATATTCCAGGAGGCCACTTCAGGTGACTGAAAAGAAACTATATGGAAGAGAAAACGTTTCAACAACAAAGTAAAGAGATAAAATAAAAGTTTATGAAAAAGAAATACAAAGAAGAACTTCTTGATAAGGAGATGAAAAAAGTACAATTCTTCTCTAAAGTGTCTACGGCCTGTGCATCTTCTGAATCAAGTAATATAGGTGTTGCCCCATTTTTTTCTTAATTAGATTTTGTCTAGCAAAAAACAACTTTTCTGTACATTTAGTACTATTTGCTATTTTTTCTTTTATGATTCAATTTCTTACGTTTTTTTTCTTCCTCCCTCACCTTCTTCCTTGAAGCTTGAGCCTCTTTTCTTTTGGGGTTCTCCAGGAGTCGATCGTGGTTCAAGTTCTGATTCCTGTGGATTCTCCTTAAGTGGGTGTCTCAAAAAACTCCAAACTTAGAGTGGCTCCAAACTTTTTCTATATGGGTTTTATCTTTTGGTCTTGTTCCCATTCCTAGATCCTCATTTGGTCGATTTTCCTTTTCTCTCTCAATTTCTGTTCTGAGGCTCATCAGATCTGGAGGATCTATAACCAAAGTAGATTCTCTGTCTACCGCTTCTATTGTAAGTGGCATTGTGTTCTTGACACCAAGATCTAGAGCTGGTATATTGAGATGTAGATAAAGAGGGACTGTATCAGTATCTGATTTCTTGTAGTTGATCCTATGGTGTTGAGTGGTGTTCTATCTGTTTATTTTGTGTTGTATAGACTTTACTTTCCCATATATTTAGTCATCTAGATCCTTCTTGAATTTTTTTACATTTTGTATCTAGCAGGATTTTCTCAAATATAGACAGTTTCTGGAAAGAAACCTGATCTCTTTGTATTTTCTCATATGACTGAACTTTAGTTTAGTTGAGGTTTAGTGTCACGATTCAAGGTCTGAGAAATACTTACTTGCATTCCAGGTGTTTCTCTAGGCTTGCTTAGAGACTGTCATCTAGGCGTTCCAGTGTCTGGCCGGCGGGGGTGTGTGCGGTCTCCCGCTGAACACAGTCTGCGGCCCTTTTGCTTACAAACTCCCAGCATTGGACCTTCTCTCCGTTACAGACCTCAGGCCTTTCCACATGTACACCAAACATCAATCCAGTCTCCAACATGGGCGCGGCCATAATGGTTTGACTCACAGGAGTTCCTCAGTCAATCCTTAACTGGCCATTCTGACATCACTCCGCTTAAACCAATCCGCTGCACTCTCTGCCTATAAATACGCTGAAGCTGGGCTAAGCAAACAGTCAGTGCAATGATGTCCTTAGGGTAACAGTGTCTCCTGTTACCTCTGAGTGTTTCCTGCTTTCCTCAGCATCTGCGGCTTACCACCTTGCTGCAGTCTGAAGGCCCCCTTACACTATGCGATTTTCGGCCGATTTCATCCGATTTCGGCCCTTTGGGACGATAACTCGGGTGAAATCGGCCCAAAATCGCATGTGTTTGACATCTGATCTGATGCACGGTCCCGCGTGAGTCGGATCACGGCGTCGGACCTGCAGAACATAAGATATATCGGAATCTGAGCCATCATGGGTGCTTTTTAGCACCCACGATGTTCAGATCCGATATATCTTTATATACAGCCCCCCTGTCTTACTAGCAGCGCCCCCCCCCCCGCATTGACGGCTCTCGGCGGAGGTAGTGCAGGCGGGGACCGCAGGCGTCGCAGAGCAGAGACCGTCAGCGCGGTGGGAGAATAGGAAGAAATCCTATTCAAAAGACCGGGCGGCCGCTGATTGGCTGAGCTCTCAGCCAATCAGCGGCCGCCCAGTCTTTTGAATAAGATTTCTTTCTATTCTCCCGCCGCGCCGTCAGTCTCTGCTCTGCGACGCCTGCGGTCCCCGCCTGCACTACCTCCGCAGGGAGCCGGGAGCCGTCAATGCGCGGGGGGGGGGGGGCGCTGCTAGTAAGACGGGGGTGCTGCGGGGGACACAGAGTTGGCAGTAACAGAGCTGGGCAGGAAAAGCTGTCAGCGCTGGAAAAAAAAAGCCCATACAATGAATGGGCAGCCTGTGATTGGCTGAGCGCTCTCTCAGCCAGTCAGCAATTGGCTGAGAGAGCGCTCAGCCAATCACAGGCTGCCCATTGATTGTATGGGCTTTTTTTTCCAGCACTGACAGCTCCCGCCTCCCCCTGCCCGGCTCTGTCACTGTCCCCCGCAGCGTCCCCTGCACGCTGCCTTAGCAGCGCTCCCCACCAGCAGCCCTGTTCTGCAGCCCCCCCCTGCTCCCCGGGTTTACATGTGATAAATCGAGACGATTTATCACATGTAAAAAATGGCACATCAAGTGCCAATTTTATCAAGCTCTGCCGGGGAAGCTCAGGGGGAAGTCGGGGGCGACTTATCCTCAGGACAAGTCGCCCTAGTGTATGGGGGCCTTGACTCCCTCCAGTGTCCAGACTGGGAAATTGCCTTGGCTCTACCAAGTCCAGCACAAACTTCATTGTTTCCCGTACTATTGATAATTTATCATTCCTGCTACCTCCATTGCTTAATTCTACTATTACCTACTCGCATATCAGTACCTCCATTACCTGCCACCACTCGACATAGATACCACCACCATCGGTGAATACTGTTTACAGTCATCATCGGTGGAACTCTTCAGTGTCTGTGTTAGTGGTACCAGCTTGAGCTTCATACTACAGTGCTCTCTTCATATTCTCCACCATCAAAGCCGAATGTTGTTTAAGTTATTATACTTACGGCTTTGGGTCTCCAACATTGCTTTCAGTGGTTAGCATTGTGTATATGCAGTCCAAACTAATTAAAGAACCCATCTTCCGTTTCACTCCAGCCTCAGTACAAAGTCACCCCACAGATGTGATATTTAGTTTTTAAAGACATTGGGGGGGATGTACTAAGGGAAAAATGCGGTAACTCCCCCCCCCCCCCCTTTTCGGGTCTTTTTTACTGCATTTTCAAATGTACTAAGACTCGGCCACCACATCTTCGCCAGGCATGGTATACCCCATAGAAGCCTATGGGCTTCTTATCACCGCCCGCCACAGATGCCGACGTTGTCCCGTCCTCTGTGAAACTCCTACCCTAGTAACAGGTCACAGCCGGAGGTCCTTCCGGCTGCAGGGGAGAGGAGGAGGCGCCGGGGACAGCCGCAAGCTGCTGAAGCCCAGGGATGTGACGGAGCTCCCCCCGGCCACCACATCACAGGTATCGTGGGGGGCCTTTGTCACCACATTGCGATGCTAGTCGCATAGCATCACTGCGGTGGTGCGGCAAGGGGTGGCAATGTATTTTAATACATCCAGCCCCCAATCTCTGTTTCTAAACTCTTCGATTTCTCCTGTTTAAATTTTATGACTACCTCGATAAAGGATAGAGAATATATATATATATCCAGTGTGCGTGTGTATCCGCAACAAACAGACTGCCCTTTGCTTTGCATTCTGGATATTGATAAATCAGACAGCGTTGCATCCCCATAATGTTTCACGTTTTTAGTAAATTTGTCTGTGACAATAATAGGCTTCGATAAGAATGTGAGCATTGCAGAGCTTGGTAAATTCTCCAATTAAGCAATCCCCTTAGAAACCTTTGGAGGTCTTCTTTTGCGGTCAGAAATAAAGGGGCCGCAACAGGCAATGGGTCATAGGGTCGACTATAAAAAAAAGTTGACAGTCAGGTCAACCAGAGGTTGATCAATATTGGTCGACAGGCCATTTGTCGCCCAAGCAATAGGTCGATGTGAAAAAAGTCAACATTAAAAAAGGTCATAGAACAGACTTGTTTTGCGCTCCCAGTTGTATGGATATTTTCTGTGGGGGGGGGGGGGCTGCCTTACTTACAAGATCCCCTGTTGGATGGGGGATGGAGAAAACATGGAAAACAATTGCAAGATGGTGCCCCTTTAATTGGTCTTGTGATTAGACCAGTTCAGCCTTAAATCTTTAATTCTCTTTCAAGCATAAAAATGAAGTCCGTAAAGTTCAAATGTTTATTAAACGTCTCTTTTTTTTTTAAGTTAAGGTGGCAATATTTAAGATAACATTGACGCTCTGATATTTCAGACACCTGAAAATAGCAAAACGGAATACCCAACGCGTTCTAGACCACCAAGAGGCTATTTTAACACACCTTTAATAAAGGTATGGCCCCCGTGGGAGGCTTCCAGCAGCCTATTAAGGTATTCCATCTATTTTTATGGACTGAATTAAACTAACTCATTTTGAACCCTTTTTCCTGTGAGAATTGTCAGGATTAAAGGCCCCCATACACTATCCGATTTTGGACCGATTCTGGCACTTGGGCCGATAAATCGCGTGAAATTGGACCAAAATCGCATGTGTTTGACATTTGATCCGATGCGCGGTTCCGTGCGCATCGGACCGGATCAGGAGGTCGGACGTGCAGCATGTACGATCACGTCCGACCTCCTGCAGCGGGCGGGCAGCGGCGGCTCTTGAATAAGGGAAGGGGGTACCCCAAGTACCAGTGAGGAAGCAGTATAGCCGTGGCGGGGATCAGCGTGCTGTCACTGTGCAGCCGGCGGGCAGCGGTGATCAGTGTGTCCAGTACCGCAGCGGACGGGCAGCAGCGGCAATTACAACTTTAAAATAAAGTGTCAAATGACTGCCCGGCTATTGATTGGCTGAGATAGAGCACTCTCAGCCAATCAGCAGCCTTCTTCCGTGGCCACTGATTGGCTGAGAGTGCTCTATCTCAGCCAATCAAGAGCCGGAGAGTCATTTGACACTTTTTTTTCTAAAGTTGTATTTGTCGCTGCTGCCCGCCCGCTGCTTTGTTGTGGACACTGATCACCGCTGCCCGCCGGCTGCACGGTGACAGCCCGCCCCACTGTTTTACCACCGGCATTTGGGTGGGGTACAAACCCCACCCAAATGTAACTCTCTCTGCACAGGTTACATCTGCCCCACCTGCAGTGCACATGGTTTTGTCCATTAGCAAACCAAATGTGGTTTGCAAGTGAACCAGAATCAGCCAATTCAGAGTAAAGAATAAAAAAAACACCTGTTTTGGAAAAAAATGTGAAAAACTCATGTCAACCGAAACATAAAAGCTGCTATCATCCATGGTAAATGTAGTTGTTGGCTGATGTGGCACCAGGGAAAAAAAGAATATCAGTGTTTGCTTTTATTAAAAGTAAAAGTGGGGTTATGCAAGAAATGGAGGAGGGTTAGGCGAGGGTTAACTCCCCTGGCACAGGCCAGAAGACGTGCGGCATAATTATTATTATTGTGAGTTCCTTTACCACAATGTAAATAGTTTCTATTTAGCAGATAATAATGAATGATCCCTGTTGATAAGAGATCCGCCAGTGACATAACCCCCATCATACTACACATAACACATGTGGCTCTCTCAGGTGCACAGCTATGCAGGCTGCGACCTCCAAGGCAGCTGACGGGCACTGCATGAGCCGCTGCTATTAGACGAGGGATGTCGTCCGTCGCACACCCCCCTCGCCTCTCAGACTTCCCCCTCCCGCTGCCGCCTTTGCTGTTTAAATGGGCCAAGTTGGAGCCGCGGCGGAGACGGCGAATGGTGTTTGGTCAGAGAGAGTGTGAGAACTCCAGCGTGTGACATGTGAGAGGGATCCCCCTGCACAGCCCGTACACCCCCCCTCCCCTTCCCTCATGAGCGGCGGCGGCACTGCTGGGGAGTGAGGCAGGAGGCACCGCGTGTCTCTGCCGCTGGGAATAAGTAACAGTTCTCATCCTCAGTGACTGGAGACAGCGCAGGCTGCAGGTGGATGACACAGGACCCCCGACAAGTTGTTGTTCCCTCTGCTGCCCACTTCGCGGGGGGCACGGCGTGCGGGGGCGCCGGGGGCAGCAGGGCACGGGGAGCCCCGGAGTGCAGCCCGCACAGCGGGGGAGGTCGATAGGGGATCAATAAGCAGCATGATGTCTCCGGTGGCTCAGCCCTCTCCAGCATGTCATGTCTCAGCCGGGCTGGGAGGCAGATCGGCAGCGGAGGCGCCGTGCGAGCAGAAGGAGGATCTGTGAAGCCGGAGACCCGGGGGAAGGAAGCCGCCGCCGCTGCCTGGACAGTGCCGGGGAGGAGAGAGGCGCAGCGCCCGGGGCAGCCCAGGGGCACCATGCCGGCCATCAAGAAGGAGAGACCGGACCGCGAGGAGCTCGCCCTCGCCGCTTTCAACCAGCCCATGGACACTATCCCCGGATACCTGACCGCTGCCATCCCGGTGGTGACCCCGCACCCCCCGTCCTACCAGCACCTCTTCGCCCCCCACGCTCACCGTGCCTACCTGGGGCTGCATGAGCCCCAGCACCCGCCGCTGCCGGACGACCTGATGCTGGAGAGGTTCTCGTCCATCCCCGACTTCCAGCCGCTGTTTGACCAGGGGGAGCCGTGCATCGAGGTGGAGTGCGGGGAGAACAAGGCTCTGCTCTACATCCAGAAGCTGTGCCAGGGCAGCAAGGGGCCGTCCATCCGCTACCGGGGAGAGTGGCTCACTCCCAACGAGTTCCAGTTCGTGAGCGGACGGGAGACGGCCAAGGACTGGAAGCGGAGCATCAGGCACAAAGGTACCGAGCGGAGTGGCCGGGGGGACGGGGAACTCTCCGCAAAGTTAGGGCAAAGTCCGCCGGCGCCCTCCAGCCTGTGCCAGCGTGTGCCCCCAGCCTGTGCCAGCGTGTGCCCCCAGCCTGTGCCGGGGGGTGCCAGCGTGTGCCCCCAGCCTGTGCCGTGCATGCCAGCGTGTGCCCCCAGCCTGTGTCGTGCATGCCCCCGGGGGTGCCAGCGTGTGTCCCCAGCCTGTGCCCTGCATGCCCACGGGGGTGCCAGCGTGTGCCCCCAGCCTGTGCCCTGCATACCCACGGGGGTGCCAGCGTGTGCCCCCAGCCTGTGCCGGGGGTGCCAGCGTGTGCCCCCAGCCTGTGCCGGGGGGTGCCAGCGTGTGCCCCCAGCCTGTGCCGTGCATGCCAGCGTGTGCCCCCAGCCTGTGCCGTGCATGCCCCCCGGAGATGCCAGCATGTGCCCCCAGCCTGTGCCGTGCATGCCCCCGGGGATGCCAGCGTGTGCCCCCAGCCTGTGTCGTTCATGCCCCCGGGGATGCCAGCCTGTGCCCATCCTAGCAATAATAGTTCGTCCCGCACCAGGCGCGACCCAAGAACTTGCACTTCACCTGCAGCACCGGCCAGTGCCATGCACAGGGGGTCTGTGCCACCCAGGCGTCTTACATGTCATGTGCATGGATGTGACAGCGGGGGCAATGGGGCATCTGTCATTCGCCCCCACATGGTATTTAACCCTTTGGACGCCACTAGGCTATTCTGGCTGTGGATGGGTTAATGTTTAACACTTTCGCTGCCCCCCTCCCCTCTTCCTGGCAGTGTAATTTGGGGCGGGGGGTATCATCCAAGCCTGGTTATAGGAAGCGTGCAAGGGCTGGTGCTGCTCAGTGACACGGCCCGCACCTCCTCCCTCCCCTCCGCCTCCTCCCTCCCCTCCTCTCCGGCGGTGACCCCGGCTCGCTCTCCGGATGGGGATCTGAGTCTGACACTCGCTGGCTGCTGGAGGTAAATGGGGGGAGGGATACTACTGCCCCGCTCATACCCCCTCGTCCCCCGGTACCTGAGGCAGGGGCAGGCGGAGAAAGTTTCCTAGAAGAGAAGGGAGGGGTCGCGCCGGGTAATGCGTGGTGATAGCTGGGGGCACGGGTAACATAGCGGGACGGGGGCATGATCCGTGCTGCAGCGTGGCTGGGGGTACTTAGTAGTACCGTATGATAGTGTGTGTGTGGGGGGGGGGGGGTTACCTAATAATGTATGATAGTGGGGGGTTACCTAGTAGCGTATGATGGGGGGCGGGGGGGTACTTAGTAGTATCGTATGATAGTGTGTGTGTGGGGGGGGGGGACCTAGTAGCGTATGATTGGGGGGGGGGACCTAGTAGCGTGTAATAGTTGGGGGGGGTACCTAATAATGTATGATAGTGGGGGGACCTAATAATGTATGATAGTGTGGGGGGTACCTAATAATGTATGATAGTGGGGGGGGGGGGACCTAATAATGTATGATAGTGGGGGGGGACCTAATAATGTATGATAGTGGGGGGGGGTTACCTAATAATGTATGATAGGGGGGGGGGTACCTAATAATGTATCATAGTGGTGGTGGGGTACCTAATAATGTATAATAGTTGGGGGGTGACCTAACCATGTATGATAGTGGGGGGGGGGGACCTAATAATGTATCATAGTGGGGGGGGGGGACCTAATAATGTATCATAGTGGGGGGTACCTAATAATGTATCATAGTGGGGGGGTACCTAATAATGTATGGTAGGGGGGGGTGGTACCTAATAATGTATCATAGTGGGGGATACCTAATAATGTATGATAGTAGGGGGGGACCTAATAATGTATCATAGTGTGGGGGGGGGTACCTAATAATGTATGATAGTGGGGGGGGGGTTGACCTTATAATGTATGATAGTGGGGGGGGGGGGTGACCTAGTAACGTATTATAGTGGGGGGGACCCAGTAGCGTATGATAGTGGGGGGGGGGGGGGTACCTAATAATGTATGATAGTTGGGGGGTGGGGGGGCTAGTAATGTATGATAGATAGTTGGGGGTACCTAGTATTATAGCATGGGGTACTTAGTTATAGAGGGCAGTGTTATATATATTTGGGGGTATTATCGTAGTATAGAGCAATGTATACTAAGCGCTGGCAGAAGGTGTCCGGGGGCAGGCGGCCAGAGCTCCGCTGTGTGCTGCTATCCTGTAGAGATGCACGTACACAGATGGGGCAGGTCAGGACGCCAGATAGCCCGCAGCGCTCCCAGGCAGCAGGCCGCGGATGTGTCATGTACAGAGGAGGGAGGGGTGTGGGGGCAGACAGGGCAGCGCTAATGAGAGGTCATTACTCCCTCCCCGGAGAGCTCCCGGCGGCGGCAGGAGGAGGAGGAGGGAGGGTGTGTGTGTAACACGATAGAGGGCTGCTAGCACGCACTGTGCACCCAGCGGGCGCTGCCAGTCAATGTGACCCGGGGGCACACAGGACAGTGGGTGGGCGCTCTCTGATGCCAGATACTGGGGGTCTCTGTAGCATTCCCTGCAGATCTGCTGTGAGTGTAGGCAGTGCCCCCATCACACAGCCACAGCAGCCGCTGTATAAGTTACTCTGTGGTTACATTAGGTGTGGGCATGTGGAACTTGGTGTGTGACTTTGTGCAGATCTCAGTGGGGTTCTAGCCACTATGTGTACAGCAGATGTGTGTATGTGTGTGTGTGTGTGTGTGTGTGTGTGTGTGTGTGGATGTGTCTGGGTGTGTGCAAGCGATCCCCACCTGCCACCCCCCCTGCGTGTCAGTGTCACTGTGTTCCTATGTATCAGTGTCCTGCATTAGTGCTAGGTGGGACACCAGTGGGCTGCCCCTTATCTGCTGACTGCTGTCTCTATGTGCACAGCCTCCAGCTCATCATCATCTTGTCTTCTCTCTCTCTCTTACATGTGCTGCTCCCAGGCAAAAGTCTGAAGACTCTTATGTCCAAAGGAATCTTACAGGTACATCCTCCAATCTGTGATTGCCCTGGGTGTCGAATTTCGTCTCCAGTGGTAAGATTATTGCTCAGACTCTGTTTTAGCTCCTCTCTCTGCATCATTTCACAAAGGCTGTCTGCTCAGGGGCTCTGACACTAGTGCGCTCCCTGTCTGTGCGCCGCCTGACTGACAGATGTTAGGGTTTGGGGGTCTTCCATGACGCGTGCTCTTATTTCATAAGGAAAGCAATGTCTCTTGCTCAGGGATCACTTCCAGCTATTTCGTACAGGCCAATGTACAGTTTGTGTAGTTCATTTATTATATGTTGTGTTTTTATATTTAGTTTTTTTTATTATTATTTGTTGTCGATTACAATCAATGCATAATCTTACTTTAAGTCTAGTAAAAGTCAACTGTGAGTCTTGGACCTAAGCTGCTTTATCAGTAATGATTTGTGGTATTCCTATGGACGGCGTTACCAACTTTGAAAGCAAATTCTGTAATATTATTAATTATAAAAATAGCAGTCACTGGCGACACCGGCGCGGTTCTGTTCCTCAGCGTTGCAACTTTATATCCTGGCTAATGGTACAGAATAAGTAATTTTTAATGAGATTGATGGAACGCTCGTGGCAGACATTACTACATTGATTTATGAAGATGGCGGGATATTACTACTTGTCAGAGGCCAGCCTGCCATTGCAGCGTGATGCGTTGCAGGTTCCTCTGGAAGAGATGGCTCAGGAATGGGGGGAATGGGGTCTTCTCAGAAACTGACGTTTTGTATACTCTGTCTGAGTTTAATACTTCCAATCTAATGACATTACTTATTATTGACTGAATTTATCTTTTTTCATCCGGTCGCCTCCTTGTAGAAAGTTTAGCGTTATTGATGGGGATTTTTGAAAGCAAGACAGCACTTTTTTTTATTAATTAAATAATTGGTTAACTTATGAAAAACAAACCAATACTGTAAATCGGGTATGTCCGAACTGTGGCCCTCCAGCTGTTGTGAAACTGCAAGTTACAGCATGCCTTGCCATTGTTTTAACATTCCTTAATAGCAAAACTGTGGCAAGGCATGATGGGACTTGTAGTTTCACAACAGCTGGAGGGCCATAGTTTGGGCATGCCTGCTGTAAATAATGTTCTGGGTGTGTTAAGGTTTGCTCCTGTTACCTAGCCTGTCTGTGCAGTGCAAAGTGTTCCAATAATAAGATGTGTATGGGAAATATATCAGTTTTCCTGGGTCTAGTAATGTATGACTCCCGATACATTGATCTGCCACTTGGGTGCCATTATCAGGTCCTGGGCTGCTGCAGGGTATGATATAGTGGGGAGAGACCGCACGCAGCATTTTGTACAGAAAGTAGATAGGTAATATGAAAACACAAAGGGGTGTGCTATACTGAATGCACTATGCTTCCTCCAGCTTAACAGATCTCTATTTACATCCAACAGGACTGGCTGTTAGATTTCAAATGAGATAAGCCCCAATAATGTCTCCCACTTTTAATTTTTTGGCCTATCACCCAATATCGGCACAATGGATATATTGGTGTGTGTGCACTAATGTTAAACTGGCCATACATCTACAGATCGATTGTCAGATTGGGCTGGTTGGAACAAAAGCCTGGCAATGGATGAGAGTAAATGACAGTTGACCATTTGCTTTGAAATTCTGGCAAACTGCCACAAACTGTCACTCAGATATTACCAGGTTTTTGTTCCAACCAGCCCAATCTGACAATCGATCTGTAGATGTATGGCTACCTTTAGCCGATAAATGGCTTAAAAGTCTTCGTAAACGGTCTGATCGGGAGATCGCATTTTATGAATGGTTTAATATTTAAGATGGCGACCTCCTGAACCATTGACGAAGTACACGATGAGTTAAAGCTGGCCATACATCTACAGATCGATTGTCAGATCTGGCTGGTTGGAACAAAAAGTATCTGACAGTTTTTGGCAGTTTTCCAGCATTTCAAAGCAGATGGAAAACTGTCATTTGCTCTCATCCATTACCAGGATTTTGTTCCAACCAGCCTAATCTGACAATCGATCTGTAGATGTATGGCCACCTTTAGATAGAGTTGGGTACACACTGATCAGATAATTGCTCAGATGATCATTATCTGCTGTGGTTCTGGCGGATAGATATACAGTGTGTAGCTGGTCAGTCAATAGGTCGACGTGCAAAAGGTAGACATAAGTTTTTCACTTTTTTTTTTTTTAAATGTGAAAAACTAATATCGACTTTTTGTGCATGTTGACCTATTGAGACTCTGCCTAAATTTACTAAGATGGGAGTTCTATTTCAGATGAGATGTTCCTATTAGCAACTTCTAGAAGATTTTAGATAGAATCTGATTGGTTGCCGATAGCGACACCCCATCTAAAATAGAACTCCCATCTTAAGGTGCCCCCACACGGTCCAATTATCAACTTTTGAACATTTTAGTTCAAATCGCATCGTGTCCAGTTCAAATTGCGCCGTGTTTTATTTTGCCATGCGATGCGCGCTCCAGTGAGCAAAACTCGCTGAAGGCGTTCCCTCCGGTGGTTAGCACCAACCCAACCCCCTCCGGGGGCCAGGGGAGCGAATTTGGATCCGACCAGATCTGAATTGCCCCAATGTGTGAGCACCATTAGTCATCTAATAATGCACCCCCTTCTGCTGAGTGATGGGCACAGCGTGACCAGGCGTTGGCAGGAACACCGACTTGCCCTCACAGTTTATAGTTCTTTTTCCTTGTCTTTAAAGTAAAAAAAAAAAAAAAAGTAAAGCTTCTCATGCTGGTCCTGTCCCCAGTAATGTGGAACCACCAGCTGGTCCTGTGGATTTATCTCTGGCTTTTATCTTGAGGTATGATCTAACCTTAGCAACCGACAGCCAGAGCAGGAGGAGATAAAAAACCTAACGAAAGGGAATTAATGGCGAGGAACAGTAAAATCAATGAAATCCTATAGGCAGACGGAAGAAATTAGTCAAAAAGACAATTTTGCGGGATCAAATGGCAGTTTCATTGATATCACTGTTTTATTACCTGTGCTGAATGCATTTTATAATGTAATATATTTGGAGACTTTAAAGGGCCCATTTATAAGAGCTGAGGTGTAGTTTTTGTGATGTTCTTCTCTCTCTCTCTCTCTCTCTCCTTTTTATAAGCACAGCTTTGGGTCAGATTAATCTTTTTCTGCAGTAAATCGGGTTTAACATGCTGACGTCTCTGCCAGATATTGTATTTACATATTGTAATGCTTAGGATCAGAGAGACAGTGGGCCCGATTCACAGGTGGATGCATTTGCAGCCGTGGTTGCACCTTTTGCCTCGGTTGAAGGTCTTCCTACTAAGGTGCTCCCGCCGGCTGTTGTGCTAATCCTCAGCCAACTGTCACAGCATCGAACAGGGCACCCAATGTAGGGTGGTGAAAACGCTGAACATGGCGGCCACTGAAGGGGACACTCCCGCTTCTCAGTAGGCCACCTCGCTAGGACACCCGCTATCACCCATTGAAATTGCATCTATCTCCATCTTTGTGCAGTATCCATCAGGAGACGTGCGCATTGCAACATGGAAAGGTGTGCAATCAATAAATCGGTCACTTGCATCCACCTCTAAACCAAACCACTGTATGATGTGATGAGGTGTATACAAACTTGTGGCATACATTTTGTTGGCTTTTAATGGGATTGCACTATGAAGACACCAAGAGTTAGTGATGTCACTGAGGCATGAGGTGTAAATGCCTCCCGACTTTAGTGATGTCACAAGATTGCATTCCATAGAAAAGCTTTCTCTCATCATGTCACGGTCTGATGAGAAAGAAATGCAGAAAGCATTTTTGTCTTTCAATAGGGCGAGATTCTCGATCATCCTCCGCCACACATCGCCGGCATTCACATTGTTAATAATTGCATGTGCACTAACATGTACGATTATTAAGGCAAAGGACAGCTCTTGCGATGAGCTTCCTTTGCGTTATGGCCGGCGATGTGCAGCGGGTCCCCCCTCCCTCCCTGGACCCTTACCCGGCTGCCAGGGTGCCACTTCCTCCTACCTTGATGAGCCTTGGAATTGTGCGGTGCCTCCCTTACGTATAAGGGCCTTAGGCCCAGCGGCCCTCCAGATGTTAATGAACTACACATCCCAGCATGCCTTGCATCAGTTTTACCTTGGCCAAAAGCAAAACTAAGGCAAGGCATGCTGGGATGTGTAGTTCATCAACATCTGGAGGGCCGCTTGTGGCCCACCCCTTAGGGCAGTGGTTCCCAAACTGTGTGCCTAGGCACCATGGGGTGCCTCAGGACACTTGCAAGGGGGCCTTGGGTTGGTGGACCAAGATCAATTCATATTATTTATGATCAATGTACCAGGCAAAACCAGTGCTGGTGGCTGCCAATCATAATATATATGGACAAACAGAAGCAAATCCTGTCCCTCACCACATAACTGTGACATATAAACACAATGCACTTCATTTAATATTTTTTTCTGAATTTCTTGATAAGAAGCATTTGGCCTAGGGGTGCCTTAAAAATATTTTGATGCTCTAGGGTGCCGTGATTCGAAAAAGTTTGGGAACCACTGCCATAGGGGGTTATTCTAGTTCACTCACAAAGGCACAATCACTCTCTAATGGACAAAACCATGTGCACTACAGGTGGGGCTGATGTAACATGTGCAGAGAGAGTTAAATTGGGTGTTTTATTGTTTCTGTGCAGGGTAAATACTGGCTGCTTTAGTTTTACACTGCAATATAGATATCAGTTTTGAAGTACAAACCCCACCCAAATCTAACTCTCTCTGCACATGTTACATCAGCCCCACCTGCAGTGCACATGGTTTTGTCCATTAGAGAGTGATTATGCCTTTGCGAGTGAACCAAAATAACTCCTTAAGTGTGTTGTAGAATGTGCACCTGTGGAATCTCTGTGTTTCCTCACTGCCATACTACATTCTATCCTGCATTGGTCCTTTCCCCGTATTATGCTGTCTGTGCCAATTAGGGGGCAGGTGTTGTATGTTTATTTTGTACTATGTTGCTCCTATTCACAACAAAATGAATGTAATAGCTGTATATTAATTGTCTGAGTGGGTTACATGAGTTTATTTTGTTTACTTCATTTTTAGATATTTATTTCCTGTTATGTTTTTGTAGGTTATTTTTGTTTTGTTGTCATTTAATATCACCTGCATAATAAGATTAGTATTTTGCCTACTGCTTTTAGGTGATACCTGCCTACCTTCTATCTAGGCCATTACAGATATTCTATATCCATACTTATAGGTAATGGTGAGAAATCAATTTCTGTAAATAATGACCTGCCTAGCGGGTGAATCTCCTGGTATCCATCTATTTGTCTGATTTACCTGTACGGCTGCAATTATCAATAGATTCTGCCCTGGTTCAGTGCTTTATAATGGGTCTGTGAAGTGGCACAGTGGTTAGCATTGCTGCTTTACAACACTGAGTTCATGGGAAGACTCCCTGGTCTCCTCACACACCCCAGATAGATACAGGCAGGTTAGAAAACATGGATTATCCTTAGTGTGTGAAGTAGAGGCCCATAGATTGTAATATCCATTGGGGTGCGGACTGATTAGGATGATTACTTATTCTTTGTAAAGTGCTTATATATATATATATATATATATATATATATATATATATATATATATATATATATATATATATATATATATATATATATATAGTAATAAACCAAAGGCATGTGGAGTTCCAGATTTTGTGGAACTACAAGCCACAGAATGCTCCTCAAGCAAGGGGATGCAGTTAAAATCCCGGCGGTCGGGATCCCGGCGTTCAGAATCCCGACGCCGGAATCCCGACCGCCGAAATGCCGACACATTCTCCCTCCTGGGGACACCCCTGGAGGGAGAATAAATTAGTGTGCCGAGCGTAGCGAGGCACCGGGCCCGCTGTGTGGCGAGCGCAGCGAGCCCGCAAGGGGGGGCGATCCACGTCCCCCCCTTGTCGGCATTTCGGCTGTTGGGATTCCGGCGTCGGGATTCTGAACGCCGGGATCCCGACCGCCGGGATTCAATACTGAATCCCAAGCAAGAGGCATAGCTTGATTGAAAATATTATTTGCCAGTGGTTCTTGGCTTGGTTGAAGGGTTTCACAGTCTGTGGCATCGCATCCGATTGCCCTAGTATGTGGGCACCATAAAGTGCTACAATAGGATTACTGGGTCACTATTTTCTTCAACCTACCTCTGTCTCAGTAGGTACTATAATAGGTGCGTATTGCACATAAAGTAGAAAAAAGTCCTAAAATACATATTATGTACTTTTTAAAAATATCCACACTTAGATCTTCCCTCTGAGGTATATAACCAGGCACATGCACTTAATTCTCTCAAGCCCAGTACAGATGGGGCGATTTTGGTCGCTGAGCGATTTTGACTTAATATCGCTCAGCGTCCAAATCGCGGAGTGTCCCGTTTTCATCAGCCACCAATGGAGACACTACAGGAGAAGGGCGCTGATTGCAAGAGCATGCTCCTCCAACCAGTGACCAGTACCGGGTTGGTTGCGGTAGCCCGCTCCTAACACCCCTCGCCCTGTATACATGGGAATATGGTTGCTCAGTGACAATATCCCTGGCAATATTGGCTGAAAGCGGCCCGTGTGTATGGGGCTTCAGGTTTACCTGAAGTCATCCATGCATTTGTCTCATCACACTTGGCATAATGCAATATCCTCAACCTGAGTCTCCCAGCAGAAAAATTGCACCACTTGCAGCTGGCACAACTCAATTTGCCCTTTTCCTGCCCCATACCACCCAATTTTTTTTATTTTTTTCACTGACTGCCTCGAAGATGGTGAATTTATTTCTAGACTGACTCATTGGGGTTTATTTACTAAGATGGTAGTTTTATTTCAGATGGGTTGTTGCTAGGGGCAACCAATCAGAATCTACTTATTTATTTAGAATATTAAACAATGTTGACATACCTCTCGAAAGTCATGAATGTTGATGTTATTGTTGACCTTTTGACTACACCCCCTACTGAGAGGTTAACCCTGGGGGGGGGGGGGGGGGGGAGGGGGATTTAGCCAGTGACAAACCATTTTTGGGAAGAGTCTGGGGAAGAGCCTGGCCAACCAGCTCCTAACTGTCATTTTCAAACCCAGTGTGTATGTAACTTACCCATTAGGAGCTGATTGGCCGATGAAAGTTAAGTTGCATTAAGAGCTGTCCTTTGCATTGTGGCCTAAGATGTGCGGCTGGTCCCTCCAGCCTCCCGAAGGTCCCTCCCGAAGAGGTGCAGGGAGGAGGAGGTCACTGGTACAGGCTGCACAACAGGAGGGGTTCGCACAGAGGATGCAAATGGATCCTCATAGGCTTCTATGGGGTTATGCCAGCTAGAACTGGCATAACCCCCCCACGGCGAAGCCCCAGCGGTGGGACTTTGCTGCATAGGAAAATGCGGTAAAACCCCTGAAAATTGGGCTTTTATGTGATTTTTTGGTTAGTGCATCTTGCGCTATGGGTTTTTGTGCTATGCATCAACATACAATGGGGGAAATTTACTATGATGGGAGTTTTTTTCCGCATGGGATGTTGCTATGGGCAATCAATCAGATACTATTTTTTATCTTCTCCAATGTGCTAAATAAATATATCGCTTCTGATCGGTTTCCCATAGCAACATCCCATGTGAAAAATAAACTGATGTGATCATAATAATTTCACATGGGAAAAACACCTTGTATATAACAAGTGAAATTCCTACCAGTTATTCACAGATGTCGAGAGAGAGAAAGAGAGAGAGAGAGAGAGAGAGAGCAATAACTGATGCCCCTAGTAAATATTTACCTACAGAAATTATTGCTGAGAAAATTCAAGGCAAATTCTTCCGACTGGACATAAATACATGTCCCAAAAAAAAAAAGTTTAAAAAGTTTTTTTTCTTTCTTCTTTTCGCCTTCTGTGGAAAAACAGCATGAAAACTTTGACACACAGTCTTCCTCCTGAGTATTTATCTCCGTCAGCACCCCCCTTTCCCTCCTTCCTCCTTCCCCCTGTTGGCCACTGTGTGGTTGCTCAGTGTGTTCTTATCTGAGCGACCCCCTGCCTATAACTGAAGGCTTGATTCTCCAGCTGCGCCCGTAACACGTCCTGTCCCCCTCCCCATGCGGTCAGACCTCACAGCTGTCAGATAAACCGTCTCTCTGTGCTGCCGGGGGAGGGGATCTCCAGAGGAGCTGTCAGACTTGCACACAGATATTCAGCTAACAATTCCCCTTTGAAAGCTCTCAGGAAATGGGCTGGACTCGTATCCCTATGTCTGTTGACTGTGGTTTTAGTGTCAGCGGCGCACCGGGCCCACTAGGATGCTCAGCGGCTCACACGGTGCCCAACGGGCGAAGGGACACAGGGGGGGAAGCCCAGGCTCTTTTCATAAGCACCTTGTTCTCCTGCCAGGGACCTCCCACCCTCTGCCTTCAGCAGGACCAAGAAACTGTCAGCTTTATGCGCTGGAGTGTGGAAATTGCTCCCCTGCCAAATCCCTTAGATGAATAGGGACCTTTCTTATTAATAATTGCTATTAGGGGAACGTGTAAGTCCCAGGCTCCGGCTGGCATGGCTCCAGTCACGGAGCTTGTGCTCATCTCTGCTCTCGTACCTAGTTCACCAACCATCACAAGGGTTAATGTTTCCCAGCCCACCCTTGTCGCATCCAATTTGTAGTGTCAGGGAGGCTGGAGGGGGTTTAATTAATGTCTGTGCTCTGGTTTGAGGCTGGGTTCATGTGGGCCTTTGGGGTTTCTGTGATTAGGAGAATTGATTTGAAGAGGAAATTACTTGGCGGAGGCGTAGGCGGGGAGGAAGGAGGGTGGATGATAGTGTCGGCGGAACCGAGAGATAATTGAAGGGGATAAGAGGTGCCGGGGGAGGGGGAGAACAGCTTTTGGCGATAGGAATAAAGATCTACGTGAGTAAAAGGATAAGTGAGGGTTATAGAGAGGATTTGTGTCATATAATGGGCAGTAACGTCATTAATAGCACAAAATTATATATATAAATCCTGTTTTTTGGGATAGTTTCAATCGCATACTGTAGATAGGGCAAACTTTGGTTGTTGCAGCACTACAAGACACAGCATGCCTTCCAGCAACATGTTCCACTGTGGTATTGTACTGGAAGCTCTCGGGTGATTATATTCTGAAGTAAACTGTATTCGTTTAGTAGATTTTAATCTTGGGTGACAAAAGGGCTTGCGTGTATTTTGTTGGTATTTATGCCGACATGGCTATAGTATTGATATTTTCATTTATGTTGACATGCACCACGAAGACATTAAGCATGTCGACGGGGAGTTTTTGGCTGAAGCCAAACTAACATTTTTACAAGTCATTTTTGCAATGTTGATGTTATAACATTTTACATTTGTTATTAATGTCAACTTAGCAAATGTTGACTATCTGAATGTGGACAATTGGTGAGACTGTATAGTTTAGTTGTAGATGTATGGCACTCAATTTCATGATTTTCTGGTTTGTAGTTTGTTTGGACGTGAGCTTCCCTAATACCCCTTTCACACCAAAAACCCTGGATGATTAAAACCAGTCTCAAGCCGTGTCACAGCAGCTAGAAAGAGCGTCCACGCTGCAGGCTGGATGTGGGTTATTGACAGCAGTTAGCGATGACCTCTCCAGGTGTTGGTGATCCAGCTCTCCATATGACTGCTCTCCTTTTATTTATTTATTAACAGTTTCTTATATAGCGCATACATATTCCGCAGCGCTTTACAGAGAATATTTGAACATTCACATCAGTCCCTGTCCCAGTGGAGCTTACAATCTATATTCCCTACCACATGTACACACACGCACACAGACATTCTAGGGTTCATTTTGTTGGAAGCCAATTAACCTATCTGTATATTTTTGGATTGTGGGAGGAAACCGGAGTACCCGGAGGAAACCCACGCAAGCACGGGGAGAATATACAAACTCCGTACAGATATGGCCATGGTGGGGGTCGAACCCAAGACCTCAGCGCTGTGAGGCAGTAATGCTAACCATTACACCATCCGTGCTGCCCTATGCTTTTACCATGACCCAGGTTGGATAAACCCAGGTTACACCGCAGAGTGGCAGGTTTGACCCTGGTAACTCCCAGGGGCGGATTCCCAGGTAACACAACCAGGGTTGCATTCCCGGGTAACAACCTGATTATACCCTTGCCAATCCTGGACCCAACAATGGGGGGGGGGGGGGGGTAGCAGTATGTGTGTGTTACCCTGCCTGCTCGGGTGGGCCAGCGCCCACCCCCAATTCGGCGGGTATCATAAAGTGAGTATGGACTTACTTTTCAGAGCGACCATTAAATGGTTGTTTATCACTTTTGAAGCTTTGTGCATCTGGTCCTATATCAGCGAGCTGAAACCTGAACCCACCAGGGTAATGCCAGCTAAAAGTAGTATAATCATGAGGTTTTCTACAGTAGAACCCTGCTAGCCAGTTGTGAATAGTTTACCCCCGGCTGCTATAGTTTTTGTCTTGACACTTCTGGTGCACGAGATGTTGGATAATAATTACGTTCTAGGCGGCGTTAACAAGTACTTCATTCTGGAGAAAAGTTTTCGCTTTTACAGTGTTAGTTTATGGGGGATTGTATAATCATTAGCATCACTGAAGAGTATGAATATTCATGGCTGTCTTAATCTTATGGCTCTATTTTAGTATTTGACACTGCGGCACATTTGCACTTTATCTCTTGCTGTAAATGAGAGCCAAAAGTTATGCTAGCTGTCACCACTAGTTCACCCTGTGAGTCTGCCGACGGCCATTATCTTGTCACTTGGAGACACAAGTTAAGGCTTTCAATAGCCTGATACGTCTCCGTTTGAACACGGACCCAATAGGTGGTACCCGGGAAGCTGTCTCTGCCTTGTTGCCACGGTAACTGCATCCAGTGTCTGAAGACAGGAAAGGGCAGGCGTCTCTTATCCCCACTGTCTGGAGCTTCATTGATGGAGTGAGATTAGATGGAAGTAGATAATTGAGGGTCACTGAGCTCTGTCTGGCAGGCTATCTTCAGGGAGGTTAAAGCACAAACTCCCATCCCATGGTGCTTGGATGAAAATAAGAACAGAAAAACGGAGAATAAAATGTGCTTTAAACACCTGAAGTCACTTATTGGGTAGTGTGCCAGTGCTATGGAGCGATGCAGAGTACTTCACAGTAATATCAATATAATTAGCCTCTGTTTCTTTCTGCAGGCTTATGTAGAAGTTTGGGAAACTAGCAGCTAGGTAGCATGTAGGTTCATTGTTCTCTATATAGCATCATATGTTCTCCCAAACCACATATATTCCCATAAACTAGTTATTCACTGTAAAACAAAGCTCTGGAAACATTTCATTTGATCAAAATTGCTGCTGTTTGATAATGGTGCATGGCCAGCAACATGTGAGGGAAATATATTTGCATAAAGCAGGCAAGGACAACCTGTGACTCTCCAGATGTTGTGATACTACAAATCCCATCATGCCTTGCCACAGTTTTGCTATAAGGTATTGTTAAAACTGTGGCAAGGCATGCTGGGATTTGTAGTTTTACAACATCTGGAGAGCCACTTGTGGAATGAGGTGAGTAGACAGCTCCCCACCTCATTGATGCATCACACTACCCTGGCTAGTTTATGTGTATGGGCAGTTACTGACTTGTGCAGGCTTACAGTGAAGTAAGTAAGTTTCTGGTGTAGACACATGTGATGTTACGTGGGGGGGGGGGGGGGGGGGGGTGTTGTCCCAATACAATACATTGGGTGCCAGACCATCTCTGTTATACATGATTTTCTTTATGAAGTGACTACACCAGCACAATACTTGCTAGAAAAATGGAAAATGTTCTACAGCTCCTTCACCATTGCTGCCCAGTAATTGGGAGTGTAACAGTGGAACCTAAACTATTTGCATCTCCTTACTAGTGCTTCTCTGATTGGCTACCGAGTCTGAGGACTCCAGGTTCCTCAGGATGACCGGTGTAATCACACTGTGGAGGCCAGTACTTTAAAAGATGCAAAACGTGTTCTCTACATGCCTGCAAAGTGGGACTGATGCGCAGTGCAGCATAGTGCAAATCGTACACCGTTGGCAATGTACGTAAACCTGGGGTTTATGTACATCTCTGAATTAGTCCCAAATCTCCATTATCATGTTTTCACTGATTTACAAGCACTGCGCATATACTCTACTCGTATAATCTTTGTCCATTCTACAGATGTTACTGAGAGCTGCTTCTCAGTCTTGCTCTGCAGCTCTCCTCATACGGCTTAGTAGAAGTCTCCTATCTTCTCTTATCACCGTTCTTCTTTTCTATATCATCGCTCTGCATCTCATTTTATCCATCCCAGTTCTGCATCTACAGCTCTCCCTCAGCCCCTCCCACCGTCTCAGCATGTCTCCTAGGACATGGCGCCGCCTGAACCTTCCCTCATGTTAGGCTCCACCCACTACGGGATTCTAGCTTCCTATTTAGTTTAGCTATTCTGCCTCCTGTACAGGATACGGGAATTCTCAACCTCTAGTCCTCATATGGGGCTCATACTTTATTGCCATAACTGGGTTCATGACCTCATTTCATGGGCCCTTTTCTTTGTATGGTATTTCCCCCCCCCCCCACATAATATAATTTGGGGGTGTCTCTATCCTCTAACAATTTAGGGCACCAGATGACCACAGGTACTCGTGGGGCCCCGGTGGCGATTTTCTTCCTTAGGGATCAACCATCAATGTGACCAGTGCAGTTACGCCCCCTTCACTGATTGGCCTACAGTCCCGTCTCCACTGATGGTCATCAATGATGTCATTCTTGGATAATTTAATAATGCACCATGGATAGAGACCAACATTTTGAGTCCCATCGATAACCATCCCTAGTCCCCCTCTGTTCTCGCTACCAAACTCTCTATCTCAGTTGGCGTAAAGATGGACATCGATGGCTGGATTCTTATTTAGTTTCATCCTGGTGTGCGAGCACAAAGTCCCACATCCTTCAGTGATAGACTTGCGGCCTCCTGACATGATTGGTTCTTTGCCTGCCATTGACCTCTGCATTGAGGTCACCATTGCTGGTAAACCCACTGATGGCTATACCTTATTCCATATCTGTTTTGATATGAAAAATCAGACTGTTGTATCATACCGCCGCTCTTTTATACTCCTTTCACACCAGCGTAATTTCCCAGGTTGGGCCCGAGAACCACCCGCGACTGTGTAAGGTTCCCGGGCCAAAGTCCCGGCAAAACTTGCCAGGATTTCAACTCTGCTATGGAGCAGGGTTGTTCCCGTGTTCAACCCGGGGACCTGGCCGATTTAAAAGGGGTAGGGGGTACTTACCCGGGTTGCCGGTCCTCGGTGTGCTGTCAGATTACAGCTAACACTGAAACATGCTTCCATGTCAGCAGCAGCAATAGCACCTCCAACCACCTCTGAGTCAGGCCTATTCTGTATACTGTACTGCTATGCGGAGGTTCTAGCGCATGTTCTAGTGACTGAAATCCCATTCATGATCTTTAGCAGTATACTATCCACACTCACAACTGTGTTACAGATCGTCAGTACATGACTGAAGTAGCTATCATATCACTGGCCTCTGCAATTCCTTTTCTATCCCACTTCCAATATTCTTCACCTGGGCACAGCCACTCTTACCTAGCATTTCATGTCGTTGCATGTAACTTGTTCATAGCCTGAGTCTCATGAGCGCTGCATAATTGTTTATAAATAAAAAATAATACCCACACAGTACAGCTTTGATGAGTTTTCCATGACAGACGCTGTTAGAGGCACAGGCTAAACTCCCAAGTTTGCAGAGAGAAAGACGCCTCTATTTGCAGACGACTTAGCCCTCGAGTGGTGGCGGCGGCGGCGTTCCTTCTGTTCTCCACCTGCAGTTTGTCGCGCCGCATATGTTTGCAGCCTCTGGGGAATTGGATTGAAGGTGTTAGGTCCCGGAATCCTTGTTGACTTCCGTGGTGCGGAGAGCAGCCAAGCTTTCATACACCTGGGAGCTCTATTCCTTCCACTCCCTCTGTGTGTGGTTTTTTTTTTTCTTTCTAACCCTTGTTCTGGGTGTCAGGTAAGGAAGCAGGGAGGAGCAGGTGAGTCTCTAAATAGGCGATAAAAAGACTGTTTTGTTAAGGCTTGCACCTCTCTGTACACACACCTCCCTGTGCGAGGCACTAATGATTATGGAAGTGAGCCAGACAGAGTTGAGTAGGGGAAATTCCTTACGCGTGAGCCATTTGTCTGCTGGACATGAAAGAATGAAATGCTCTCCTTTCCCTTAACATAAAACACACGTGTGCAGGCCAATGAATTTTCAATGCAAGATAATCCAATTTGAAATGTAATGTTGTAGTTATTTATGTTCTAGCCATGCAATCGGTTACAGATGTATTCTCCTACACATGACCTTTTGGCGCCATATGCCATAGGGACTAATTCTTGGACTTCCCCATCGTAGCTGCACCCAGGGTCACCTATAGTACACTGGGTGTTTAGGATTAATATTTTTGTTGCAATGGAATTGGTATAAAGTCACAGAAAAATTGTATTCATTGTGTGGCGCAATGCATGGTGCAGGTCACTGGTACCGGTCCAGGTCTCACACAGCATCTGCATACAATGCCACGTTGAGTGTTCAGGGTATTTGGGCATGAAACGATTGTCGGATTAGTGATGACAGTAAAACAAATTTGGTACAAGACTTTTGTTGCAAAATATTACCCCTTTCACATCACACAAATAACTCGGGTCCAACCCGGGTTGTTGCCAGGTCGACGTGCGTTATGAAAGGACCTTCTGAAAATACCCAGGCCCAGCAACGGGCATTCTGACCCGGGTTAAAAAAAGGGTTAACCTCGGCCTGCTGTGCAGCGTGAACAGGTAACAGGGTACCGTTCACTCTACAGGGAGGAGGCAGTGTTAGCTCCGCCCTGCCTCCCGATGAAGTCAGCAGCCCGGCTTATTGCCGGGTCACTGCGGGGGACCTTGCATCACAAATGCCGCATCTCTCACGGGACAGACCCTTGTCCCCTGGTGCGACCTGGCATTTGTGATGTGAACGGGGTATAAGTGGTGCACCCAATGGGGCTGCTGTTTATATATAGACACAGCCTGTATTGTATTTGTAGTATATCTTCCTTGCACATGTTTATTAAGCTCAGTGCCTTTTATAATATCTAGAATCTGTGTCCCAAGCTGAATATCTCCTAAAACACTCTTAAATTCATCTCTCTCCCCCATGCAGGTACTTTGTGATGGGTCCGTTCACCAGGAATCCCACCATTTTCTCTGTTTTATAATGGTTCTGATAATTATGGTCATGTAGAGGCTTCTCTAGGTGGCTCTGATAAAGTATCTGCGCACAGGAGAATTTAGGGAGTTATCCGTGACGTTCACTATAAATGACAATGGCTATCTGAGTGGTTAGTTCGATCACTAGTTAATTAGACCCCTCTGGTGCATATAGATCTTTACTGAAGCTATCGAGGACAGGCCCCCGGCAGATTGCATGCTCTCCGGAAGTAGTGATGTGTCAGCCCTTCCTGTTCCCGCCTTTCTGATAACAGTATGGTGAGGACTCAGAGCAGGAAAGTGTTCATTGCTGCTTAAAATAGTTAAACCGACAAATAATTCATAATCAAGCAGAAAATACTGTTAATATTTAACATTTCCACATTTGTATAGTTGACCCCTCCTGCTTGCAGGGCCAATCAATGATTTAGTTCATTGGTTCTCAAACCCGGGCACCTGAACAGCTCATGTTTTCAGATCTCTCTGTAGGTGCACAGGTGTATTCATTACTCACCGACAGATTTTAATAGATCCACAAGTTGAGCTTTGTACTTATTTCGCTCGCGATTCTGTGAGGAGACCCGGAAAATGCCCCGTTGGGGGCCCAGAGGAGAGAGTTTGAGAAACTATGGTTATAGTCAAATTTCTGGATCCTGACACGGAGACCAATTTAAGTGTCATAGAAAGTTGTTGTTTTTGTCCTTTTTAATCTCCTGGGATTGCATGAGGTTTGTGATCAGCGCTGTGAGTGTCAGCAGAGACCCTACAACTCCCCAGACGGGCATCACTCAGTGGCATCACTTGTCGTTCTCCTTGTGTCTTGTTACATTTCCCTCTGTTCCATGAACATGGTCACTTGAGTTTACCTTCTGCTCCTTTGCACCTCCAAGCTCAGAAACACGAAGATGCCATGCCCGCCGGATCCCCGACTAGCAGCGCTGCTTGTATTTCACCAGCAGTGTTATTATGTAGGTCATGCCTCTCCGGTTATGGCTCTGTAAATCTAGTTCATCCAGCATACGTGCAATGGATGTGAAGGAGAGACTCTCTGGACGGTGAGCAAAGAGGGAACCTTCGTTCTGGAGTGAGACTGTTTCCAATTACACTTGGGAGCTGACAATGCTGTGCACATTGGGAAAGCCTGGGTGCACTGCAGGTGGGGGAGAGTGTAAAATGTGCAGAGACTTCTATTTAAGAGAAATCCAAACTCAAATTGCTATGTAAATATAAAGTGGTCCAGCATTTGTGGGCTACATAAAAAAGCAGCCAGTATTCACCCGTATGCAGGAAAATAAGTGTATTTGCACCTCTTGTATTGCAGCACGGTTGGTCCAGGTGCACTTACGTCTATATCCATTGATTCCAACTTAGGGTCGGTAGTAGGTGCATGTGGTGTAATAGTTCTATTCAGATTCATACTAGAATTAATACTGAACAGTGTTGGATTGTCTGCTGCAGAGGTACTACACAATGTCATCCTGTCAGAAGGCATTTCATATTCCTGAAGAACAGTGTTTAAACCTGTCTTCAGGGGCCCCTGACAACAATAGGTGGAAAAGGGGGATGAGGTTGGCCTTTTATTGGTAGTTAGATGTACCCATCAGGCAGTTTAGATGGAGGGTTATTGGATGTTTGCAGCTAATCAAATCATCTTTCTTCTGGAAATCCCTCCCCTTTCCATTTTTGTGGCCTTAGCGCAGGGATGGGGAACCTTCGGCTCTCCAGCTGTTCTTGAACTACAAATCCCAGCATGCCCTGCAACAGTTTTAGCATGGCCAAATAGCAAAATTGTAACAGGGCATGCTGGGATGTGTAGATTTGGTCGCATGCGATGCGATCGACGCGACCGACCCGATTTTTTGATTGAATGAAATGTAAATCGGGTCCCTGGGACCCGATTTTACATTGGATTCAATGTAAAATATTCCCAACCCCCCCAAATTTAACGGCGTAAACCCCACCCCACGATAGACGCCAACCCGAAGCGTGGCGAGCGCAGCGAGCCCGTGAGGGGCGGCGGTGCGCGTCCTCCGACCTTTTCATTCCCCTACTATCCACGTCGGCGTGGAGTTGAGAATAGAATAGTGTGGCGAGCACAGCGAGCCCCGCGAGGGGACGCGTATACCTGTGAAGTTATACGCGTCCCCTCGCGGGGCTCGCTGCGCTCGCCACGCTTCGGGCTCGGTGGCTCGCTGCGCTCGCCACACTATTCTATTCTCAACTCCACACCGACGTGGATTGTAGGGGAATGAAAAGGTCGGAGGACGCGCATCGCCGCCCCTCGCGGGCTCGCTGCGCTCGCCACGCTTCGGGTTGGCGTCTATCGTGGGGTGACGACGGGGACATCTATAATGTGAAATGGGTCATATTGGCCCATTTCACATTTTTTCACATTTTCTCACGATTTCAATGTTAAAAAATATTTTAACATTGAAGCCTATCGGGGGCATCGCGTCGGGACCAATGTTAATGGTCCCGACCAACGCGATGCCCCCGATATTTTACCTTTCCCGACACGATTTCAATGTTAAAATATTTTTTAACATTGAAGCCTATGGAAAAATCGGGGGCATCGCGTCGGGACCAATGTTAATGGTCCCGACCGACGCGATGCCCCCCGATATTGTGTCTTAGCCGGCCAAATGGACCTGATTTCAAAGGAAATCGGGTCCATCGTGTGGATCGTGTACCTTAACTTAAAGGTACACGATCCACAAGATTGTGGCCGTGCTAGGAAACAAGTACCTTTATTAAATCTAGATCTTCTCTGTTCTACCTTCCTGGAGTAAGTGGCACCATCTGCTTGGCTGGGCCTATCGTGATAGTTACGGGAATTGGGTGTATTTACAAAAGTACATGTCAAAATCGCAGAGCCAACTTTGTTTTCCATTTAGTCTGATGGGTTGGCAGAAGGTTGCGATATGTAAGTTGCCGCTGGTGGGAGGTTAGAAGGCAGGTGTCATCTGCCAGGGGGAATTTATGACTGTTGCTTGTTGCGGATCAGATGACCTATTTTTTCTAATTGTTTACTTAGCTTTATGTTTGCTTTATGCTGTTCTTTGAAGTCACTTTTTTTTTTTTTAAGCCATTGTGAAATAAGCTTTCTGAATGCTTCCGCTTTCTTCTATCTTGACCTTATCTTGATAACAGCCACATCTGTTCTTATGTTTACATTTTGGTGCCATTTTTGTAAACCTAAAACTATAGGGAAAAACGTTACTGATATTTTCCATCACTTTTTTTTCCCATAAAGTCTCCCATTTTTTAGTATATCAATGATCTACAAACAGTACAATACATTCTAATAAGAGTCCAGTCTGCTGGCGTGTTCCACTGTGCAATCTATTTTGAGAAATGCTGGCATCCAATCTGTCTCTTTCCTATAATCTTAGAAAAAACATTTTCAACATTTTATATGTTGATTTTGGATTTTGACAGATTGTATGAACCCTAGGAGTCAATGGCATGCGTTACCTATTGGCAGAGGAAGATTGTGATATATCCTTGCCTACTGAGTTTCATGGAAATTGTAAACATCTTGCAGATTCTACCAGCAAAAAAGCAGGGTATTTTTTTGTATGTTATTGCAAAGGACACGAACACACTGCTGTGATCTTGTTGCAGTAGGCGTACGTTACATTTTGTGCACTTAAAGTTGCAGTCTTGGAGCGTACACTGGATTGTGAGGCGTATTTTACTTGTTTTAGCACTTTGAATACTCCAGAACCAAGAAAGTACGGGCATTGTACACTTTACCGTTCCCAAGCAGAGTCCACGTGAATGGTAAAAGTCTGAAAAAGTCCTGAGAAAGATAAAAAAAAACCTCCTCATGTTGATTTTGATATGTTCCGACCATTGACAATGTCAATCTTGTGCAGGTCAACCGATTGGCTGTCGACCCCCGGATACCGCGTGCCACTCCTCTTATAAACTGTCTTGCATGCAGCTCTCCATCGGTCGTGTTACCTACTCACAGAGGTGGCATCTGCTTTGTGGGCTGAGGAACTAAAAGCTGACTGAGGCACAAGGCACGTTTTACCTCATACCTCTCTGATGTCACTAGTTCATAATGAATGAAGTGGTAGAATATTGGTTCAGATTGAAAGCGACTCTGCTCGGTGTAATTGGTGAAATTGGGGTCTATGGGCAGATTTATAAAAGCATATACTACTTTCACATCTCAATGCCGGTTCGTACCTTAATTCCACGCCCGGCACATTGACACTAAACTCGGGTCACAACCCAGGTTTAACCCTTCTTATAACCCGGGTAAAATTTCCAGGTTGGTCGACCCGAGTTATTAGGTTTGGTGCTTTCACCTCCACCCATGCCTACCAGGCAGCAACTTGGCAATAATCTGAGTTTTAAGCGCTATGTAAAAGCGGTATTGGAGAGAGATCAAGTATCGATCAGCTCATGGGTGGGATGTATTAAAATACATCGCCGCCCTTCGCGCCCCACCCCCCCCCCCCCCCCCGCCTCGATGCCGCCGCATATGTACTAACATATGCGGCTGGCATCGAGATGCGGTGACGGAGGCCCCCCGCGATACCTGTACTGTGGTCTGCGGGGGGTCTCCGTCACCTCCCAGTCGGCTTCTGCTGCTTTCACGCCGGGGACAGCTAAGCAGGCTGTCCCCGGCGCTTCCTCCTCCCCCCTGCAGCCGGAAGGACGTCCGGCTGCATTGATAGGGGGAGGAGGGGTTTACCTTCCGGGGTCCAGGAGTACCTGCAAGAAGGTAAACCCAAGGGAGGGGGAGAGGGGGGGTCGGCGAGGCGGCGGGGTTGCGGCGACGCGGCGGGCGGCGAAAAGAAGCCCATAGGCTTCTATAGGGTATCGCCACCTAAAGGTGGTGATACCCTTCAATGCGGTATCATTTTTGATACATTGGAAAATGCGGTAAAACCGGGGTTTTACCGCATTTTCCATTTGATACATCTCACCCCATGTCATTTTTCTATGACGGGCTGCAACAAGACAGCTAATTGGTTGGAACTTTATGCTTACCCAGTTTATCTCTAAAGAAGGCTTAACCTGGGTGCACACATAAAAATCTCTGTCCAATCTATCTGATGGGAACAAAAATCTGGTAACGTATGGGAGCAAATGAGAATTGAACATCTGCTCCCAGGCACTGGAAAATCAATAATGGTCATCCAGGCAAATTGGATAAATCTATTTGATTTAACAAATTTATTTGAGCAATGTTTTTTGTCCATCTTTCAGCGTCTGGGAGCAAATGGTTGATTCTCCGATGCTCCCATATCTTACCAGAGTTTTGCTGCTCCCTTCAAGCAGATTGGACAGATAAATCTTAAAGTGTGTAGCCAGCTTTAGTATAATGTCAGGATGGATTATAACTCTGTAGGGAATGGATCATAGTGTCAGGGTCGGCACACCCAGAAGGCCGAAAAGAAAATGTTCAGCATGAGTTTTTTTTTTAAATTTTGGGTGTCAATTTGTAGATTGGACCCCAAGTTAGTGTAGTGCAGGGATGGCTAACCTTGAAACTCCAGCTGTTGTTGAACTACACATCTTCAAAATAAGAGAAAAATGTATGTTAACCCATTGTCCATGTCGACTAATTGACTGTTGACCTAATGCATTAGGTTGACCAGGGCCATAACTAGGGGAGGGCTAGGGGGTCACGCGCCCCGGGCGCTGCTTGTGGGGCTGCTGTCAGGTCCGGGCAGTGGGGGTCCGGGGACGGGCACCGGGGTTCCGGGGATGGGCGTAGCGGCAGCTGGAAGCAAGCTACGCTATTTGCCGGGTGGGAAGCAGATTTTGAAAAGACTTGCCGGATGCTGATTGGCTGAATTCTCTCAGCCAATCAGCGTCTGGCAAGTCTTATCAAAATAACCCCCCGGGGCGACCCAATGACTGCCTTGTCCCGGGCGCCGGAAACCCTAGTTTCGGCCCTGGGTTGACCAGAATTCCGGATCCTTTCCTGGTAAACGAATTACTGCTCTGATACAGTCCCAGTGCAGAAACTAGAGGTAAAAATGTTACTTCCTGCGAACAATTTAATTAAAGATTCTTTCCTCCCCCCCCCCCCCCCCACTGTGGATTTGCATTATTGGGAAATTTGGGGGGAAGTTTCCTGTATTCTTTCTGAGGGAATGTTGAGCCGCCATTGTATTTTACTTAATATAGAGAACTTGCAAAACAAGGCTTGTAGATTTTACAAAGGCTGGCTTTAGTCAAATGAAACTTTTTTTTTTCTCTTAAAATCATAGATTTTCGCCCATTCTCTAGTCGCAATGTTGAGTTTTGCCTTTTAATAACATTGACATTTTAAAACCGGCAGGAAAAAAATCGCAGGAAATTGTCGATTCTTGAAAATCCACAGCTCAATACATTTACCCCATGGTTGGAATTGATCGGTGTGTGCAGAAAGAGTAGAAATGCTTTATTAAATGCAACAGAACTTTATGTAGATTTAGAAAGGCAAGGAAAGAGACAGCCAATATGGGTATCCAGACAGTTAATACATGCTACAAGAATCTTGCTGTTAAGACTTGAACGTCATTGGTTCTGGCCAACAAATTACTGTTAAGATCATTTCATCTTGGGAGATTAGTACAATTAAAAAACAAGAGGTTTTTTTCCACAAGGGAAAGAAATCAGGCGTTCTTTATGTCTTTATGTCAAAGTAATGTCCTGTAGCAAAGGTGTATATCATTTTAGATGGAAAGTTGTGGACTACTAAAAGAATTGAGAAGCCCACTGCCATCTGTCAGCATACCAGCAAGCGGGCACCCACATTTTTAGGATTGTTTTATGGAAACTCACCAGCTCAGTATCTCGCCCTATCGCCTCCTCCCTAATACTGGGTCTGCTTCAATTGCTGAATTGTTAGACGCGTTCTCGCTAATCTGCAGCATGCTGGCTGGTAAGATCTGATCGCTGTTCAATCTTTCTGTGTCATATTGAAAAATATTCCTGGGATGTTAATATTGTTGTTATGGGAATACACAGGGAAACTCCCTATTACGTCAGTGGAAATACCTCTGCAATAGCACTCCCTTCATGTTGTAGATTATCTAAACGTGTTTGGGCTTTATATAATGTCCAACAATTTATTAAAAACTTTCTCTTCTAACCAGTGCAAGAGCAATTATATATTACATTTGACAAAAATATTACATTGTGGCAATCTCCGATTCTCCATGTTTATTCAGTGGCTCAGTTATTACATTTGTGCTTTGTAGATGGTTAATTCCCATTTTCTTGTGAGCTGCACCCCAAGCCCAGCCGGTTCTGCAAACCCCCCCCCCAGAAGCACCCGGAAGCTTACCGAGCAGCAGGATTGCATGACATGCTGTCCTTTTGCATGCGATCCCGACAAGTGCTGCCAGAGGCTGTCCAATCCGACAAATCCTTTGTGCAGCCCTTGCGATCTAGAGGCTCCGATCTGACGCAGACCTTGCATCGAATTGGAACTAAGGCGCATGCGATTCCCCTATATCTGTACAGGTCATAGGGTCGACCACTAAAGGTCGACATGAGCCAAGGTCGACACATGTGCTTAGGTCGACCCAAGCATTAAGTCAACATGGGATAGGCCGACAGTGTAAAAGTCAACATTGGGTTTTTTCACCCCAATGTTGACACAGTCGACATGTACACCGTATCGATGCACCGCATCTCCTCGCTGTGCTTGACCTTAGTACTGTTGACCTAATCGCACTAGTGCAGTGGTTCCCAACTCTGGTCCTCAAGTACCCCCAACAGTGCACGTTTTCCAGGTCACCTGGCAGGTGCACTCATTATTCAGACACATTTTAAAAGATCCACAGGTGGAGCTATTTATTTCACCTGTGATTCTGTGTGGAGTGCACTGTTGGGGGTACTGGAGGACCAGGGTTGGGAACCACTGCACTAGTGTATAGCCAGCTTAACTCTGGGGGTTGGAACCCCCCCCCCCCCCCTCCCTTTGACTGCACATATTACATCCCTTCCCAAAACAAGGGGAGGGAGGTTGGCATTCAGATCACAATCTGCAATCAAGAGACTTGACTTGGTGAACGTAATTGATTAGTCTAGTCTGTATTCTACTGTAGCTGCGTGGATCGGCCCTCGAGGTTCAAGCTACAGGGGAATGTGCTCCTTGTGAAAATGCTTTACCAAGTGCTTGTGTAGCTTGAGAAACACTATAGGGATTTGCCTTCCTCATCCATGGTTCCGGATTGTGGAAAACGAGGCTGTGCGGATTTTCCATGGCCGCTACAGGTAGTGCTGCTTTCTCCCAGGTGCCTTTATTTAGCATCCCTTTCAAGCAGCAGCGAAGCTTTTGGAGAATATTTTACCATCTCCCATCAGTGCATTATTACTTATTTATTGGAAAGAAACAGAATGTACATCAGTGTGAAAGGCAGGCATGACGTGATAAATAGCACAATACATTAGATACAGCAGATCTGAGCTGATCCTGAAAGAGCCTTTGCTTTACCTGGAAGTGGCTGTTTTTTGGAAATTGGAGTGGAGGTTGGGAGCAGTGGTTATATGGTTTATTTTTGTACTGCTTGTGGCAGACAGAGGGCCAGATGCACTAAGCTTCAAAAGTGATAAAATGGAGGGAGAGTGATAAACAGCCAGCCAATCAGCTCCTACCTGCCATGTCACAGGCTGTGTTTGAGAAACGTCAGGCAGGAGCTGATTGGTTGGTTGTTTATCAATGACCCATACCCTGAATAGATAAACTGGATTTTCCATTACTCTGCGGCCTTAAACAAATCTCTGTGATCATCTAAATTGCAAGCTCTGCACAGAGAAAGGAAGTTATAAAATGTAATTATGTCATTTTACACGGTTTGATCTAATGGTTCCCTCTTTCAGTATAATGGTTCTCTTGATGAGTTCAGTTCTGTGGTGACGGTGTCTAGAAATGTTGGGCTGAATGTAATTGTTGGAGACGAGCCGGTTTTGCCTTTGTCAATGACTGCTGCTTTAATAGCAAAAAAGTCCTGCACCTCCAGAACTCGGAGGCTATTTAATATTGCCCCTGGGCCCTGGACTATGTTGTTCACACTGTTCAAATAAATTGTATTTTTAGAATGTGACTCGTAGACTAATGCTGTGAGAAAAGAGACTGTGCGGCACAGTCTATTTCTACTATGTTGGAACGAGGAACATGCTGCACAATGCAGAGTTGTCCCTGGTTGTGGCCGTTGCCGGCTCCGGGCTGTGCAGGAGATCTCGCGTTGGTAGGCAGATCTCCTGCATTCCCAAAGCAGCCAACCGGGCAGACAGAGGAGGTCAGTGTGCGAAGGTGCGCTGTGTGCACAAGGGGGCATCCCCCGTTCTGGTGGGCAAGATGTTAATACATCTTGTCGTTGTCTCTTTCTGCTTCACCTCGGTAATAAGACATAGCAGAAAGTGTTATAGCAGCTCAATAAGTGCAGCTTTAATAGTTCTCCCCCTGTGTTTGAAAAATGACAGTTGGGAGCTGGTTGGCACTTTTACTTCAGTCCTCCATTTCTTTCCAAGGTTAGTAAACAGAACTCTTGATTTCAGTTTGAAGTGCCCACACTCATCTAGTCACCTGGCAAGGTGTCATATTTTGCCCCATGTGTGCTGGGGGTTTTGGTGGCATAATATGAACTGGAGACTCTGCATTGTATTTAACACATTCCTGGCGCTGGGAGTATTTCCATATTATAGTGTTTTAGTGTTCATTCTAGCACCCGCTATCTTTGGAAACCCATGCAGTTCCTGTTCCCTGCCTGGGGTGTCGCTGTCTGCTGTGGTGTTTCTAGCACAGGTCTGGTTTGCATATCAGTGCTGATATACAGACAGCACTGTGCTAGAAGCACTACAGCAGACAGTGACACCCCAGGCAGGGAAGAGGAACTGCATGGGTTTTCAAAGATGGCGGGTGCTAGAATGAACACTAGTATTTCATAATGACCAATGAATTGGTAGAGCCCTCCAAAATGTGCTACGGGACTGAAGTTATGTATTTTGAAATTGGTTTTCCCTATGGCTGGTACTAGATGGTACCCGATGGAGCAATTCAATTGTACGAACTGAAATATGTGATAAATTGGCAATTTGTGTGGCCCAAGCAGATATTTAGATGGAATTCGCTGCTTTGCATGCACACCCAAGGGTGGAAACCATTGAATTCATCCAGTGGAAAACAGTTGAATTCCTAATAGTCTTTCTCCTCTCGCAGGAAGATCTCAAACCGTTCAGTGCTTTATATTCTGTAATGATATGGGTTAATGTGATGATAATAGACAGGGGTAACATGTACTAAGAGGATTGGTCTGATCTTACTGTCAGTGGAATGTATCAGTTACATGGTAAATAAGCCTGTATGCGCCCTCTGACCCAGCACATCGCCCACATATCACCTTGTTCTGGGTCTAAAGGAACTAACATTTGTTAAATAAAGCATTTCGTAGGGAAAAGTAATGTTATTGATTTATAGAACCAAACCTCCACTATTTCGTTGTTTTCTTTTTCATCAAAGCCTTATTTGGGAGTCTGCTCAGAGGAGCGGTTTGAGAGGCCTACGTACTCTTGGTGGACGATTCTTCGGAGCTTCTAAAGAACACAAGTGAAAGTTTTACTCCTAGCAGTGACCTGGATTTATCTAGTGCATTCTATAAAACTATGGCTAGAAACGGCACTTATCCAATTAAGGTTTTCCCCATAGTGTTTCCTATATAGTGCACACATATTCCGCAGCATTCACATCAGTCCTTGCCCCAGTGGAGCTTACAATCTATATTCCCTACCTCATGCACACACAGACATTCTAGGGTTCATTTTTTTGTTGGAAGCCAATTAACCTGCCAGTATTTTTTTGGATTCTGGGATCAAACCAGAGTACCCGAAGGAAACCCACGCAAGTACGGGGAGAATATACAAACTCCGCACAGTTAGGGCCATGGTGGGAATAGAACCCATGACCTCAGTGCTGTGAGGCAGTAATGCTAACCATTACACCATCCGTACTGCCCTGTATATATAACACATGGTGGGAATAGAACCCATGACCTCAGCGCTGTGAGGCAGTAATGCTAACCATTACACCGTCCGTGCTGCCCACATATTAGCTACTTAGTGAGTACCAGCCTCATGCTGGGCACCTGTGAATGTACCCACAAGCGATAGTACCCAGTGATTACTGTGAGATTCCACCTTTGTATTAGGGAAGTATCATATGGCCACTTACTGGTACAGGTCACTGCAGAGAAAGATAGCCCATGATATGCCCGGATAATACATATGACGGCTCCATACATCATTGCCATACTAATACACTGCAGAATATTTTCTTGCTCCTTTTTCTGGATGTTTCACAAACGTATCTAAATGGATCTGTAAAGATTTGGCTACAGAATAATCCAAGCAACACGCTCTCTCCAATGCTGTGATATCAACAGGCAGCATCTACCTCGGAAATAGGCAACCTTGCACAATGGCAGACGACGGCTATATTTAGCGCACTAGATATGAGTCACCCAGTGACTCACACATAGAAGTGTATAAGTGAGTAGATTGCCCACTTCAGCAAGACCCTATAGAGACTACAGGAGAATAGTACATCTGTTTTACATAGCTCAGTGTATTTCTACTAGTCCTGTGATGGAACTACAAGTACCAGCATGCACTGTTAGTTGCTGTGAATGAATAGCTGGAATTCTGCAGGAGGGCGGGTTTATTGGATCATACATGTGAATTTGTGTGGTGTGTGGTGACTGTCCTGCACTTTCCACCCTGTCACTTTGTGAGGGGCTGCATGTCACTATAGGCCAGATGTCACTATAGGCCAGATGTGCTAAACTTGGAGAGTGATAAACTAACAACCAATTAGCGTCCTGCCTGCTATGTCACAGGCTGTGTTTAAAAATGACAGGTAGGATCTAATTGGTTGGTGGTGTACATCTGGCCCAATGACAGACTCAAGGGACATCAGTCATCTCTGTGTGTGAGTGGTGAACTCTGCCCCATTGGCTTGGCTTAGTGCCCTTAGTGGGTAATCACCGTATTTCCGGAGTTCAGAGGTTATACTGAGCGAATCCAGTTTGTTCCACATCTGCCTTGGGTTTCTCACTGTATGATGCAGAATAAGAGAACAACGTGTTAGAGAGTACCGGGACTTGATGTGAATTGCCTGTAGGTCCATCTGTGTGACGGAAACATACATAATAGATCCACACGCTGTGCGTGTGCTGTACATTTGAATTTTTCATGACAAGTGGCTGTTAATAATAACGATCTCACTGTGAGTCACAAATACAGTTGCAGGTTTAGCAGAGTGCACGTGATAACGCACCAGCCAATCAGCTGTGTTTAAAAAATGACAGTTGGGAGTTGATTGGCTGGTGCGTTATCTCTTTCCACTTTATCTCTTCACCAGGCTTAATATATTTACCCCCGTGCATGATATGTGCTTTAAGTAGCCTAGAGAATTATGTTGCTTGTGACTCTAACCTTATCATACCTTGGCCTAGAAATAACTTCACACTGACACAACTTATCTAAAATAAAGACGCGACACCAATAGCTCAGTTTAAACGGTCATAGTTATTTATTAAAGACCAAGAGAAACTGGTATAACCCCTTTAAAAGGGGATGGCAAGGACCAGGCACCTGAGACCGAAGACCGTTCAGGGGTGTTACTCCGGGCAACGACCAGGTCGCTCCCAACCTCTTAAACACCCCTTACCAAAGGCACAGCCCGCCCTGCGCGGACATCCCCACGCCTCTAAGGCCTGACGTGAACATCTTCGCCTAAATGTTCATCGCCCACCGCGTTGAGTCGAGGCTCGTCCGCCCTCCTGGCAAGGCGAGGGGTAATACCGCGCAGGGACCACCTGACGCCCTTCTAGAATCCTGGTCGAGGGTGCCGACCCGCCAATTCTAAAATTGCCAATTAGATCGAAATTTTTAAGGCAAGGCCTTAATGTGCAAGGGAAGGGAGGGTGGGGATCAAAATTCAAGGAGGGGTATTCTGGCTTACTACCTAGACTATATACCCTAGCTCCAGGGTGCCACCCCCCAGGACCCCCATTGGTGGGGCTTCCCGCCCTGAATAACCCCTCCTTCTATGCCTGGTCATTCTTCAACAACTTTATTTAACCAAGCTCAAATTCACAGTCTCTTAATTTCACTTGGGCTTATACAGCCCTCGTTCCACCTAAGTAGCCTAGAGAATTATGTTGCTTGTGACTCTAACCTTATCATACCTTGGCCTAGAAATAACTTCACACTGACACAACTTATCTAAAATAAAGACGCGACACCAATAGCTCAGTTTAAACGGTCATAGTTATTTATTAAAGACCAAGAGAAACTGGTATAACCCCTTTAAAAGGGGATGGCAAGGACCAGGCACCTGAGACCGAAGACCGTTCAGGGGTGTTACTCCGGGCAACGACCAGGTCGCTCCCAACCTCTTAAACACCCCTTACCAAAGGCACAGCCCGCCCTGCGCGGACATCCCCACGCCTCTAAGGCCTGACGTGAACATCTTCGCCTAAATGTTCATCGCCCACCGCGTTGAGTCGAGGCTCGTCCGCCCTCCTGGCAAGGCGAGGGGTAATACCGCGCAGGGACCACCTGACGCCCTTCTAGAATCCTGGTCGAGGGTGCCGACCCGCCACAGCAAGTGGCACACTAACCACTCATCCTCAAGTGCCAATTGCCCCGCCATCCCCTAACAAATCTATTCGCTCTAATAACTGTTAGCCCAATCTCCTAAGAATTCCCCTCAAAAAGATAGCCATTCCTTCCTCAGACAGGTGCACCCCATCGGGCCTGTATAGGTTTGGGTGTTCTCTTGTAATCTCGGGGTGCCTGACAGCCACTCCCCCTTTACACACCACGAACCTGCTTAAGGCGTGATTTAGCTTTCTCCTTGCCCTTTCTATTGCCTCTACGTTATGCGCTCCCCTCCAGGAGAACCGGGGGATGATATCTGACCATACCAGCCGTAAACCCTGCCAACTCTTCAACAAAGCAGCTAAATCCTTCTCCATCATGATTCTCAAGGCTATGCCAGTAGTCTTTGCTAGGTCATTCCCTCCCAGATGTATTATCAAAACATCGGGCCTGTCCCCTTTGCTGGATTCCCTCTGTAAAAGGCCTGTCAAGTTCTTCCATAGAAGGCCCCTAACACCAATCCATCTTACTGCTTTTGCAGTGGCCAGCACTGGCGAACTCCTAGCTACTAAATGCTTCTCTGCCCAGAATATGTAGGAGTGCCCTACTATCCAAACTACCCCCAAGGGACCGAAGGGAGGGGATGGGGCTGCAAAGGAAGGAAAAAACCTAGGGGTTAGTAATCAAATTATACTCTAATATTTCACAACTTATAAATGACATAAAGCTAGGGTCCAAGTGGAGTTGAAAAACTTAAAAAACCACTAGAAAGGCCTGTGATGTGGGGCCAGATTGAATTAGGCGCATTCTGGAGGAAAAATCAAAAAATTCACCCCACACCTCCGATTGCGGAACGCTAATCGTTCCCCAACCGTTTGTAAACTTTACGTTTTTGGACCCGCGCAACAGGCGCATACTATACTTAAGCTAATACTTAAAATTCTACACACTCTATATTAAAGCATATTAACTCTCACGTATTTTTTAAAGCTGTCTGACTTCCATCTGCCCACTGCTTTGACAGCCTCAGGCGGCAAACCTGCTACCGTTGCTGCAGTGGCTGCGCCAATTCGGAATGAATGTGTTCCATAATCGTCTGGACGCAGCCCTATTGCCGCTAAGCCCTTCTTCATAACTGCAGTAAACTGAAATTTTGTAAGCGGTGACCCGTTAGCGTGGGCCAAAAATTGAACCGCCTCGTTGGGCCTTACAGAGGCATATTCTAGAGTTAGCGCAACCGGGCAGATTACTTTGTTGACGTGTGGCTTAAGCGTAATCCAGGTGCCCCTGCCTTGCTGGTCAGTCTTTGACCTTCTTAGCCTGCATAGCACCTGCTCCTTGCTTACCACCACGTCATCCTTAAGAATCCCCGAGCTAACCCTTTTATTGCGCGCTGTTAACTCACTAACTCTGAACGCCCCGTGAAACGCCCAAGCGAAAGCCACCCTAAACAGCGCTACCTCCGGTTCATTGTCTGCAACATTAGATAACACAGCCAATAGTTCTCCTAACTTGGTTTCATCCAGGGGACGCCTATTATCCGGTTGTACCGGTTGCACGCGCGACCAACCCCTCATTGCTTTACTGATGATGAATGATTTAGTAGGATCTGGCACCCTGCGCAATTTGCTGTGAAATGCTATCCCTGCCAAAGCCGCCGCCATAGCCGACTTGGACCGTCCGTTGTTAAAATGTTCCCACACAAAGGCTAGGAGGCAGTCATCCACTGACTTACCCCTGGATTCCGGTTGCTGCTGATAATTACACCAATCCTCCCATGCCTTTCCATAAGATCTGCGGGTAGCAGGTGCTAGTGACCGGCATGCTAGTTCTGTCATGCCGGCTCTACTACCTGCCAGACAGATTTGGGACATCTTAGACCTGTTTCCGCTGCTGCTGGCGCCAGTTCACGAAACCTAGTAAACTGAAATCGCGACAAAGCGTCAGCGATATCGTTTTCAACGCCTGGTACATGTCTGGCCCTGAAATTGATGTTGTTTTTCAAGCAAACTAGAATAAGGTGCCGCAAAAGTCTTAGGGCCTCTGGGGACGAAGCCCTTTGATTGTTAACTGAATGCACCACCCCCAGGTTATCGCACCAGAAAACTATGCTCCTGTTCGCTAGTTGTCCTGCCCACAATACCACAGCCACAATGATGGGAAACAGTTCCAACAATAACATATTTCCTGTGAATCCCCTGTCTATCCAAGATTGAGGCCATCTCTCACAACACCATTCCCCTTCAAAGTAGGCTCCAAAACCTAACGACCCCGCTGCGTCTGTAAACAGCTGCAGCTCCCCATTCGAGGCCGCTTCAGCTTGCCAAATCAGATTATGATTAAAGTGGTGCAAGAATTCTTGCCATACACTCAAATCATCTTTAATTTCCCTACCCAGGCGAATAGAATGGTGGGGATTCCTAACTCCAGCTGTGGCCCTTTCCAGTTTCCTACAGAAAACCCTACCCATAGGAATAACCCTACAAGCAAAGTTAAAGGAACCTAACAAGGACTGGACGGTTCGCAGTTGCACCCTGTTCCTAGCCCTGCAATCCTGAATGAAACCCTGAAGTCTCTCCACCTTGTCAGCTGGGAGCCTGCAGCACCCTACCCCAGTATCAATTTCAATACCTAGGTAGGACAGGACTGTCACCGGCCCTTCTGTCTTCTCATGGGCTATGGGCACGCCTAATGACTCAAAAACTCGCAACGCCACGCCCAGCGTCCTCCCACATGCCTCCTCGCCCCTTGTTCCTACAATGAGAAAGTCGTCAAGATAATGGGCAACCCCCTTGGATCTTGATTCATTTTGAATGCACCATTGTAAAAAAGTGCTGAATCTCTCAAAGTATGAACAGGAAATCGAGCAGCCCATGGGCAGGCACCTGTCAATATAGAATGCCCCTTCCAGCTTGAAGCCCATGAACCTAAAAGAATCAGGATGCAGAGGGAGGAGCCTGAAAGCCGACTCTATGTCTATCTTGGCCATCAGTGCCCCGGGGCCGAAACTTCTAACTAGGCCTAAAACTTCGTCAAACAACTGATAGTGAACGCTCGCCAATTCAACTGGAATGGCGTCGTTAACTGAATTACCGGGTGGATAAGAAAGGTGTTGTATTAGTCGGAACTTTCCTGGATCCTTTTTTGGCACCACCCCTAGGGGTGAAATGCACAGCTTCGGAATAGGTGGGATCTCAAAAGGCCCCACCATCCTGCCCAGACTAACCTCCAGCTGTACCTTTGCCTTAACAACCCCTGGCAATTCCCTGGCTGACTTCAAATTCTTGTTTGTGGAAGTGAAAAAATTATCGGGGATAGGGAGGCGGAAACCCAAAGAGAAACCCTCTAACAAAAACTTAACATCTAATTTATTAGGGTATCCTCTTAAATAGTGTTCCAACTGATGTAGCTTAATAGGCGAATCTGCCTTACTTAGCGCTAGCTGCGCCTTCCCCTGCACTATTCGCTTTGCCACTTCTGCATGTTTTAGCTGGGTGCCCTGCTCCACATATTTTGCACTCGTGCTTGAACCGGCATTTCGCGCCCTTGTCACATTTCCCATCGTTAAAGGCGAAACATCGCCCTTTCCCCCCAGACTTCCCAGACGCTTTCCCACCTTGAAAGGACTTCTTACCCGCTGACTCCGTCATGGGTTGGCTCTTTCCTATCACCTCCCACCAAATCTCGACGTGCTTAGAACCCATCGGCATAATCTGTTTACCCTCATGACAAAGACGGAATTTCTCATCATATTCCCTCCAAGCCGGACCCTTATAATTCATAAAAGTCTCATTAATGAGGTGAAGGTAACTAATCACATTCTGATATTCTGTCGGCCTGGTGGTGAGGTAATATGATGCAAATGCCAGGAAACCCTTCAACCAGTTATGAAACCCTTTGAAGGAGGCTTCGCCACTGTGCGAATCTTTTTTGACTTTGTCAAAATCCTTCTTCATCTCTGTCGTGATTGTGAAAAGGTCAATAAATTTGCCCTTTCTAATCTTTTCTTTGACCCCTCTTCTGAGTCCCCTGGCCACTGCTGTGTTGGAACAATGAGATGCATCCCCAGCTACTTCCCCTGTCGCTACGGGACTATTCTTACGCCTGCGTTTCTTGCCCCTAACCGCCTTGGCTACCTGCTTAGCTACCAGCTTGGCAAGCTTGCGCGGCCTTTTCTCTGCGCCCGATTCGTCACTATCGCCTGATGAAGCAGAAGACGCTGACTCACCAGAAGAGGAATCCTCCTCGTCGACCACCTCCATCCGAGGTGCGTCACCCTTTTCCTTGGCGGCTGCTTCCGAGACCGTTGTCTTTTCCTTCGCGGGTGTTTCCCCTTCCTTCCTGGCCGACTGGGATGCTGGTGTGGCTTCCCCTGTCGTCAGTTGTACTGCGGCCGCCACTGCTGTAGCTTCTACCGATGAACTTTCCCTCCGCACTCGCGGTGAAGTGGGACGTGTCTCCGCAACTGAAATAACACAACTATCATTAATGGACTGGCTGGATGTACTCCCCGCCTGCGAACGCCTTTGTTGCGTTTCTGCCGCTACATGTGGGTCAACCGAGGGAGCCCTTTCTCTCTGAAACTCCCCTGCCCCTTCGCCTTGCCTAAATGGTAGACCCTGACCCCCCATGGGGCTCTCCCGTGACGGGGGTGCCCAGCCCCCGTAAGCCTGCACAGGGTATTGTGGCATATTGTAGTGCCCTTGCGGTGTAAAGTGACCATATTGATGCATTCCCTGGTTAATGGGATGGCCGGACCCCGATCCCCAGTACGGGTATTGGGGCCCGCCGTAACTCCCACCAGTTTGTGTCTGGTTCGGCCACTGCCCCTGCCCCTGTTGACCCCAATTAACAAATTGTGGGAATGTATTAACCAGGCCCCCTGGTGTTGTATTAAAGTAAGGGCCTGGAGGCATTAGTGTTTGATTCTGCGGGCCGTATCCCTGGGCCCAGGGAGTAAAAACACCGTGCTGTGCCTGCCCTCGCTGTCCCATCATACGGTAGTCATACAAAGGCTCACCCGGCTGCTGGCGAATTTCACCCGGCCTGCCCAAACCCCTTACTTCATAACTCATATGCCTATCCCAATGTCTGGGTCCGCTGTCCCTGCTACCACCAGCAGGGGGGCCTCCTGTAATATGAATAAGCGGGCTTGGCCCCCTGCCCTGCTGCCTTTCTCCCACACCCCCTTGCGTGTTACTTTCCAGTGTATTCCCATTGGGGGCACCTGTCCCCCTCCCTTGCTCTGTGACTGGATTTGCTTCAGCCACATTGCTGTCATCACCAGGGGGGGGGGGAGCACTCACCCCCCCTATTCCCGGCTGCATATTTATCTCCCCGCTGGTGTCACCTCCGTTCAGCCGAACGGAGGTCCCAGCGTGTACTGCGGGTCCCCCCTCTCCCTGCGGCGGCTCCACTTCAGTGGACGCCGCCTGCAGCTCATCCCCGGCTCCTGCCGTTGCCATGTACGACGCCTCATCAGAGACGCCGACATGCGCATGCACGGAAGGGAGCGGGAGAGCCTGTCCAGGCTCCCCGCCCCCCGCCAGCACCGCCCGGCTCGGCGCTCTGTCGCCGGAGCCCGACGATACACGCCCGCCGGATACAGATACATCACCCTCGCCTGCTGCATTAGCCGGGGGGAGAGCGACCACATCCCCGCTGCCGTCCATGTTAACCCCCGCACCACCGCTTACGGCCGGCGAGGTAGGCCGCGATCCCGCGACCCCCGCGCTATAGGACGCCTGACCGCCTACACCACCGCCCCTGCGACCAGGGACATGGCTGAGCGGACGAGCTGCCTCCGCCAGCCAGCGGGGTGGTGGAGCTGAACGTTTAGGACGCCCGGACATTTCAGGTATTAGTAATAGCAGCGCTGCACTTATCTCTGAAACACTTTCTCTCACAGGATCAAAATTCAAGGAGGGGTATTCTGGCTTACTACCTAGACTATATACCCTAGCTCCAGGGTGCCACCCCCCAGGACCCCCATTGGTGGGGCTTCCCGCCCTGAATAACCCCTCCTTCTATGCCTGGTCATTCTTCAACAACTTTATTTAACCAAGCTCAAATTCACAGTCTCTTAATTTCACTTGGGCTTATACAGCCCTCGTTCCACCTTCTGGTATGCACTAAAGAGATCTATGTAGTGGGTGTGTTGTCGGAGTTAAGGTGCCCATACACTAGGACGATATACATGCTATGCTGTCACTTTTATATGCGTTAGCGGCAATCACCCAAACCGCATGTATTTGACAGCAGGTTCGATGCAATGCGCAGTACCGTGCGCATCGCATTGGAGCCTGATAGTCACATTGACAGCAGTTTCATCAGATTCATCAAATTGCAGCCTGGCAGGCTTGGCTAGGATCACATGCGATATAGTCTATGCAAAAGGACTGCATACGATATATCGTCTCAAGGGGGGATCGCAGATAACTTCTCCAATCAGAGAGGTCACCTTGTGTACAGCCAGCTTTATGTGTACGCTGAGTGGACTCTTGTGTATCTCTTGCACATAGCATGATAATGATGACCACTGCTCACACTTATGGAGGAAGTGATGCACACAGGTTGAGACGTATGTATTATGTATAAACACAAGCGCATTCCCTTTGCAAAATCACCCGCATGCGCCGCGGGGTCAGAGCCACTGTGTGCTTATAGGCCAGTCCCAGCAGACTTGGTGTTAAATAAATAATAAAGGGGGGTCAGAAGATCGGTAACAGAAGTAAGGAAATACAACCATCTGTACAGGCAGGACCATCGCATCTTCTCTTGTGACGGAGGGGATGTAATGGGGCCCGCTGACATAGGCAATGCTCATAGAGGGCGTGTTGGCAAAACTGCTTATGTAGAAAGCATATTTCCAGACTTATCTGTCACAGCAAGGATAGCGCTGGAGTAAGTGTGCTCAGATGAAGACGGTGATAGCGTTATCAGCCTAAGGGGCCCATTTATGAAGGTGGAATATTACCGCCCAGGATCGCATTGTAATATGCAATCCTATCTTGTGATCTTGAGATCTACCTATGTGAGCTTTTAAAATGTGTTAGTGAATAATGAGTGCACCTGCCGGGTGAACTGGAAAACATGCACTGTTGGGGGTACTTGAGGGACGAGGTTGACAACCACTGTTCTAGGGTACCAGCTTAGTTATACTAATGAATATGCCGTTGGTATTTAACATTACGCATCCGTCTGGTGAGGTTCAGGGGCGTTCCCACCTCTGCAGAGTTCTCCATGCTGTTTCAGGCAGCCTATCGCTACCGGCAACGGCTGTCGTGTCCTGTGCGACGCACGGTCTACATTAAACTTGCACCTGAAGGGAGTGCGGCAATGCCTGTAGCTGGGTTTTCAGTAACAGGAGAACTATGGGGGTATAATATGGATGAAATCTTGGGGTCAACACATGCACTAAGTATAAGGAAAAGAATGTACTGGCTATGCTGCGTCCCAGCAGGAAATACTTCTGCACTGAACAATTATCTATATTTGTGCATGTACAGTGTCTCCGGGAATAACGCATCTTGAATGTAAGATTATTGAAGGTGATACCATATTCTTTGCCGTAGAAGGGTTGAAAGGTCGCTGGCTGACGAGGTCTTTGGCTCACAGCTGGGTCTGAAGTATAGATTACAGTGTTCCCCCCCCCCCCCCTTACGCCTGTGCTCGTATGTCTCCGACCCTAGGAAGCTTTTCCAGTTTCCGCACTTTGAGATGTTGTAGCTTCTGCTGTGGCAACTGCGTATCCAACAGTGAAGAGGTGAATACTTAATTCACAGAGACATCTGGGATGTTTCCTCCATGCCTTTGGAGAATTTAATCATTTCCTGAACTTTCGCGGTTACAGCTTGAAAACGCATCAGTATATTTTCACTCCTCTGCCTTCCCATGGGCCAGGAAAACCTTTCACTGCAAGTAACGTGCCATTGTCATCCCTGGGCATCGTCCCCTCCCTGCTAATGTCTAAATGTCACATTGTCTGGCCCGCGCATTCTGTGAAACCCAATACATTCTTCGGTAATAAAACTCAATTGGACTCCGGAGCTGTGCGTCAGATTTTAACCCTTTTAGCCACGTCCTCTAAGTGCTGTGCTGTGATTTCTGCATTCTGTTGGAGGCCCTGTGACTCCTCATACGGGCATCCCCAATTGTATTTTCTCTTTCAATGGTCCTGGTGACACAGCTCAACACTGGGATGTAGGAGGGTCCGAAGGAGCCAGGCACCTATCCTAAAGCTTTAGAGGGTAGGCTCCTCCCCTACTGCATCCCTGGACTCTTCAGTTCGTGTTAGGTGCCCACTGGAGTGGGTGCTATTCTAAAGGGCTGCAGGAGCAGCCGAAGAATTAGAGTAGTTAGGGGATTTTTATTATTTTATTAACTTTTACCCTAGCTAGGTAGGCACAGTGTGAGGATTCTCATAGTGAATCCTCACACTGCTTGCGCAGCAGGAGCTGACAGAAGCGCGTCCTGTCAGCTCACTGTGCACAAGGGAGACACTGTCTGGTCCCCCTGTGCAGCGCTTATAGCCTTTTCTAAAAGGCTGCCTGGGCTCCGGAGTACCCTGAAACCGGCTCCACGTTTAGGTGGGGATCATGGGGGACAGGCGCTCCGTGATGGCGGCGGCCATTTTATGCGGAGCTTACACGCTGAGCTCCTAGATGAGAGGACAGCAGCGTTGTGACAGGCATGTTCCAAGTGATCCCCATTTGAGGGGGAGACACTGGAACTAGGAAATCCTACCTAAGGAGCGGCTTGCTGGGGGTGGTTGGCGCCAAAAGGTCACGGACCCCGCAGCAGCAGGGACCTGTGGTCTCTTCCTTCACTCTGACTTTGGCGCCTTTCAGAACGCTTGCAGCGGAGCTGAGCTGGCTTACTGATCCTGGCAGAGTGACTTGGATTTCCTGGGCATCGCTTCCCCGCAGTTGAAACCAACAGACAGATAAGTGATTGGGTGCATTGCCTCTGTATAAACGCTTGTACATTGTTTGCACTGTGTATACTGATAGATATACATTTATCACTTGCGTCATGTCTGAGCATCAGGCTGTGGTTTTGGGGGAGGGAGCCCTTAATGCACTGAGCGCGTGCAATGTTTGCACACAAAAGTTTGTCCCTGAGCAGATGGCCAAGGGGGGCTTATGTATTACTTGCGCTGATGTGAGACCCATGGGCAGTGATCCCCATAGGGCAGAGCATATGGAACCTGCGTGGGCCAGGGCCCTAGGCAGGTCAGTAAACGCTTTGGTGCAGCTTTTGGACAGGCAGAGTGATGGGCTGGTAGAATCACAGAGACCTATGCCATCATCTCAGCAGTCGTCTGGCTCCTTGCCTCTTACCCAGGCAGATCCTGCACTTATCCAGGTGATGCAGGATACTGCAAAAGGGATTAACAGGTTCAGTGAAATGCTGGACAAAATGGATGATGTGGCAGGGACCCCTAGAAGGTCTTATGCTTTAACTACTGTGGTAGATGAAGAGGAAGGAGAGTATACTGACATCCCCTGGGATCAGGGTGATGATTTGGAAGAGAACTCTGCTGCTGGTATAGAGGATCTCATTGTAGCTGTGAAGCAGGCTTTAAAGCTGACTGTGGAGGATAAGACTCCTGTTAAAGGTGTTTTTAAGCGACAGCGGAAGGAGGCTGTTACTTTTCCTTCAGATGAGGGGTTACAGGAATTGTTAGAAGGGGCTTGGAAAACTCCTGATAAGAGGCTTCAGATGCCAAAACGATTCCTAAATCTGTACCCCATGCCAGAGTCTCATGCGGAGCTCTGGGAAAGGGTCCCAGTTGTGGACGCTTCAGTGGCACGTTTGTCCAAGGCTACTGTATTACCAGTACAGGGCGGTGCAGCTTTTAAAGATTCTGTGGATAAAAAGCTGGAGGGAAACCTCAAGGCTATCTTTGAAGGGGTGGGGTTTACCTTACGACCCCTTATTGCTTCAGCCTGGGTTTCTAAGGCCATGATAGAGTGGGCTGGTGAATTATGCACCATGCTGCAGGCTGACCCGGGTGCATTACTGCTTGCAGAAAAGATTAAGGCAGCAGCAGAATATGCAGTTGAAGCAGAGGAGGAAGCTATTAAAATGGCAACCCGAGTGTCCACAGTCTCCATTAATGCCAGGATAGTGCTTTGGCTTAAAGCCTGGGAAGCAGACAATGAGTCCAAGAAGGCTCTGGAAACATTAGCCTTCAAAGGAAAGGTACTCTTTGGTACCGAATTAGAGGAGATTATAAAACAGGCCACAGGCGGCAAAAGTACATTCCTGCCGGCCTCCTCAGCAAAGCAGACGTCCAGATTTTCTGCTTTTAAGCCGTCCTTTCGGCCCTCCCCTAGAGGTGGTGCGTCCTTTCGAGGACAGTCTTTCAGGGGAAGGTTTCAGCCCTCTAGAGGCAAGACACAAAAGTCAAAATTTGGCTCTTTTCACAAGAAGCCTGCCAATAAAGGAGAGGATAAACCCTCTGCATGACTGTCAGGGGCTTTGCCCGACAGTGACAAAAGTGGGCGGGCGTCTCACACTCTTCAGGGACGCTTGGGCTTCTCTAGACCAGGATGCCTGGGTGCTAGACATCATAACACAGGGTTACAAAATCCCTTTCAGAGGGCCACCTCCGAAGAGGTTCATTCCCACATCCTTACCAAAGGAGGCACGGCTGTGTACAGCTCTTGTGAGAGCAGCGCACTCCCTTTTGGAAAAAGGGGTGGTGACACTAGTCCCCAAGACAGAGTGGAAGAAAGGCTTTTACTCCACGCTGTTCCTGGTGCCCAAACCAGACGGGTCTTTCAGACCAATACTAAATTTGAAGTCTCTAAATGTTCATTTATGGGTAGACCATTTCAAAATGGAGTCTCTACGGTCAGTACTTCTGAGTCTGGACCAGGGAGAATTTTTGGCGTCCATGGATGTCCAGGACGCATATTTGCACGTTCCTATACACCCGGAGCATCAGACCTTGTTGAGGTTTGCCATAGGAGACCTGCATTTACAATTCCGGGCGTTACCCTTTGGGCTAGCAACCGCGCCTAGGGTATTCACAAAGATAATGTCAGTAATGGCGGCGGTGCTGAGGCTCAGGGGAATCACAGTAATACCCTATTTGGACGATCTCCTGTTCAAAGCAGAGTCAGCAACCATGCTGCAGAGTCACTTGGCAGAGGCCATCAGTTTTTGCAGGCTCACGGCTGGATTTTAAATTTGCAAAAATCTCAGTTGGTACCGTCACAAAGGCTCCAATTCTTGGGAGTCATACTGGACACCCATCTTCATCGGGTATTCCTCCCGGAGGTAAAGGCCAGGGATCTGGTCACCCTAGTCCAGGAGATTCTCAGGGCTCAGAGCATTTCAGTATGGAGGTGCCTCAAGCTCCTGGGGAAGATGGTGGCGTCATTCGAGACGCTTCAATTTGCCAGGTTCCACTCTCGGAGGTTCCAATGGAACATTTTGTCAGCTTGGTCAGGAGACACTTTGACCATGAAATCCGAGATGATAGTGCTGTCTTCGGACACCCGAGAATCCTTGAAATGGTGGACAGAAGTAGATTCCCTTCAGTGGGGTCGGTCATTACAGACCTGGGACTGGTTGATAGTAACTACCGACGCCAGTCTCAGGGGCTGGGGGGCAATAGTCCTGGATCTCAGGCTTCAGGGCCTGTGGACGGCAGAGGAATCAGCGTTACCAATCAACATCTTGGAGCTGAGAGCTGTCTGGAAAGTCATTTCCTTGGCGGGAGACAGGTTACAGAACCTCCCTTTGAGGATTCAGACCGACAATGCCACAGCTGTGGCGTATCTGAATCACCAGGGAGGTACACGCAGCAAATTGGCCATGTGGGAGGTGTCCAGAATCTTCCTATGGGCGGAACAGAATGTTCCAGCTGTATCGGCTATATTCATCCCAGGAATAGAGAATATAGAAGCCGACTTCCTGAGCAGGGAGGAGCTCAAGGAAGGGGAATGGAGCTTACACCCTCAGGTGTTTCACCAAATCACTTCGATGTGGGGAACTCCGGATGTGGACCTGATGGCATCCAGGATCAACCGTCAAGTGCCCAGGTTCTATGCCAGAACAAGGGATCCACTAGCGGAGGCAGTGGATGCCATGACTATTCACTGGCAGGGAGATCTCCTTTATGCATTCCCACCAGTACCAATGTTACCGAGACTTCTGAAGAAAATACAGGGACAGAAGGTTCCAGTGATCTTAGTGGACCCGGATTGGCCAAGGAGATCCTGGTACTCGAGGCTTCAGAGGTTGTCTGTGGACTCATGGCGTCTACCCCTGAGACCAGACCTTCTAAGACAAGGCCCATTCAATCACCTGGATTCAGATCGATTGATTTTGACGGCCTGGCTATTGAAACCACCATTTTGAAAAGAAAAGGGTTTTCTGAGGCAGTAGTACAGACTATGATAAAAGCCAGAAAAGCTGTATCTTCGGCAAATTATTATAGAGTCTGGAAGACTTACATTCGATGGTGTGAGAGAAGAAAGGCTCATACATCTCATTTTAAGCTATCAAGAATGATGGAATTCTTACAAGATGGTTTTTCATCGGGCCTAAGCCTTCAGTCACTGAAGGTGCAGATTTCGGCCTTGTCCATCTATTTCCAGAAAAAGATAGCCATTTTGCCGGAAATTCAAACCTTTTTACAAGGAGTATCCAGGTTGAAACCTCCATACAAGCAACCAGTAGCACCTTGGGATCTATCACTGGTTTTGGAATGCCTTCAAAAGGCACCTTTTGAACCTTTAAGGTCGGCTGACTTTAAGTTTCTCACGTGGAAGCTAGTGTTTTTGTTAGCAGTAGCATCTGCTAAAAGAGTTTCAGAATTGGGAGCTTTGTCATGTAAATCTCCCTTCTTAATTTTTCATGATGACAGGGCTGTTTTAAGAACAGTGCCTCAGTTTTTACCGAAGGTGGTATCTACCTTCCATTTAAATCAGGAGATAGTTCTACCTGTGTTTCAACCCCCAGAGGGTTCTAAGAAAAGGGACAAGTTGAGAACTTTGGATGTTGTGCGTGCCTTACGCATATATGTGGACAGAGTGAAGAGTGTCAGGAAGACTGACACATTGTTGGTATTGTATGACGTACACAAGATTGGTTGGCCTGCATCTAAGCAGACTATTGCTAGGTGGTTGCGGTCTGTGATAGCCTTTGCATACACCAAAGTGGGTAGACCAGTACCGGCCAAAATAAATGCGCATACCACCAGGTCAGTTGCCACCTCTTGGGCGGTTCGACATGGGGCCACAGCTGAGCAGGTTTGCAGAGCTGCCACTTGGTCATCTGTTCACACATTTGCCAAATTCTATAGATTCCATGAGTTCGCGTCGGAGGACGCATCATTCGGGCGAGCAGTGCTGAGAGCTGCAGACCTGAGCGTACCCTCCCAAAGGACCGGCTCTGGAACGTCCCAGTGTTGAGCTGTGTCACCAGGACCATTGAAAGAGAAAAAGGGATTTTTGTAAGAACTTACCGTTCGAATCCCTTTCTCTGATATGGTCCTGGTGACACAGCGATCCCTCCCTTACGCTCAGTAAGTATGCCAGAAGTTTCATGATGTTCATGTTAAAATGGTTAAAAGTTAACAGTTTTCTGTTATAAAATGTGCATATAATATGTGCAGGCGTTTGTACTGAGTTAATGTATTCCAGTGGCTTTGAAAGATGAACTGAAGAGTCCAGGGATGCAGTAGGGGAGGAGCCTACCCTCTAAAGCTTTAGGATAGGTGCCTGGCTCCTTCGGACCCTCCTACATCCCAGTGTTGAGCTGTGTCACCAGGACCATATCAGAGAAAGGGATTCGAACGGTAAGTTCTTACAAAAATCCCTTTTATTCCAGAATCAGCTTTATAGGTCTGGTATAATTTCGTATACTAGGAATTTATTTCGTGGCCGGGATTCAGTTGGTCTTCTGCGATTTTCCGGTGTGTTTCTTGACTCTGGACAAGTACAGGTCCTGAACAGGGGTGAGGTCCGTACCGATGATCTTTTCAGCCGACTTCGCCACCCTTTGAAGCAGGCGTCAGTCATACATACCGGTGGTTCTGTACCAGACGATGATCAAGGGGCTTAATACAGACTTGACAATCGCGGAGGAGAACCGAAGCAACAGCTGCTGAGATGCAAAGGGCTAAATGTATCAAGCTTCAAAATGTGATAAAACTGAGGACAGGACGTACTAAGCTAAAAATGCGGTAAAACACCCGTTTTCGGTAAAACCCCTTCTCCACCTAGCAAGGCAGCCAGACATCCTTCCGGCTGCAGGGGGGAGGAGGAGGCGGGGACTGCCTGCTTGGCTGTCTTGGTGTGAGGAGGAGGAGGCGCCCAGGGAGGTGACCTCTTCAGGGTGCAGGGAGGAGGAAGCGGGTACAGGTCCAGGGAGGGAGGGGGGACCCACTGCACATTGCCGGCCACAACGCAAAGGACAGCTGTCCTTTGCGTTAATAATCGCATATCTTAGTGCATATGCGATTATTAACTATGCGAATGCCGGCAGACGCATTTATTAGAGAATCCCGCCAATTATCTCTAAAGTTATCGCAATTAATTGTGGTCTAACATTGATACACTCAATACATTGACCATTGAGGGCCGCGTTTAGGGATGCCTGCGCTAGATCATGAACAGAGCCCCGCAGATATGTCGGGATAGCTGGGTTTATGAACTGCAAGAACAGCGCAGTGCCTTCAGTATAATGGCAGCAAGCATTAACAGGGCTTCCCCGTCTGTGGAAAGTTTGTACGCATGATATTTGCGGCTCTCGTATTTGCTAGATGCCTACAGCAAGCCTCAGGTTTTACCTGTAGATGCAGCTCACAGCTCCTCTTCCGATCTACCATCCGCTGCAAGATTCTGTGGTTAAATTAGTGTCACCCACAAGAAATGGTGTCAGAGAGTCCCCTGAGAGCAGCAATCTAACTCCCCTGCCTCTGCATTTGCATAAACCGGCTTGGCTTTGGAAACTGTCTCTCTCTTTGCACGTTCATATGGTTATTGTATACATCCATCACGTGGGATTCTGTGAGCAAGGGAATTGTACAGGTACGGAGGAGGTGCTAACCACCTGCTTTTGTCCATGATAAGGATATTTTCTGGATGACTTTTTACTCAATCGGTGCCAGAGATTTGGATTTGGAAACGTTGCATCTGTAGCTCCACATTGTACCTACCCCACAGTGATAACGAGCAGAGGCGACATACTGGGCTGTTTCCTGGTCAGTCACACTAGGCGCATTAGGCAATAGGGTGGCTGATTATAATTTGACTTAAATAGAATCCCTATTTGTCAGCTCAGAGATGGCTCCTGTACCTGCTGGAGTGACCTTCTCCATTTTTGCTCCAGGCCCTCTGACAAGCCGTTGCCTCATTAGCAGAACATAAAATGTCTTCTGCTCTAGCTCCACGTTCTCCTTTCTACGCTGTTAGGTGCTTTCGCTCTTAAATTCCCAAGTTTAAGGTGTAATCGCATTGAAGATTAATAACGATCCTTAGATTTGACTTCTGCGCACCTGTATAGTATTTACTAAAATACCTCTTTTATATGATGGAGATCAGGCAAGTGGTATATAATGTCTCTGTCTTCTGCAGTTTCATCGTAACGCTATGTTTGCAACTATGTTAAAGGGGAAGTCCTAGCACAACCACGCGTCAACCTAGCCACTACCCACTTCTGGTCCCATTTCACATACCAGGGCTGAGTTATTGATGTGGTGGAAAATTGATTTGGATTAATGCTGGAAAGTGTGGAAGGAAAGTTTTTCAATGGAAGCCTTGGATGGAAAGTTTTGAATTCATCATCTAGCAGTGAACACACAAGGGTCTTATACTCCTATAAGCCATATATACGAAGAGAAGTGTAATATTCTTCTTGGTATCCGGATGGCTGACAGACCGCGTCTAAGTCGATAATCGATATGTGGCCACATGAAAAGTTCAGCGTACATGTGGGTTTGAGCGGGATTTATTTATTTTTATTCGATATTTTGACCTTTTTCATATGTGGACTCGGATTGGGAACGGTTAAACACTGTACCTTTTTGTCTATTAGTCAACATAATCCCCTCCTCCACATAAGTTTTTATCATATCTGTCCACAAGGTTTAGAACCTCCCCTTGTTGTACTTGGCTGCTACCAATAGAAGCTCTGGCACTGTTTTACGTCCCTACATAAGAGGCCAGAGATGTTTGTCATCACTGTAGTGGTTTCTTCGATTGTATTTAGAACAGGTCAGGGGTTAGCGGTATCGCACATCGGGGTTCAGTATGTGGCATCCGCAGATAATTGCAGTACGTGTCCCCCATGTAACGGAACGGTTATGTTTAGGCTGTGGGAACGTTGGGGTAGAGGCAGTGATGAAATATTTTTCAGAATTCAGATATCATACCTTTCTTATAATAATAGTAGTGTTCCCGCTAGGCTGTTTTAGCGGGGCGCTGCGCCCTGCCCGATATTTTAAGGGCAAAATGCGCCCTGCCCCTCTCGCAGCACCCGCTAAAACAGCCTGGTGCCTGCCCGACAGCTTGCACGGGGAAGCCCAGCGCCGCTTCAGACGGCGATGCCCGGCGCTTCCCCGGCATCACGGCACCTTCCCCCTGTAGTGGCGACATCTTCAGCGGGGTCGGGCCCGCCCACTTTAGTGACGTTGGCGGCCTGGGACCTCCCGCAATTGTGACTTCGGCAGGCCCGGGCCGCCTCCCGGCGCCCTGCCCGACAAAATTTTTAGAGTGAACACTATAATAGGATATAAAAAATGTAAAAGCTAGAACTTAAGAGGATCTAATGGAGGTATTGTTTTTTTCTTAAATGTGTATCAGATATCCTATGCTGTACTTCAGAAACTCCTATAATACATACTGAATAATTCTGTAGAAGACCATGAAGAATTTTAGATACTTTAAAAAATCTCCATTGCTTATATATATTCAAGTCTTAAAACCTTTAAAAAAAATATATATGTATTTAAAGGTTTGTAGAGTTGAATTATTTAAAATGCGCAATTATTATAGTGTCTGGCTGCAAGGCATCGACATTCCACAGTTGACAACTTGCGGCCACTAATATCGGATTTGTCACAGACTATCGCTGCTCTGTAATTCTTGGTGACAAGCGCAGCTGAATATTGCCACTGTGCGTCCCTGGGGGTTGAATGCCGGCCCAAGGTTTAGGCTGCCTGGTTCTTTAACGTATGAATTGTAGATCTATTTGTGGTATAGCCTTGAATAAGCCTTCATTTTACACCCACCTATCATCAGGCACTATTAAAGAGGACAAATGATAAGGTCAGGGTATCTCTCACTGACTTCCACTGCACAGAAAACAAAGCGGCCTGCTGGGAAAATAACCATAAATGTTCATTATTTGCCTAAGAAAATCAATTTGTCTTCCAATTGACCAAATAAAATAATGTAATTTGCAGGATAATCCCCCAGGTGTGTCAGGCAAAGCTTCGATCCTTCTATAGGAGATAAAGAAGAGGGCAAGAATGAGGGGAGGGGGGTAGTGACATACGATAAATAATTACATTTATGTACCTTTGCACAATCTGTATAAAAGGCAAAGCCAACAGATGAATTAAATCATTCTATAACATTGGATATGTTTGTGTGTGCATAGTGATTAGTAGGAGTAATCCATGTGGGTCAGACCATGCAAAAGATAAGATCCAGAAATAATACAATGTTCAGACCCGTTCCTGACCACATGATGATCAGTTTCTGCAATCATTGGCTGTCCACACACACACACACACACACACAGGTGGATGACGTCTGTTTATTTCACGCATTTACAAAATGTACAATAATGACCCTACTGAGTTCAATGACATTATCTCATAATGGACCAGATGTATTAAGCCTTAACAAGAGATAAATGCAAGGGTTATAAAGAGAGAGAAATGTCCAGACAATCAGTTCCTTACTGACTTTCTTCAAACACAGCCTGTAACATGGCAGTTAGGATGTGATTGGCTGGGCGTTTATCTCTCTTTATCACCCTTGCATTTATCTCTTGTTAAGGCTTAATACATCTGCCCCAATATGAGAGTATTAGCGATACAGGGATAATTGCATCACCATCTTAATGACATGACTGAAGGCTGTACTGTATTCTGGATTGTTTCCATTTCATACCTAGGCAATACATGTCAACCTGCCTAGAACTACTTTTATTATCATTTGGAACTAAAGGACCAACACATCCCACAGCTAGGCTAATTACTAAATTAAAATATAAGAATCTTTAGGGGCTGTATTACAATTGATGCTGTGGTACCTTTTAATGACCAACTTGAGCCTGATGCCAATAACTGATACCGGAAAAGGTAAATTTCAGAATTTGTGTTAATTACAAAAAAAAATTCTAGATCTTTTTTTTTTCCCCAGCTACAATGACTGGGACTTAGTTGGGACTGGGTGCTGGATAACTTGCCGACAATCGGGATCCCGACTGTCAGTATACCAGTGCTGGAGTCCCAACTGTTCAACTGCCCAACAATCGCTATCCCGACCAACAGGGGCTATTCTCCCTCGTAGGGGTCCACAACCCCCATAGAGGAAGAATGTAAGGTGAGAAGAGCTCAGCAAGCCTCCAAGCCCACAGTGTGGCAAGTGCAGCGACCCCGCAGGGGGCTTTTTGCCCCGCACCCCCCTCGTCGGAATACTGGCAAGTGACTGTCGGGATCCCGACCATCGGCGCGTCATACCGAACTCATTGAGACTGAACCCATCTGTTCATTTATATCTTACAATATATGTACACGGCAAAGTTACATTACTTGAAAAGCTCATGTCTATTGCCAGTTAACTTTTTGGCGTCAACTGGTTGACCTTTTGGTATCATCTGCAACTGGGGAGTCTGTAAGTTCCTGCCCCATTTCTTCCCTGTCAGAGTGGTCAAGAATACCTGCTATTTGCCACGTACATCAATGGTATTAAATTGACATGTACTAAACATCAGTCAAATTTACAATGTAGGGATTCCATTGAATTAATGCCTGGTGCTTTATTGCTGAGATTCCTGTTGTGGAGATCTATAGCACATTTCTATAACACTCCTCACACAGATATGGAGAATCGTATATAAGCCAATGAGTGCTATTGGGAACTTTTTTAAATTTATAGAAAGGAAGTATAGAGGAACTGTTCCGCTGTAAGCATGAGCTATATCTAACTTGTGGTAGCACGAAAGTGCCAGTCTGGTTACAGTTAGGAAAGCCTTAACTTTCTTTTATCAAGACCCAGAAATCAGTTCAGATATACGTTGCTGTGTTGTTTCAGCGCACCACGTGGTGGAAGCCAATGACTCCTCGTCTTTACGTCCTATGAAAATACTTAGCGGTGACTTTTACAAGGAGGAAACCATTATTTATTATCTGGGAGAGAGCACAGGGTGGGTTATGATACAGGGGTGGCGAGGGATCGGAGTCTGGATGGCAGGATTTCCGCCACATATGGAAAAGGTTACGTTCTCTGGTCTCCCAGAAGTGGGTTACACAGGGGTTTTTCTTTTAATCTCACCCTGAGGCAGCGTTTACAAAGTAAATGCAGGGGACCTCTGACAATCTCAAGGCGCAGAAAGCGGTACCAGCGCTGTTAACCTATACAGTGTCTGAGAAAAGGTTGAAAACTCGTTTGTTCGAGCTGACGCATCTGGAAATAATGTTGAGGGCCCATGGCTGTCCCAAGAGCCTGTGTATATGGGTGCTACTTCTCTCTATGAAATGGTTAACAGTGGTCACTGTGCTTAGGAGTGCGATGAATAATCCCTTTATAAAGAGGACATTCAATGTACGTCAGTGGTTTATAGCAGTGGTTCCCAACCTCGGTCCTCAGGGACCCCCACCGGTGCCCGTTTTCCAGGTCTCCGCACAGAATCACAGGTGAAATAATTAGCTCCACTTGTGATCTTTTAAAATGTGCCAGTGAGTAATGAGTGCACCTGTGTATCTGTGAGGTGACCTGGAAAACATGCACCGTTGGCGGTCCATGTAGACCGAGGTTGAGAACCACTGGTTTATAGGACAAGCCATTTACAGAGAACAGGCCATACATGCTGCCCTCCTAGTTCGTTATATATCTACTTGTTCACTTGCACCAGCCCCCCTCTTTAGAATGCAGTGGTTCCCAACCTTTTTTCTCCCCCCGTACCCCTTGATTAGGCTTTTCATTTATGAGCACTCCTCTTCTTTACCATTACCAATATTATTTTCAAGTACCCCCAATCGGTCTGCAGGGTAGCCTCAGAGGTACAAGTACCCGAGGTTGGGAACCACTGGTGTAAAAGATCCATATGAAACTAAGAACCTAGCCTAGGTGAGAACAGTAATTAGGTTGACAATAGGAAGGTCGACAGGCAAAAGGTTTTTCACAGTTTTTTGTGCCGACTGGCGTTTTTTCGTACCTAATCATCCACTATGGTGTGGGTACATAAAATAGTTGGTGAACTAAATAGCCGAGCACAGCGAGGCACCGTGCCCGAAGCAAGGCGAGCGCATTGACCAGTGTGCGGAGACAAAGTACACTTAGACGGTGTCCATGACGACCATCGGCACAAAAAAAAGGTTTTTCATAGTTTTTTCTTTCAGATAACTTGTCTGTACTTCACGATTTACGTGGACTACAATTAAGAACTAAAGCAAAGCACCATGTCAGAAATATGGGGTGAGATTTAATAGGATGAGAGATTCAGAAAGTGAGAGATTTAGTAAGAAATCTCCAGTTTTTTTACAGTGGCAATCATTTACACTGCAAAACCAGTTTGATTTTGAAGTGTAAATGATTGCCGCTTTAAAAAACCTGGAGATTTCTCACCAAATCTCTCACTTTCTGAAATTCTCATCCCATTAAATCTCACCCATGACGTGTATGCGTTGCACTAGGTGGGGGTCAATGTGATGAAATCTACTAATTGACACCAAAGCAACAAGAAAACCACATGTCGACCTTTTCACGTGTCTACCTAGATACTGTTGATCCCTTATACCGTAACCCTTTTTAAAGTATCTTAACCAATCTTCATAGGAATTCTAGTCATGGGTTCTTTTATCAAACACATACTGGTTCAGTTCACAAAGTTCTGGCGTCCTTCCTATGTAACGGATAGGTTCTTTCAGGGTTTTTTTTTTTTATACTAATTTAATTGACACCGGCAGTGTAAGAGAGACACCTGTACTTAAAGCGCCAACAAGCCCAGCGACGGCTTATAGCAGTCAGTACAGCTGCCTATCCAGCCACCTGACAGCCGCTGTTAGGGTTCATTTCCTTTTTCGGTTTCCAGTGTTGTGACATATAGGGAGCAGATCAGGTGCAGGATATTTCCGTTACTATAGAGATGCCTATTTCGCAGGTGCTGGTCTGGTATCTGCCTTCAGGGCCTATGAGATTATTTATGGATTGTGTGTCTTTTTTTGGATGGACTTGTCTACACTCCTGGCTATGCTGGACAGCTGATATTAACCCATCCTTGACCATACTTTGTTAACTTGGGGTGTTATAGTCCATCTAGTTCCTTATGGCTTATACAATACTGTACCGTTTCTTTTTATAATGGTCATGTTTTGGGCGTTATTGTGATTCACTCGGAAAGGCAAAATGACTCTCTAATGAACAAAACCATGTCCACTGCAGGTGGGGCTGATGTAACATGTGCAGAGAGAGTTAGATTTGGGTGGGGGGTGTGTACTTCAAACTGATATCTATATTGCAGTGTACAAAAAAAGCAGCCAGTATTTACCCTGCACAGAAACAATAAAACACCCAAATCTAACTCTCTCTGCACATGTTACGTCAGCCCCACCTGCAGTGCACATGGTTTTGTCCATTCGAGAGTGATTGTGCCTTTCCGAGTGAATCAGAATAACCCCCTTATTCCGAGGCTCATTGCTAAACGGCATCCACCCCCTCATTCATTTCTCATTTGTGTACATTTTATTATAACTTCAGGGAAGTTTCCGTAAAGGAATGTCCCTGTGCCTAGATCACCTCATCCATAAAAACACCTCTGCATGTTGAAAGTGGTGCATTAATTGCTGCAAATCTATTTTGCTTGTGGCAACACTTCATTTTTTTTGTTAATCAGCCCCCCACAGAATAGGGGTTCAATTATAAATCAGTATTTTCCCCCACTCTGCTAATGACTTCAACATTTGCTTCGTCCAGTGTCAAAATAGAGCTTTATAAATAAATGGCATTAGTATTGGTTTAGAACGACCGTTAGGCCAAGAATGACTTGTGGTGTGAAAGATCTATGGATTTCCAACACCCCCCCTCAGTTCCATGGCACACCGTTGCAGCAGTGCAGGAGTTAACCTCGGAGCAATGCTTTGCTTGTTATTTTTCCTCTCTCTGCTTCCGCACGCTCTTCACAGCTTGCTGCCGATGAGGGACGCGCAGCGCTGGGATCAATTAAAGCCTGACGAGCCCTGACTGGGGAACCTTTCCATTTCAGCCCAACTCCAGATGTCACAGCTGGGGATGCAGCTGTTCTGACCTCCTCCTGGAGCCCAGGGAGGTGGAAGCTGAGGGGCTTCATAATAATAAAATGTGTGTGTCTGTGTTTGTTTGTGTATGTTCGTATGTATGCTAGAATATAATATACAAAAACATATATTTCTTAGTATCCCGAGAGCACAGAGGTGGAGGCTGTTACATAACGGATTTTATCTTAGTCTATGAATTTGTGATCTATATTTAAATCCTTCTTCATCTGCTTTTCATTGGATGGAATTCCATTGTGTGTGTGATGTGCCGCCGTGATGCCCAGGGTGGTGGCATCGCGGCGGCACATTGGCCGGTTACAGTAGTGACGGTTTCCTTTGTACGCGAACGCTGCTGTGAACAATGTGCCGGTCCGGATTTGCACCGTGTACAACTGTAATTCTACCATTGTATTCTACTGAAACATTATAATGAAGCTGAAAATCCACCCTGTATTTCGAATGAAACCGGTTTGGCTTTAGGTATTGTCGGGGGGTGGACAACCTGACACAGAGGTCCTGATTCTTAGTCCCACTTACTGCCAGTATTGGATGCAGAGGAGTGATGTATGTCTTCTGAACATACTGTAGTGTTCATTCTAGCACTCGCCCACTTTAAAAATCCATGCAGTTCCTCTTCCCTGCCTGGGGTGTCGCTGTCTGCCGTGGTGTTTCTAGCACAGGTCTGGTTTGCAGATCAGTTCTGATATACAGACCACACTGTGCTAGAAGCACTACAGCAGACAGCGACACCCCAAGCAGGGAAGAGGAACTGCATGGGTTTTCAAAGATAGCGGGTGCTAGAATAAACACTTATACTGTGTCTTAAGTTAGCTGCTGATTGGTGCAGTGCTTGGCCATCCAGTCATTTCAAGCTGGCCGTCCTTTTTCCTCCAGTGTATGCACATAATTACCTGTCAGGAAAATTTTTGTGGAGGGCCCTTGGGACCCGAATCTCTAGTATGATGAGATGGCCTATGAGAAAAAAAAGTGGAAAACCCACTTGTGTGGAAATTGTGCACACTCCCTCACTTGAATATGGGAACTGCACAGGGAAGCTGTGTGCGGCTTGTGTACTCTAAGGGGAGTTTCATCAAAACTAGGAGAGAGAAATTAAAGTGGAGAGAGATAATGTACCAACCAACAAGCCTCTAAGGAGCTGGTTCTCTCTTTCTCTCTCACTAAATCATTTGAGATTGAGTATCCCTTATCTGTATATCTGTTATCCAAATTATTCCAAAAACACCTTTACATGGCACTACTGGGGAAATCTGTAGCAGCACTACTGGGGACATGATATGTAACTGGCACTACTGGGGATTTGATATGTAACTGGCACTACTGGGGATTTGATATGTAACTGGCACTACTGGGGATTTGATATGTAACTGGCACTACTGGGGACTTGATGTGTAACTGGCACTACTGGGGACTTGATATGTAACTGGCACTACTGGGGACTTGATATGTAACTGGCACTACTGGGGACTTGATTTGTAACTGGCACTACTGGGGACTTGATATGTAACTGGCACTACTGGGGACTTGATATGTAACTGGCACTACTGGGGATTTGATATGTAACTGGCACTACTGGGGATTTGATATGTAACTGGCACTACTGGGGACAAGATGTGTAACTGGCACTACTGAGGACTTGATATGTAACTGGCACTACTGGGGATTTGATATGTAACTGGCACTACTGGGGACAAGATGTGTAACTGGCACTACTGAGGACTTGATATGTAACTGGCACTACTGGGGACATGATATGTAACTGGCATTACTGGGGATTTGATATGTAACTGGCACTACTGGGGATTTGATATGTAACTGGCACTACTGGGGACATGATATGTAACTGGCATTATTGGGGACATGATATGTAACTGGCATTATTGGGGACTTGATATGTAACTGGCACTACTGGGGACATATGTAACTGGCACTACTGGGGATTTGATATGGAACTGGCACTACTGGGGATTTGATATGTAACTGGCACTTCTGGGGATTTGATATGTAACTGGCACTACTGGGGATTTGATATGTAACTGGCACTACTGGGGATTTGATATGTAACTGGCACTACTGGGGATTTGATATGTAACTGGCACTACTGGGGATTTGATATGTAACTGGCACTACTGGGGACAAGATGTGTAACTGGCACTACTGAGGACATGATATGTAACTGGCACTACTGGGAATTTGATATGTAACTGGCACTACTGGGGATTTGATATGTAACTGGCACTACTGGGGACATGATATGTAACTGGCATTATTGGGGACTTGATGTGTAACTGGCACTACTGGGGACATGATGTGTAACTGGCGCTATGGGGCTTGATATGTAACTGGCACTATTGGGGACTTGATATGTAACTGGCACTACTGGGGATTTGATATGTAACTGGCACTACTGGGGACATGATATGTAACTGGCACTACTGGGGGACATGATGTGTAACTGACACTACTGGGGACTTGATGTGTAACTGGCATTATTGGGGACATGATATGTAACTGGCATTATTGGGGACATGATATGTAACTGGCATTATTGGGGACATGATATGTAACTGGCATTATTGGGGACATGATATGTAACTGGCACTACTGGGGATTTGATATGTAACTGGCACTACTGGGGACATGATATGTAACTGGCACTACTGGGGGACATGATGTGTAACTGACACTACTGGGGACTTGATGTGTAACTGGCCCTAAATATGTACAATAAAATGATTGCTTGGCATACAAATTCAGTGCCTGAGACAGTATGTTTCACGCATAAATAAAATATATTTGTGCCTATTTCATGTGTTTGACGTGTTTATATAAAACAAATGCATTTTGTGCTCACACACGGGTCGGGTCCCGTACTCAAGATACCTCACCGAAATATAAATATGTTCCCAATACTGAATAATCCATTATCTAAAATATATAATCTTCCTACAGGATGCTGATTGTACAAGCTAATAGAGAGAGAGAGAGGAGAAAGGGTTTCACAGTACAATAATAGTGAAGTGTATTACTATGCAATTACTTTGCCTCGGTCTTGATAAAGATCCTGGAACTGGCCCATAATGTTGATGAATACATTTCACCATTTGATCTATACACGGGTGGGTATATGTTCACATTTTAGTATTAAGACAATGCCCCTCGGAATATCCAGCGTAGCACGGTGACATATGCTGAAGTGTTTGGCCTCTTCGGGGTAAAGGTCAGGTGTGAGCTGTGACAGCTGGGAAGCAGCGTCTGTCTCTGTATGGAGAGTCTCCTTCCCTCCCAGTGTCACAGCTAAATGCCTGCATATCCTTTCTTGTTATTAATCATGTGTCCCTAGATGTTCCCTGACTACTGCTAACTGCCCCACATCACCTTAATGGCCATAAAGAGTTTTTATGATTCAGTCGCTATCTTTTCCCTCTGACGCACATTCAATCACAATGAATCCTTTCCTGTGTCCTCTCCAAGGCTTTGGTTTTGTTTTAATGTTCCCGGATCTCTGGTTCTCGTACGTTTTATAAGCTGCGCAGATCAGTTGGTGCAGTAAATAGATATATTTGCATGTTTGACAGTAAAGTCATGCTGGGTACACATTAGACGATCCCACAGATTGGACCAATGTATCAGGCACATTGTCAAATGTGTATCCTCTACCGCGCGTTCCAACCCACCAACATCGGGGTCATCCAGTGGAATATTCAGAACCTCAGATGGGATGACCCCATGGCGTGCTACTGATTCAGCGTGGGTCACATATGCTAAGCTGCTTGTAGCAGCTTAGCATAAGTGATCCTTAAGCAATGCAAATGCAGGAGGAGGTGCATACCGCCGCCTGCCTGCACGCCGCCGCCTGCCTGCACGCCGCCGCCTGCCTGCCCCTCCTGCCTGCAGGCCACCCCCTGCCTGCAGGTCACCCCTGCCTGCACGCCACCCCCTGCCTACACACCACCCCCTGCCTGCACGCCACCCCCTGCCTGCACGCCACCCCCTGCCTGCACACCACCTCCTGCCTGCACACCACCTCCTGCCTGCACACCACCCCCTGCCTGCACACCACCCCCTCCCTGCACACCACCTCCTGCCTGCACACCACCCCCTGCCTGCACGCCACCCCCTCCCTGCACACCACCTCCTGCCTGCACACCACCTCCTGCCTGCACACCACCTCCTGCCTGCACGCCACCCCCTGCCTGCACGCCACCCCCTGCCTGCACGCCACCCCCTCCCTGCACGCCACCTCCTGCCTGCACGCCACCTCCTGCCTGCACACCACCCCCTGCCTGCACACCACCTCCTGCCTGCACACCACCTCCTGCCTGCACACCACCCACTGCCTGCACGCCACCCACTGCCTGCACGCCACCCCCTGCCTGCACGCCACCCCCTGCCTGCACGCCACCCCCTGCCTGCACACCACCTCCTGCCTGCACACCACCTCCTGCCTGCACACCACCCCCTGCCTGCACACCACCTCCTGCCTGCACACCACCCCCTGCCTGCACACCACCTCCTGCCTGCACACCACCCCCTGCCTGCATACCACCCCCTGCCTGCATACCACCTCCTGCCTGCATACCACCCCCTGCCTGCACACCACCTCCTGCCTGCACACCACCCCCTGCCTGCACACCACCTCCTGCCTGCACACCACCCCCTGCCTGCATACCACCTCCTGCCTGCATACCACCCCCTGCCTGCATACCACCTCCTGCCTGCATACCACCTCCTGCCTGCACACCACCTCCTGCCTGCATACCACCTCCTGCCTGAATACCAACCTCTGCCTGCATACCACCTCCTGCCTGCATACCACCTCCTGCCTGCATACCACCTCCTGCCTGCATACCAACCTCCTGCCTGCATACCACCCCCTGCCTGCATACCACCTCCTGCCTGCATACCACCTCCTGCCTGCATACCACCTCCTGCCTGAATACCAACCTCTGCCTGCATACCACCTCCTGCCTGCATACCACCTCCTGCCTGCATACCACCTCCTACCTGAATACCAACCTCTGCCTGCATACCACCTCCTGCCTGCATACCACCTCCTGCCTGCATACCACCTCCTGCCTGCATACCACCTCCTGCCTGAATACCAACCTCTGCCTGCATTTGTGATTGCATCTCAGGCTAGCGGAACATTGCGACCATCAGCTGTGATGTCCCTCTGCGACTTCAGCCTTTATTAGTGTGACCTTGCTCGGGCTTCCAGTTGCAGCCCGGCTTGCGGGGCCAAGGAACCTGCGCCTTTCTGTACAGTTCTTGGCCTGGCTACTTCGCTAACGACGGCTGCCCCTACCCACAAATGCCTCTCATGTCAATCAGGCAGAGGCATTCGCTATTATGCGATGCGGGTGCAGGACCTGCGACTCGGGAGCCGACAAACATCTCATTCTGTCGGTTGTGCTGTCAGCCACAATAGCCCCCCCCCCCCCCCCCCCCCCATCTCCCACAATTACTATCACTGAGTTGGAAACTCGATCGCCTTTTTACCCGTAGATGCTTGTCACATGGTTGTGCATTCCTGTTCTGGAATAGGTCACTGTGGGCCCCTTGAAGTCTTTGTTGGCTTCCCAGAAATAAGAGCTACCTGATGGGAACTGATTCCAATTGTTTTACAACAAACTGTGCACATGAGGGGACATCGGGGGTTATTCAGAGCTGATGGCGGTTGTGCGAATTCGCACGCGATCAATTATCGACCGACTGTTCATGCATACTGATCAAAGCATGCATGTGCGACGCCAATAGCGATAAAACCTGTGAAGAATCTAAATGCAATCCCCTCGTAACTAGACTGACAGGAAGCTGGGCGGTAAACAGACCTTTTTTGGGGGGTGTCAGATAATATGCATGCCTGCCCACGCATTTTCAGGAAGGTTGTGTGAAGTGCCCTCTGGTCTCGACCAGCCTGATTCCATTGCACACTTGTGGAAGGGTCTGGGTTACGCACAGACTGCACACACTAGAAATATCTTTTGGTGGTGAGTGAGTTGCGTATAGATTTGCAGCTGGTGATATTTTAGCAAGCCATTCGCAGTCTTGCATTGGGGGGGGGGGTCGTCTGGCATCTGAATTACCCCCATTGATGTCTGTGGCCTGAAAATTGAGTACATGCACATTTGCCAAACAAGCAGTTTTGAAAATGTGACAGTTAGTAATGACTACAGCTGTGCAGCAGCTAGGTAGCCTGGAAAACGTGGACCGTTGGTAGATCTCGAGGACCGGTTTGGCCACCCCTGTTCTAAACCATATGGACACTTTTTGTGTATTGCACATTTGGACCCGAGTTATAAGAAGGGTTAAACCTGGGTCGTCCTTTGTATAATTGGCCACCCGGGTTTAAAGTGAAAGCTTCGGACCTGGGTTGGTGCCGGGTTGGGCCTGGGATCTACCCGGCATTCTGATCTGAAAGGGGTATAGTCGAGCCCTGTCAATGTAATTACCATGACAAATATGCTGTTCAATACTTTATTATATGATATCGGTTGGTCGACTCAATAGCCCTTATTCAGATCTGATTGCAGTACAAATTTGTTTGGAAAATGGGCAAAACCATGTGCACTGCAGGTGGGGCAGATGTAACATGCGCAGAGAGAGTTAAATTTGGGTGCGGAGTGTTGAAACTGAAATCTAAATTGCAGTGTAAAAATAATGCCGCCAGTATTTACCCCGCACAGAAACAAAATAACTCATACAAATCTAACTCTCTCTGCACAGGTTACATCTGCCCCACCTGCAGTGCACATGGTTTTGCCCATTTTCCAAACAAATTTGTACCGCGATCAGATCTGAATAAAGGACAAAGTATTGATTGGGTTGTGTGGTAATGCCGGGGTCTGAGCCTCGTTTTGTATAGTCTGTTAATCCTTCTTTCAATAGTTAAAGGTTGTATTTGTTATTAGGATGTGGTTGTAATTCTATTTGTATAATATTGTCAGTACTCTGCAGGATACTTCAGGATGTTCCTCTCCTTTTTCATGCAGAATCGGGGTCGTCTAGCTGAGAAAAGAACAATCCCGCTTCCTCCTAGCAGAATACCTAAAAGGGAACCCGGCTCCGTTTTCTCCCCGGGGGAGGAGAGCCCCAAAGGCAATGGAGAAACTCCGTCTGTAAAGCTGGAAGAGGATCTGCACATCAGTATCATGAAAAGAAGGTACGTGTCCTAACGAGATACCTCATTTAACAAGCTCCCAGTGCCCCCAGGGCAGAGGCTTTGAACAGCCGTCATGTGTGGGCTCATTTTTGGCTGATCCTTCCATCACGCTGGCAACATTTTCACGGAAACAGGATCTGTTCGTGCTTTTCGGACAGCACCTGCTGCTATCACTGATCCCCCTCCCAGCATGAGGCAGGCCGGCAGAGCTCTGCTAATCTCGTAGAATCTGAGGGTGGCAGAATTTCTGTCCTACTGATACAAGTCTTTCACGTTAACCATTTTGTGAAGGTGTTACGTGAATTCCAGTGCAACCACCCGGGCCTGTGCCATTAAATCACTCCACACTGAGTTGAGCTGAAGTCATTCAGTAAATCCTTGGCGAATTTCTTGTCTCTTCCAGGAACAAGGAGTTCCCTAAGCACATGGCGACATTGCGGGAGCTGTACATACCGCAGTAATCTTGTAGTAGTGTCAGGTGTCGGATACTTACTGTAACGAAGCAGTTAGCCGGTGACCGCGAGGGCACAAAGAACGGAGTGAGGGCAGGCGCCAATACCAGTTATTTTTGTCAAGACATTTTATTAGTTTGTAGCTTTAAAAAAAAAGAAAAGAAAAGGAGCAGATTTATTCAGCCTTTATTGCTCTGACGGCGATCTATGACGACGAGCAGTGCAGATAGCTCGCCATCAGAGTATTCAACTCCCTCCCCTTCACTCGCCGTTTCCACCTCGCTGGTTCCTTTCGGCAAGGTGGAAACGGCGAGTACGGCCATTAAAACGGCAGGGCTCGCCCCAAAATGCAGCGGATTTGCTGCATTTGCAGCGAACCTCGCCGTTTAAGTGGAGGAGTTCTCTCTAACATTGAATATGGCAAGGGGGTTTGACGGCGAGGATGGTTTTTCCTCACCGAAAAGAAGTCATCCTCACCGTAAATAAAAAACCTCGCCGTGGCATTGAATACCGCCTATAATGTGACTGGTACTAGGGGCCTAATTCAGACCTGATTGCAGAACAAATTTGTTTTCAGATTGACAAAACCATGTAGGGTAAATGCAACATATGCAGAGAGTTAGATTTGGGTGGGGTGAGTTGAAACTGAAATCAGTGTAAAAAAAAGCAGACCGAATTTACCCTGCACAGAAACAAAATAACTCCCCCAAATCTAACTCTCTGCACATGTTACATCTGCACCACCTGCAGTGCACATGGTTTTGTCCATTTTGAGAACAAATTTGTCCTGTGATCAGGTCTGAATGAGGCCCTTTACCACCAGCCAATCAGTTCCTAACTGTAATTTTTCTGACCGAACCTGTAACTTGACAGGCCGATGATAAAGTATCAGCCACATTATCACACCCGTAGTATGGGCGGAGGCCCTAGTCACAAGGGATGCAACCATTTTGTATGGATAAACCAATTTTTATGAGTCTTTGAATCCAGTGGTAAATATTGACATTACAACCTCCATTATGTCCCCGCGAATGTTGACTAAAATATGATAAGATGGCCATATTGGCTACGTTGTGCTCTTCAAGTCGGATCTGTCTGAAGGTCTCCAGACTAGCACTCTAGTGAGTTATACCCCTTTTACACCAAAACGCCGGGTCGTACCCGGCTTTTTTAGACCCAGGTTCAAGCCGGGCGCGACCCGGCGTTTAGTGCAATTTACACCGGGCGGACAGCCCGGCCCGCACACCCCCCCCCCCCCCCCTCCTGGTGCTTGGAGATGACAGGATGATGTCATCTCCAAGCGCCAATCACCGCCGCTGCCGGACCGGAACGCTGCTGGGGGCAGCCCAGCACTAAGTTAAGCTGCTGGGCTGCCCCCAGTCACCGCGCGCACCCCCCCCCCCCCCCCGCCGTCGCACAGGAGGTGAATGGATGCCGCACACAGGCATCCGTTCACCTCCCTCCCCCGCCGCCGCTGCTGTCTGCAGGGTAGAGCAGACAGCAGCGCCGGCTGTCAGTGTCAGGCTGACAACCCTTCCAACCTGCGGACGCTGCGGTCCGCAGGTTGGACGTTACCCATTCATGTAAATGGGAGCCGGGTCATCCGACCCGGCGTTCCCATTTACAATGCCCTCAACCCAGGTCCTAGCCGTGTTCTACCCAGGTCAGGACCTGGGTAGAAGTCCCGTGTAAAGGGACACGGCGTTAGGGATTTACACCGCCGAAGATCCGAGTCTGACCCGCCGCTGACCCGGATTTTTCGGCGGTGTAAAAGGGGTATTAGTGTCTGTGTTTGCAGTCGTTGTAAATATCAGCCTCGTTACGGCGGTGGGTATTATATGAAGTCTGTGGATGTTGTCTTCCATGACTATTATCTGCCAGCAGCCATGTTGAGCCTAATGACGTGTTGCAGTTTGACACCAGTTCCAAGAACCGCGGCGCAGAGCTTTGTGTATTACGCTGCAGAAGAGTTTGTCGTCGTTGTGCTGGTCCTGTGGAGCTGTTCTAGCACTCTCCTGATGCGTCAGAACTCTTTGTGCAGAACGACCGCCCTACGATCACCGGCCTGTGCTTTTATTCTTTTACCTCTGACAGAATTTTTCCTTTACCTCTTTAAATGTATTACTGAATATTGCAATATGCTTGCTCTCTCCTCCTCTGTCTACGTATTGGGTTATGTCATTGTAGATATAGTCTGGACATCTTCAGTGTGATCGGAATGACCCTTGAGATTTATTGAACGATGATAGTGGAACTATTATTCCTGGCGCCAGCCGGATGATTCACACTTGACACAGTGAAATGATAGGGAGCGTCCTGGGCGCTCTGGCACACACCTGAGAGCCTTGGGATACATGGCTGTGCTGCTGTGCTTATTGCTAGTCGATAAACATGCAGAGAGATAAAGTAGAAAGATATAAAGTAACAACCTCCAATCAGTTTCTGACATTTCTTAAACGCAGCCTGTAACATGTCATTTAGAAGCTCATTGGTACTTTATCCGTCTCTACTTCATCACTCTCCAATCATTTCTCATTATCACTGGTTACATCTTCCCATTGGCTTATAAAACACAATGGGCTTGATTCAGACTCAATCGGATGGGGACGGATTCGGCCCTGTTTCCCCATGGTGGGGGTCTGCGCATGTGGAAACCCCCTGTGTGAATGCCTTCGGTGAGTTTCACACTCGCTGATGCGTTTGCACTGTCAGGGGAGGGAAGGGAGCAGACAGGGAGCTGGTGCAGGGGGAACACTGAGAGTTATATGGGCTTCCCTATAAAACCGCTTGGCATTCCACTGAAGACATCCGTGCCCCCACCCCAAATTCGTCCATCTCTGACCAGGCATGTCCAAACTATGGCCCTCCAGCTGTTATAAAACTACACACCTGGGGGCCAGATGCACTAAGCTTCAAAAGTGATAAAATGGAGAGTGATAAACAGCCAGCCAATCAGCTCCTCTCTGACATTTTTCAAACACAGTCTGCGACATGGCAGGCAGGAGCTGATTGGCTGGCTGTTTATCACTCTCCATTTGATCACTTTTGAAGCTTAGTGCATCGGGCCCCTGGCATGTCATTGCGTTTAACCACAGATAAAAATTGATGACCGTCTTCTGCTGACTGGATTTTCAGGAATGTCCAACAATTATACATTCAAACCGATTATTCTCAGAGCTCAATTTGCTGATAACAGCGCCGGTATGACGTAGTGCGTGCCTGATATTATAATTGTTCTACCAACCACAAAAAATAGAGATTCTTGCTTCACGGTTAATGTTATAACTTACAGTAGTATGATCGGGAAACCAGGGCAAATTCGGTTCCAATCGAAAGCGTGACTATGTCCGCCTAATGACATCTGTTTTCCAGTTGGCCATGGGCCTGTTTTGTTCTCTGGAAAAAAAACAACCACCTACTGTATGTGGATTACTGAAGGGTTTGCAGTGTATATAAGAAGACTGAGGTGCTTTTTATTTTTCTGCTCTGTATACCTGTAAAATTCTGATTGAAAAAAACTCAGCGATAAATAAATTAGTTTGATCAGAGATTTTTAGAATAATCCAATAGGAAATGTCATGACAACCTCCAGTCCTCAGCTCACTCGCAGTAAGGATCATTTATCAACCACAAAATGTGTAAAAGCCGAACTGCATATGCTTTCTTATGATCGTATAATGCCTACTTTTGTCATAGTGTCGCTGGTCCAAATGTCAACATCCATTGAGTGGAGTTCATTTTTTTATTTTTACATCAGTCGATGGTTTGTGTTCAAGTGTGAATTAGGAACAGCCATCTTGATTATTCATGGCTGCTTGGTTGCCAAGGCAACTTTTGAGCAGCTGAATTGACAGCATAGTGGGTGGCAGTAGCGTTCAGATTGGCTCCCGGCTCCATATAGGGCAGGAAGTCCTGTTTGCCAGTGCCATAGATGTAGCCACACTGTATCACAATTGGTTAGTCTATTTTAATTGGTTAGTCTATTTTGATCGCTATATTTACTTGTATTCTACCCGCTCTGAATCTGCTTGCTTGGTTCTGATCATGTCATGGCTGCTGCATGGCCTGATCCAGTTTTTGACTACTGACCATTGTAAGGTGGCCATACGCGAGTACAATTTGACACTTTTCTACATGATTTTGGCACATTAGGCCAAAAATCGTGTGTTTAATTGTATTGTCGTTTACTTACAGTTGTTATTATTATTATTATTATTGCTACTTGCAAAATGGCCACATTGTCAGAATGTCAACATTGGAAATCTCAACATTTCCATAATGTTGACATCTCTATTAGGGCGGGATGTATCAATACTCGCATTTCTGTAGTGAAGTGGAGTCCTTTTTTTCGTGCAGTGTTCGCTGCCTTTTTGCGGAGATTTCCGCGTTATGTATGCATTTTTCCCCCTTTTCCTAGGTCCGCGGTAATGCTGACCTCCGTCGGAATAATTTTTTTTTTTTGTGCGCATGACATTCACCAGTAATACAAGGCGAATTATGTAAAAAAACTCCGCGATAGTTCAAGCCGGCGAGTTTTTTCAAGAACAAGAAAACAAAACTTTATTAATACATCAAACGAACACTCTGCGGAAGCGAAAACGGGATGTCAGCGCAACGGTAAGCGTTGATACATACCGCCCTTAGGGTTAAGGGCCCTTATTCAGATCTCGGCGGTACGGCCCGCGTGCGGCCGTACCGCCGATGTTTTCACTCTGCACATGCGCAGAGGTCACTCTGCGCATGTGCAGGGGAAATCGCCGCACAAAAAATGTATACGCCGCAAAGGGGGCGTATAGGGGCGTGAGGGGCTTAATAGCCTCATTACCCTATGCATACGCCCAGCGTTTCATGGGCGTTCCCATGCAAACGCGGGGCGTATGCATGGTAATGAGGCTATGACGCCAGTGATGGGGGCGGAAAGCTGACATCGCCGGATGTCAGCTCGCCGCCCCCATACAAGCTTTCACACGGACGATTGTCCGTGTGGTCTAAGCTTGCGTGACCTGGTGGAGCGTGCGGACCTGCCTTCGATGGTCGTCGACCATCGAATGCAGGGGGCAGCTCCCACCATGGTGGAGGCGTACGCCCCACCATTTTCATGCGGATCGCCAGCCGTCCGCGTACGGACGGCCGTGGCGATCCGTCTTGTAGGCGGGGATTGGTTTGTGCGGCCGGAGCAACGTATGCGGCTCCGGCCGCACAGATCAGAATAAGGGCCAAGGACAGAAGTTGACATTTAAATAATGTTAACATAACATCAATGTTTATAGGGCAACATTATCAACATGTAGACACGTCCAATTTCGACATTAAGACCATGTCAACATTCTCATGTTGGGGGTGGGGGGTGGGAATTGACATTGTGAATGCAGAGGAATTATACCATGCCCTGGTATTTGGGCCTAAATATTCCTGCACCCCCCCCCCCCCCCCCCCCCCCATTGCCGAATCGACTTGGTACGATGCAAGGGGATGTACGCAAACACACCCCCTCGCATACGTCCGAAGGGGAGAGAGATGATTTGATTTAAATGTCAGTCTAAACTGTTACATTTTTTGGTGCAAAAAAGGCCATGTGCTTCCAGATGTGCATGGGACCGAGTGGTTTGCTCATGGCAGGTATGGCTCATTGAGGCTAGGGACCGTATTCTGGTTGCCTTGCAAGGATTCGAATCTCAGACGCCACCTGCCCCCATCCATTCGCTTACATGTTCTTGGTATGTCCATCAATGAGATGTGAGCATTGCTATTCAAAGGTATCGGTGGATTTCCCCCGATGACAAGTTACTGATGTATTTACAGCACTCATGTATCAACCTTTTTTAATTTAATATTTATTAATTATTATTAACCCCGCAGTAAAGCCGAAGCTGCGATCCGTATCCTCTCCCAAGCTAGGTTTGCTAAGTGGTGACTTGGCCCAGTTGTGAAGTCTGTAATTAAATCACATCAAAGTAACTGGAAACTAAATAGAAAATAATTTAATTGAGTTCAATGTTATGATTTCAAATTTGCATGAGGTTTCACCTTCAGAGACTTGCTAAAATTTAATTGCATCCCTTCCAAATCTCCTTTTTATTAAATCTTGCTGTTAGTATAGGCACTGGTTACCTGTGACGTACCCCTGCAGAATGGGCTGCAGATACGGCTTGCTGGAGTGTGCCGGTTAGTGGTTATGCAGATTGTTTATTATAATGCTTGTAAACGGACGAACATGTACCGTAATACATGTATGCTCTTTAGACTTCATGGGTGGAATGTAATATGATGAGAGATTCAGAAAGTGAGAGATTTGGTAAGAAAGCTCTAGTTTTTTTTAAAGCGGCAATCATTTACACAGCCAAACCAGTTTGATGTTGCAGCTTGATGATCGCCGCTTTAAAAAACTGGAGATTTCTTACCAAATCTCTCACTTTCTGAATCTCTCATCCTATTACATTTCACCCTATATGTTTCTGCCTATTAAACCACCTGAGGTCAACTTCATTTCCACTCGATCTGAAATGTTCACGCGTTGTGGCCTGATTCAGACCAGTTCCCTAGGGTGCGTATACTCACAGCCTGGCGAACAGGTCAGTGGTGCACGGCCGCCATCCGCACCCCATTGCTAGCAGCCACAGGGGGGAAAAATAATTTGATGGTCGCCGACCAACGAATCCTTTTTCTGCCCTTTGGAAATAAGTCTGAACTGACTTTTATTTCTGCCGTTGATGGCGGAATAGAGGACGGGTGCTGATGTCATGTGGTGTCAGCCACCTGCCCCAAGCAGGCTAGGCCACAACTTCGTTCCCAGGAGAACGCCAAGCGTTTTTATGGGGGCGGCGATAAAACTATGGGCGTTCCCCCTGCTCCAGCCCCCTGTCCGCCCCTCCCGCCCCCTTTGGAGCAAATGGCCCGGTGAGTGTGAAACTTACCAAAGCCGTTCGACAAGGGTTCGTCCTGGAGCACCCCCAACAGGTAACCTTTTCTAGGTCACTCGGCAGGTGCACAGGTGCATTCATTACGCACTGACACATTTTAAAAGATCCACAGGTGGAGGTAATTACTTCACTTGCGATTCTGTGAGGTGACCTTGAAAACATGCACTGTCGGGGGTAATTGAGGACCGAGTTTGAGAAACACTGCTCTATGCAATTTGTTTTCTAAAGTCTGCAATGTAAATGAAAGTGCAGCCTATGGGCTTCTACCGCAACCCACCGCTGCCCGCACGGAGCCCCCCTCACCTGTGTCCGGGCAGCACAGAGCTGTGCTGCCTGGACCTGTGACCTCCTCCCTGCACTGATCCTCTTCCGGGTGCAGGGAGGAGGAGAGCCTGTCGCAGCAGCAGCGCCGGGTAAGGGAGGGAGTCGCCGGGACCCTCTGGGACCCAGCGACTCTCACCGCAAAGGACCGCTCTTAACGCAAGAGCTGTCCTTTGCCATAATTATCGCATATGTTAGAACATATGCGATAATTATGTATGCGATGGCCGGCGAAGGGGGGCGGAGCTGGGCCGCGTTTGTTAGAGAATCTCTCCCATAATCATTTACTAGTAGCTTGAGGCACTAAGTATGCAGCTGGTGATGTTGCCCAGATATCCGATCACTGGGAACCATTGACATCACAGGGGCACTGTGTGTCGATGATGTCACTGGTTTGTACTGAGATGACATGCTGCATCCTTCTGTACTATTGGTGCAGCCAACAAAATGAATTCTATCTGCATACCTCCCAACATGACCCTCTCCAGGAGGGACACAATGCTCTGCTTCTGAACTTCCCATCAAGTGTATCATTTCCATCACCTGTGTTGAACAGATTAATTAATAAGAAAGGTGTTTCAACCAGTGTTGCCTACCTGACCTTCTCCTTCAGGGAGAAAATGCTCTGCTCCTGGACTTCCCTGGTAATGTAGGATTGCCAGCACCTGTGGTGAAACACCTTTTTTTATCTATTACCTAGCACTCCACAGGTGATGGCAATCATACATTACCAGGGAAGTCCAGGAACAGAGCATTGTGTCCATCCTGGAGAGGGTCACATTGGGAGGTATGTATCTGTGTGGGCAACAGGTGTATGTATGTTCACCTTTAAACATCAGAGAATGCCGTAGATTCCAGTTGGAAGGCTCGTTCTGCGTTCCAGCTACTTGTGAAGCAATGTAGAAACTGCCTCTGGAACTGATGCTTGGCAGCAGGTATTGCATGAGGCAAGACCACACATGGTGATGGTAATGAAGTAAATTGTTGGGTGGATACTGTGATTCGGGACACCTGTACAAGCCAAGTCTTAAGGCGGCCTCCACCTACTGTATGCACAGGTACATCTTATTCATTCATCATTCCAAGCACTGGTTATCCGAGAGCTGTAGGCTGCAACACGTTGCTGAAATTTGGATCCGGTTCTGCATTTTATGGCACCAGCTGCCTTATTGCTGTGCCCAAAACAGCTCATTTCAATTTCACTGAGCGAGAAACTCACCCTATGCAAGGGAAGCTTGTAGTTTTATAATAAGTGGATGGTTGAGGCACGTAAACTAAAGATGGAAACATTGTTATATAGTAAATACTGTATTACCCTGTTCATTTTGGATTCGGTATGAAATCCCCACTGTCAAAATCCCGAATGGGTCAAAATACAGACAAGGACAAAATCCTGACATATAGAATCCCGACAAGGACAAAATCCCGACATACAGAATCCCGACAAGGACAAAATCCCGACAAGGTTAAAATACCGACAAATAGAATGTACAGGTGAAAAAGTCAACATGACTGTCAGCCGGGAGGTCGACCTGGGTTTATTCATTGTTTTTTTTACCCGAATGTCGACAGTCGACATGGACACAGTTGGAAGTGAACCGCAGCCCCTTGCTTCGCTTGTAATGCTTCGGGCACACTATTTTATTCTCCCACCACGCCCTAGTGGATGGTAGGGCATGAAATACCGCCTGTTGGCACATGTCGGGTCAAAAAACAGTGAAAAACCCATGTCGACCTTGCGTCATGTTGACTTTTTCACCTGTACATTCTATTTCTCTGTATTTTGACCTAGTCGGGATTTTAAATGTCGGGATTTTGTCCTTGTTGGGATTTGGACCGTCGGGATATTGACTGCATCCCGTCCATTTTATTTATTGCTTATATTCACCATTGTGATGCATACATCCTGTGACTCCAATGCATCATTGCCATCTCCCCGGAGAAAGATGCCGTAACCATAAGTAATGAGGTTGCTGAACACCGGGTCGCACCTAGTATATAAAATGTGACATGGGACACAGCTTGACACATGACGGATGTCCCCAGCGGTGTTACAGGCTCTGCAGGCCGATCTATCATTCTAGAAGTTATGCTCTAGGCCGTCATTCCGTGCAGGATAAGGAAATCGGACAGGAAAATGCAATAACAATTCATTTTTGTTATATCTGGCTCTTAAACGTCGCTGTTGTATATTCCCGCAATGTATTTTTAGGAAATTGTGAGATAAATCTATATACAATCTATCAATTAAGCATTTTTGTTGTTTTCTAATCGTGTTGGTATGGAGGACTCTGCTGTGGTCTAACGCTAGGTATCACAGGAACATGGATGGTATCTGGCTAGTCTTTGGGTCTGGGCTAATGCCAGGGTGTTATCGGATCCTGCCAGACAGAACAGATGGTCCTTACCAGAGCTGCAGTCACATCTGCCCCCTTCTCTTTAGACTTTTGCTATCCCTCTCCTCTGTTCCCAACCTGCATTAACATGATCCAGCCAGTCTGAGCTTTAAGTGTCTGAGCTGCCACTTTGCTGCCTCTTCAGATATAAAGGGGACGGGTGTATATCCAATTACAAGAACCAAGGGGGCTACATACTGGTAGTTCAGCTCACCGTGTTTAAATATGTCTGTGGTTCTGATGCTGCTTTACCCCTTTCATCTCTGGGCTTTCACCATTTTCTTCACAAATTGTGAGTCTGGGCCTTATTCTAGTTCACTCTTTCTGACCAAATCCTTCTAATGGTGCGTACACAGGAGGGCGATTATCGTAAATATCGCTGGAAATATGGTCGCTGAGCGACCATATTGCCAGTGATTGGAGTGTGCACCAGCGATAAATCGCCGGGTGCGTGCTCCCGTTTTTAGGCCCTGAATGGCCGCTGGTCGCAGGAGCATGCTCCTGCGACCAGCGACATCCCCTGCCTCTTCTCCCGGCAGTGTGACATTTTCATCTGCGACCATCTGGTCGCAGATGAAAACTAGACAGTGAGCAATATGATTGCTGAGCAATATATTGCTAGTAATATATTGCCAGCGATCATATTGCCCCGTGTGTATGCACCTTTAGATGGACAAAACCATGTGCACTGCAGGGGGGGCAGATGTAAAATGTGCAGAGAGAATTCGATTTGGGTGAGTTATTTTGTTTCTGTGCAGGGTAAATACTGGCTGCTTTATTTTTACACTGCAATATAGATCTCACTTTGAAGTAAAACCCCACCCAAATCTAATTCTCTCTGCACAAGTAACATCTACCCCACCTGCAGTGCACATGGTTTTGTGCATCTAAGAAGCATTTTGTCAGAAAGAGTGAACCAAAATAACCCCCTTTGTCACAATAAACACACTTTTGGCGCTAAATCCTCATGTCAACCTATTGAGAGTTTGCTGTTCATTTGATCATTTTATCATTTGAAATACATTAGTACTCCTACTTTTCCCCATTGTCCAGTCCATCTAGGACAGGCATGTCCAAACATTGGCCCTCCAGCTGTGGTGAAACTACAAGCCCCATCATGCCTTGCCACAGTTTTGCTATTAGGGAACTATGGCAAGGCATGCTGGGATGTGTAGTTCCACAACAGCTGGAGGGCAATGAGTTTGACGTCACTGATCTAGGATATACAATTTCTGGTTATTTAGGTGTAAACTGGTCTCCGTCAGATATCCTGCACAATTCCAGCATGCCTTGGCTTTGCCATTCATATTGCCTGATGGCATCTCACTCCTTATCGGAGGATAACCTGACTCTGGGGGTATATAAATTGTGCTGCCGAGCAGTTAATCCGGGTGGAATTGAAGCATTATCAGGAAACCGGAGACTAGGAAGCGCAGACAACCTTCATTTTTTTTTCTGGGCTGCTGAGGAAGTGCGAGGAATAATTCTGATAAATGACTCCTCAGTCTCCGCAGCGGCTGATAATGAAGGGATTTGCTCTGCCATTTTCAGGCTGTCATTCCTTCAGCGTGTGGCGAGCCGCGCATGGCGCAGTACAGCTACAGCCTTGAAGTTGATATTAGGAACCAACGTGGCATCGGTAAACGTTTTAATTTATTTCCATTGCAAAACTTGGACAATAGCACTGAATGTGGGATGGAAATGCTGGCTGCGGTCTTTAGTGCATTGAACAGTTTTCTAATGCTGCAGAGCGATGCTTTGGTTACAGTTACTCTGACGAGATATTAAATTCAAAAGCTGTGCCTTCTTCATGACCGTTTGACCACTGGGTGGCGTTGTCCTGTTACACCCTTTCATCCCCCATACAAGATAATACGTATGTCATTAGACATGGTGAAAATGATGCTTTCCATGATGATATGAGGCCAATTACACTGGAAAATGCTGACCTCTGATATATAGATCTTGAGCCACAATATAACAATGATTAGCTCACATTAAATGAAGAATTGGCAACAGAAGAGGTCTCCATCTATTCCGTGGCCCCTTCGTTTGCATCGGGAATCTCAGCCCCCCCCCATAGAAAGGAGGCTACAAAGCGGTTCTATTTTACCAAGCTCTGGAATGCAAAGTATTGACCAAATTTCCCCCCCCACAGCAAACGTCATCTTTAGATGGCATTAGCCACTGTTCGCTATGGACTTCATTTATCAAAAATTGCTGTGAGGTTCCTCTGGCACTTTCCTCAGCCAGGGCTGCAGTCCATGAATGCCCAGTAGACCACCTCAGGTCATTGGGGAAGGGGATAGAGCAGCCCAGACATGAGGCCCATGTTCCAGCTTCGGTTTTTGTGCTTTTGTTCGTGCTCCGGATTCTATGAGCTTGTCGCTTTAGAATTCAAATGTCGACCCAGACGTAAAATTGTGGTTCATAAATGGTTTTATGTGAGTGCTGAATACACACAGCTTCCAGTCACTTCCTGAAAATGAAGTAGTGCCAGTCCTGGGCATAAATTGGGCTCTCCCGTTACCAAGCAACTGAAAGACCCCTGCACTACTTAGCCCTATGGCAGTAGCTGCACTCGCGGATCTTGCTGTGCAGTCAATTCCAACACAAAGTACTCCTTCCTCTCTGTTGTTCTATGATTTTCCCGGGAACAGGGCTAGCTAGTTTCATAGAAAGTAACCACAGAGAGCCCAGCGGTCTCTATCTGGAGTGAAGCCTGTCAGCTCACCAATATAAAAACGCGTAAACCTCTCTATATTATTGATATTCCGCAGTGCAGGACAATATGAATGCCAGGTACATACAGTAGGGAAAAGGTTATTACACATCGGGGATCTGACACAAATCCCTGCTAACACCTTGCAGGTCCAAACGGCAAACTCCTAACACCTTTCTCTGCTGCTTTAATGTTTGATTTATGAGCTGGGGCGTTTAATGTTCACCTTTATTACTGACTAACTTTCTGTTTGGTCTGCGGTAAAGCAGAGTCTTCTAACGTTTTCTGGCGGCCGTTTCTAGTGTGAGCCCATAGTAGTTTCCTGGAGCACAAAAAAAGAGGCTGTCTGCCTGCCTGCCAGCGCTCAGGAAGTCCTACCCAGGCCTAGGGGTTTCTCTGGTCAGGAAATGGTCACTGTCTGTAGAGTGAGAACAGATAACGTCACCTTTCCTGACTGTAAAGTGGAAGAGGGAAGCGAGACGTGTGGCCGCCTGCAGAGGAAACAGGTGAAAAATATGGGGGTTTAGATGCAACTGGTGTCATCTTAACCTGCTTCCTTGCTGCTTGCTCACTGTTCATCTAAAAAAGCTTTAGAGGTCTATTAAGGGACTTTAGGGGTTATTCTGATTCACTCGGATAGGTACAATCACTCTCTAATGGACAAAACCATGTGCACTGCAGGTGGGGCAGATGTAACATGTGCAGAGAGAGTTAGATTTGGGTGTTTTATTGTTTCTGTGCAGGGTAAATACTGGCTGCTTTATTTTTAGACTGCAATATAGATATCAGTTTGAAGTACACCCCCCCCCCCCACCCAAATCGAACTCTCTCTGCACATGTAACATCAGCCCCACCTGCAGTGCACATGGCTTTGTCCATTAGAGAGTGATTGTGCCTTTCCGAGTGAATCAGAATAAGCCCCCTTGTCACCACTTTGTAAAGTACTGATTTCCCCTGGGGTCTTTTTTAGTGTAGGTTTTCCTCATCCCCATAGCCTGCTATGACGAATATGATCCCAAAGTAGTTACTGGAGATGAGCTACGGCAATGAACCACACACACACACACACACACACACACACACACACACTCCTACACTCTTCCTGCACCTTACTGGCGGGCTACTGGTCTCAACTCAGGGAGGCTCGTGGCTAAATTCAGCAGGCTCCCTGCATTAGCTGTGAGCCCCGCTGTTTGGGGGAATCCTCACCTTCCTCCGACAGCGAGGATTCCCCTGAAACGTTGAATAGGGTGAAGGCCAGCGCGGGGGGGGGGGGGGGGGGTTTAAATGTCGAGGGACGCTTGTTTTCTGCTATCCCCGCCATTTAACCCCCTCGCCGGCGTGTGCGGCCTTCTAGCCTTATTACTTTAGCATCTGTCCTGTAATAACGGGTATGGAAATGTGCAATAACGGTATATGGTAAGGTAATAGTGTTAATGCAGAGACTGTTATTAATTCACCAGTGAGACCTACGTGTTGGGTACAATGTAGGGATGGCCATCGATCATCGGTTTATGGCCGATGTCGAATAGTTTTTACATCGATGGGGGAGAACCAGACGGTTTCCCACCATCGATGTCAGGCTTAACTGAATAGTTTCATTTTTATTTTTTCATCAAGGGGCCAGGACACGGAGCGTAGCTCCGCCCCCAACACACGTGAAGCCCTGCCCCCACATTTTGATTGGCCCACAGGCCAATCTTTCAATCCATTGCATACTTACATTGATGGTCATCCATTGCATACTTATACACCATCTATGGTCAGTTGCACCTTTTGCCATCGATGGCAACCATCGATGGCAAAGGCAACGATGGCCATCCCTAGTACAATGATGCAAAGCAAGCATTATACAGGTATTGGCAAAATGTAAATACACATGTCATAACATAAAACACATCACATTTTGGCATTGGCATTTACCTAATACAAACCGCAAAGCAAAATAAACCGATGAATGATTTAGTCATTATGGTCTCTCATTTAGGGCCTGTAACTTGCATGCTGTTATAGGCCTGGCAAAGTGATCAAGTGGACGATGATAATGCACCAGCCAATCAGCTGTGTTTGAAAAATGACAGGAGTTGATTGGCCGGTGCGTTACCACCTTTCACTTTATCATCCCTTTATCACCACTGTGCCAGGCTTCATACATCTGCCCCAGTATTCCTAAAAACTTGGCCTAGCAATACACCAGGAACCAGGGACAACACTGAGGCACTCCCAAGTGGGGTATACACTCGGAGTGCCTAGCTTCTGGTGAATCAGTAGGCTAAATACCACTCAGACCACTCCAGAGCAGGAAGCAGGGGCTTAACCAGGATGGAGTTATACTCCATTATCTGAAAGGATCATATCACCAGGAGCTAATGTAACGTCCTTGTATATAAGTTTGTCTCCGAACATTGTAAAATCCCATTAGCTCAATCCTAGCGCTGTTTACAAGGTTGTCTAGCTGAGTGCAGAATAGCAGCGCTCGCCTCTCTCTCCTGCAAACGGGACAAGTACAGAATGTACCAGTGAACATCTCTATATATAGCAAGCAGACCCGCAGCTCCGCACAGCTTCCCAACGTGAGGAAATTGATAGATGGAAAGTGACGGGGCCTGCTGCAATGCAATTTTATTCCCATCACATCCACCTCGGCTTTTCCCAAGGGTGTATTATGTGTCGTGCCCACCTGGCGTGGTATCGTCATTAATCATACACACGCATGTAGTGTTATATTAGAATATTTTTTATTTTATATAAAAAATAGTTGTGTGTTTGTATATATTTGTGTGTGTGCTAGATAGAATGAGCAGGGTCTGCTTTAGAGTCAAAACACTGCTCATACAGAAAAACTGATATGGTTTATGTATTATGGGACTCGATGGCATTTCTGTGGAGACGCCCGCCGAAGCCTTTTCAGCTGCCCACAACCGCTTTCACATACGCAGCATAGACGCAGATCCAGGAAACACCGTCTTACCGAATGAGCCTATGGTCGCTCAGAATGGCACCACAACGGAGATGCTGGAGATGTCAGTGGCTGCTGCATTCCCACAAAAACTGTCCCAACACACTTGTGGTTTTTTTTTGTGACATTCTGGGTTCCTCTCAGAAAATGGCCGCTTCCTGCCAATCGCTTGTGAATGAAAGCTCTCTGTGAACACTTGCAGACCAGTTGCCAATTGTGGGAACTGTGCCAGCGTTGAATGTGCAGTCCACTGGTAATTGTTCAGTTGCAAAAAGTTTATTCTATGGTAATTTGCATGAAATGTTCACCTCCATTGGTGCAAATGAATCAGTGTTTATCACAGTGTGGAGGGGTAATAAGGGACACGCAGCTGCTTATACAGTGAGATTTGCTGGCTATGACCCCCCCCCCCCCCCTCCTCCTGTTAAATCCATTCCCTCTGCCTCAAGCCTTTCCTCCTAATCCCACTTTCCTCTTAGTCCCTTCCGCTCCCTGCTTGCTCTGTCTGACCGTCTCTCATTAAGGTATCACAGAGGGCTGGATGTTTCTTGTTCAGCCCAGGGAATGCTTGGCTGCTTTCTCAATGAAAGCCCTGTAAGCCAGGCATAGTGCTTTGTCCCTAGCAGATGCTTGGAGTGCTGAGGCAGGTACCTTTCACCTGGAGAGAAGGTGGCACGTGTGCAGCCATATCTGTTATTTGCATTATATTAATGCCATATTAATACCCTAAAGAATCCTTAATGTGTAAATAAAATATATCTATGAATAAACATTTTAGGCACATAACACATTGCCTGGAATTGACACCCCTGGATGCCAACTTTCTAACCATAAGGTCAACGTACTGAGCTTTGAAGATAGCTACTAGCCAACGGTATTAGTGCACATAACGTGTACTGAAACCCCTTCTTCCCCATGACAGTATTCCATACTCATGCCCCTATGTTTGAAAAATGACCGGAGCTGATTGGTTGGAACTTTAGAACTCTCCAAGGCATAGACCCCCATGTTAACATTATCTACTACAGACATTGTTTCCAAACAACCCCAGGGACCAGCAGGTGAGCGGCTTGCCTCATCGCCGGGCCATACAAACGTGCTATTTTGAGCCGCTTTCAGCTGAAAGTCGCTAAGTGTGTATGGGCCTTACGATGCGCTTTTTCCTTTCATTAGTCTATAAAGGCTACATGCACAAAAATGCCAGTCTGCATTGAAGCCCATAATCGCAGCGTGTTGCGGGAAAATCCCTACATTGTGTATTTTCATTCTCTGGTTCAACCAACTCGATTACTTTTGTATTGTTTCATTCCTAAATTAAAAATCATTATCTTCGTAGTTGCGGATCCGGCTGATAGATCTTCAGTGTCTAGACAGTGCCTGTCTATTGAATTCACACCCAGTAGTTGTTGTATCAACGGCTTCAAGTTTTGGTTATAGTGTGACCTGTATGTTCTAGTTTCCAGTTGAACAAACAAGGACCTCAGAGCACTGCACTCTGTGTGCACCTCTTCCTAGACATAATACCGTTCCAGGCGTAGTGCCTGCAGAGTACCTAGATGTGATCAGCAGGCCGCTGAGAGGCGGTGCCTGAGCAAGTTCCGTAAAACATTGTTCTATTAAGGTTAATGTTTTCTATGTGTTCCGGTACACCTTCTGCCCACCGCTTTGTAGTACATATGTTTTTGTTCACTCTCTGAGGAATTCTGGGAACGTCTCCTATCCAAGCACCAGGTTGATCTCTAGTTTAACCTATTGACTATCCCTGAAACCTGGATCAAGGTTTAGTTAATTCAGGCCCAGATCAATATGAAACCCTTTTAGAGCCGTCATTGTGAAATGTATCAATGAATTTGCAACAGCTTTGAACCACGTCCCTTTGTAACTTGTAACAGTAAACAGTTTTTTTGCTCTAACGGAGACCTCCCTGGGTTAGGCTGAGGCCACCGCCCTTGGTTAGGCTGAGACCGCCTCCCAGGTTAGGTTGACACTGCCTGGAACCCCTCTCTTTCCACTCTGCTTGTGTGGGCTGAACTAGAATATACGCCTATGAATTCACTAGAAACCAATGACTTGCGCCATGGGGTATTTTAGAATGAATATCGCCATTTTCTGGGATGGATGGATAGGGAACAGTACTGTATGTCAATGATGCAATGTGGTATACAAATACTTGGATGGGACTAGTTTCAAATAAGGGGGGGGGGGGACAGAGGTAGGCCAAACTTGTTGCCTCAGCTATCTTTATTATTATTATTATTGTGATCTGTGCCATAAGATGCGTGTGAATTAATGGTTCTGTTTATCTATCAACAGGATACGGGCACATTGGGACTTAAATATCTCCTTCCAAGACAACTCTTGCAGGTACCAAACTTTTATTCGTCTTTTCTATATGAGCCCATTATCCGCGTCATTCTTTCAGAGATTTTCAAATGTAATTTGCTGGCTCCGCAATAGCACGTGGTCTGTGTGATCACTTGATGTCACAAATATGGCAGCCTAACAGGAGAGCCCTTTGGCTTTTTTTTTTTTTTTCAATCCTGAGATCTTTATTTCCATCCTGTGCATGCACTTTGTTTGATTTGCTTAAATGCTGAGTTACAAATAAAGCTAGTTGAAGCTTGAATAACCCATAGCAGCCAAGTGCGCATTATTATTTATTAATATCACTGGGGCAGATGTATTAATCCTGGTAAAGTTGTAAAGTGGGAGGAGACAATACAACAGCCATTCAAATCTTAACTTTCTTTTTTCAAACAGCTGATTGGCTGATGCATTATCACCTATCACATTCAACTGGCTTAATTCATCTGCCCCATTGTTCTTTATATGGCACATACCTTTACAAAAGGAACTTGTTGCCTTCAAATTACCAGAGGGTCTGCAATGTTATATTTTTGTGCATGGCAATCTTTGTTTCCCCCCCCCCCCCCCCCCCATAACCAATTAGCACCTCTTCCTGTACCCTCATACATCATTTAGGTTATTGCTGCATTTTATATGGTAACTTTATGCTGTTGGTATCCTGTTCATGACTAGGCATTTTTATATTTGAAGCTGAGGAGCACAGAGGATTTGAGGTTTTGGATGAAGCAGCTGTAATAGGTCTTTTTTTCTATAAGTAAGTGCTGCATATATGTTTTCATAATTGTATAGCAATAAATAAAGGTGTTTTTTTTTTTTTTTAAGTTTTTAGAGGACTGTAACACGTACAGTCCCAGCAGTCTTTGCTGCTTCAGGCAGAATGGATGGATTCACAGGGTTACTTATCATTGCAGTCCCGGAAATCTGCATTACAGCAGAGGCGCCTGACGCCGAGGCCAATTTCACACCATTCTAATCTGTCCACCTCTTGTGTGAATCAGCAGGGGCATGGCGGCCTTTTATGTCTGAAGAGGGCTTCTCGTGAATTACATTCTGAGAGCTGTGAGCTTCGGTATCTTGGCTACTTTGGCTCCTAGTGTTTCCACCAGGCCCGTTAAAAAACTATTTAATTAAAAAATTAACTCGTCCCCAGTGAGAGAGTGTCCTCTAAATAAGGGTATTTTCTATTGTTTTTAGAGTACATTTGATCGTAAAATAATCCATTAGTACCCCTCTAAGTTCCCATAAAAGGATATGGCTGTAAAAAGGCGGAATTGGGAAATATTTGAATAAACCTTTATTATTATTTGGGAGCTAAAACTGGTTTAGGATTGGATTAGATATGCCCCATGTGCAAAGACGCACCTGTATCCTTTCGCCTCCATGTCTGTGTTTTGACTTTCATGCTTCGCAAGAATCGTCCAGCGTTAAGTCTAGCGTACTTGTATCTTTTAAAGTGGGACAATCGTCATCCCCTAAGCCCAAAAACTTCCACTCCATATATGCATGTGCAAAATGATCTTTTCGTAGATATATATTAGCTCTCAATATAAGACGCATCAATGGCCATAACTGTGTGTGTGGTATTTGTATACTCTACCTGTGCTCGTGTGGGTTTCCTACCACAATCCAAAAATATACAGTCTGGTTAATTGGCTGCCAACAACATTAACCCTAACATGAATGTATGTGCATGTGGTAGGTAATATAGATTGTAAGCTCCACTGGGGCAGGGGCTGATGTGAATAGAAAAATATTCTCTGTAAAGCGCTGCTGAATATATGTGTGCTATATATATAACTAAGCGGTGTGTATTGTGGTCTGCTTCTCCCAATGTACCGCACGCATACATTAACATCCTGATCCGCCACTCCGAATACAAGGGACAGCAGTTTGAAGATAATAGGGGAAAGTAACTCATACAACGATAAGACAGAAACCCCCCAAAACGATACAAAATACCCGGGTAAGATTTAGCTAAATGCTCTGACCCCCTTTCACACCGCACCAAAAACCTAACTCCCTCCTCCTGCTGACAGCGCATCATTTACACGACCGTTCATACATTAGGTAGGAGGCAGTTTAAAATATTGTCCCTGTGCTTTTACCTCCTGCCTCACACCACTGCGTGTTAAACACCCGCATAGCGGGTGTCATAGATCAGGGGAAGCGCTATCCCCTGCCATAACGCACGGGGATGTGTGTCATATAAATATACGCCTGTGTGTCATAAGAAAAGGACAGTTTTAAAGGCACACAGAGATGAGGTCATGAAAAGGGGCCATCTTTCACTGCCCCAGTCATTTGTTTCCGGATCTCCTCCTCCCCTCTCACTGCCAGCAGCTCTTGCTCTTTACAGTGGGCCATGTTGTCCTTTCTGCAGCTCCCTAATGACCTCAAAGGATAGTGCCACCCCCGCCCAGCCAATCAGAGAGACCCATATTCACAACCAATCAGCCAGCACCCCGCCAGGAGACCCAGTCAGAGCCTTTCCCTGTGTAATAATCCTTAAAAAACCCAGGTCACCCTTTCAGACAGCCGGCGACCCGGGTTTTTTTTTTAAATTAAGATCCTGGAAAAACCCTGGTAAATTCCAGGGTCGAAGCCCAGGCATTTTAGATCCTTTTGACCCTTTCAGACAGAAAAAAAAAAACCGGATCTACCCTCCTAGACCAGGGTAATTCCCTTATTGTATTTTCTGTGTGAAAGGGGTATTATATGGGAGTACTATTTCAGATGGGATGTTGCTATGGCAACCCATTGGGTACAATCTATTATAGAATGTGCTTAATAAACAACAAGTAGATTCTGATTGGTTGCCCATAGATCTCCCATCTTAGTAATTGTCCTCCAATGTCTCTGCCCAGATGCCAGTTTGCAGAATCCTCTGTCTATGTGCTACCAGTGCACCTGGAACTCTAATACTGACCCTTAGCAATGAACTTCCCCCTGATGCTTACTGAATAATGAGGCAGCCTGAGGAAGCAATTTCAGGCAGCAACGTGAGGGGAATAACATAAAAGGTCAGTTTCCTTATGACAAACTGTAAATTATGGGTATCGCCAGTCATTTCCCTGCACATGGCTTTTATCCATAATCTCCTTGTAGTTTGTACAGCGGAATGTTCCAGCACACCACCTGTTAGTAACGGTGCTCAATCATACACTCAGATCTCCGACAGTCAAATGCATTCTCCTCTATAGGGTTAAAAGACACTTCCTTCAGGTGCCTATCGGTAAATCCTGACCCTAATCCTACCGTCTTATCCTCACGGGGGTCATTCTGCCCCAATAAGCTGCACGGTGACGAAAGGGGCTTATGCAGCTTTCCCTTGCTGTATAGGAATAGTGTGGGCTCTACGCGTCCCTCCCACAGCTGTCATGTCCATAAAAGCGATCCTTTTAGCCTGTGCTGACTCAGATTGCTGCGTCTTACCAGGTCTTTTTACGGGGTGTCACCTTCTCTTATCCCGCTGCACAGAGGTGATGGGTTGAAAGGAAGCACTACAGTCCCCTTGCACACTTATAATGCTGTTCTTGTGCCCTCTAGCTGCGAGTGATAGATGTCTGATACTGCACTGACACCAGCGGGCTCCTGTACACCAGTATGACAAACGTAATAACACTTGGAGGCACATCACTGCTATCTGGGAGAATGTTGGCACTGTCTAAATGTCAACATGGTCATTAATAGAATGTCCGCATTGTGTATGTCGACAATTTTTTTTTTTAATTGTTAACTAACCATAACCCCAGCGTTATCCTAAAATTGTCTGTCGACATTCTGTCTCTGTCTATAGTGTGAATGTTGACAGGACTGGTCCTAGGTCTACTAGCTGTGCAAAGAGGAGGGCCCCCTTATCCAATCCAGCTATGCCCATAATTAATACTTTATTACACACACAGTCCTGCCATCATGATTGGTCCTAGGACAAGGTGGCTGTAGCATACTTGCCTACTTTAGATTTAACCTCTAAAGAGGCAAGGCTGACATCACTTGGCCCCGCCCCCATGCTGGAAACCGCTGTGATTCGCTGGCCGCGGAGAGGGAGCGGGGCTTAAATGCAGCGATCACAGCATTTAAGCCCCGCCCCTCACCGCAGACCCGCAATTTACGGTAATTAAACCAGCGGGCAAGGGGGGAGCGGGGGATATCACCAGAAAGCGGGAGACTTGCCCACCTTCCCGGGAGGTATTACCTCCCTATCATACCCCCTTTACTAGGAATCTGGCAGGATGCAGGAGATCTGGTCACTTCTTGTGGGGGTGCTGGGAACTACCTAAAAAACTAGGAGCCACCAATAACACCCAAGATTGTTTTACATCCAATTCAGAAGCCGGCTCGTAGTCTTATTTTTTTGTCTGCGTGTAACCTCCCAGGTTATACAGAGGTTTGCACTCCTGCATAGGATAAATCTTATACTCCTATAGGCTTGTACTAGGTATCAGTCACCACATCACTACAGAGCGGGTCACAGCAACTGTGTCCACTTTTATCAAAAAAATATAGTATGCACGGGGATAATACAAAGTTGAACACACGCCCTCTGACAAAGTCTGAGACAAAACACGTAGGGGCATGTCCTGCTGATACGCTATGTTCTCCTGATCTCCGTTCTTTGCCCTCACGGAGGTGTTGTCCTGGCATTTGGTGACTGAGGTATCAGCCAACGGCACGGTGTGCGGTCCCAGCTATGGGAGTCTAGTAGGAGCTGTATATCCATGGTGTAGAATAACTCCTGCTATGTGGTTTTAAGCCAACAGTGGGCCTTATTCTAGTTCACTCTTTCTGACAAAATCCTTCTTAGATGGACAAAACCATGTGCACTGCAGGTGGGGCAGATGTAACTTGCGCAGAGAGAATTAGATTTGGGTGGGGTTTTACTTCAAAGTGAGATCTATATTGCAGTGTAAAAATAAAGCAGCCAGTATTTACCCTGCACAGAAACAAAATTACTCACCCAAATCTAATTCTCTCTGCACATTTTACATCTGCCCCACCTGCGGTGCACATGGTTTTGTCCATCTAAGAAGGATTTTGTCAGAAAGAGTGAACTAGAATAAGGCCCAGTGTCTTTAGATTGGGTATAAGGCGGCTTTTATTCATTAACACTCTGGCCGAACTAGGACATTTTTTAAAAAAAAGTGGCAATCATGGTTTTGCCTATGACTTCTAGAAATTAGTTTTACCCTCATATACATTCGAAAGAAGAATGGAGGTGCTGTGACCTCACCTCCCTATCCCCTCACCCCATAAAAAGGTATCCCATTCAAATGATTCATTGGCTGCTAAGCAGATCCTAATGCACTATGAACCACACTTGCGCGCGCGCACACACACACACAAATGCTCACGGGGACAATGATCACACAAACACATACTGGGGGGGTCTTTAGCTCCTTGCGGACGCTCTAGGGCATAATCAGACTCCATCACTTCCTCCGTGAACTGTCGGCGCTCCCGCCTCCCCGCACCATTTATCGGATTTTATTTTCGGAGGTGGGAGGCAGCAGGGTTAGGGTGATTGGTTTCCTTATTGATCTGTGCGGCTCAGTATAATCCCTGCAGCTGCTGGGAGCTCGTTAAAGGATGGAGAGAGGCTGAGAGGGCTTTTACTCTTTATTTATATGTCTCCTCCGCTCATATTTTATGTGGGGGGGGGGAGTGTCTTTTAAACTTGGTAGTTTTATAGGAGCCGCAGTAACTGTTTGGCTGCTGGATGAGACTGAGATGCTTGGTGGGTATGCTTGCAGCTGCCTGGGCCCTTGCCTTCCTTCACCAGCAACCCAATACTATCTCTCTGCACTGGGATTCATGCAGGGGGGGTTCAGGCAGGGGGTGTCTACCTGTTTGCTAGGCCGTGATTACAGGCCTGAATTAGACCCTGAATTCTGTATTAAATATGTGTATGTAAATGTATTACACATAATAGAAATGATCAAGCAATGTTTTCACAACAGTCCGACATATCGGATCCTGGGAACACATTAGATCTATGGGCCTTATTCAGATCTGAGCTCAGTACAAATTTGTTTGGAAAATAGGCAAAACCACGTGCACTGCAGGTGGGGCAGATGGAACATGTGCTGAGAGAGTTAGATTTGGGTGGGGTTTGCTGAAACTGAAATCTAAATTGCAGTGTAAAAATAATGCAGCCAGTATTTACCCTGCACAGAAACATAACTCACCCAAATCTAACTCTCTCTGCACATGTTACATCTGCCCCACCTGCAGTGCACATGGTTTTGCCCATTTTCCAAACAAATTTGTACTGCGATCAGATCTGAATAATGCCCCTCTGTATGAGCGATGGAGCGACAGATCATTTACATAGAACTTGGTCGCGAGCATTATTGCAGTACAGACAACTGGATGACGCCGCGAGCGACCAGGAATATCCGCATGTGGGACATACACTGAGCTATATGCCCGATCTGGTGTCCCGATTCTGCTGCAAACAACATGTCCGGCCAATGTAGCTCCAGTGTGAACCTGTTTTTATTAGCATTCGATGCAGATGCAATCCCAATGCGCGTTCCAATGTAGTGGAAATCGAATAGAAAAAAACGTCTCGGCAGGTAAGTCAAAAACAGATCCTGCAAATCTAATGTGTTCAATGCTGCATTCGATTCGATCCAGATTTAGGGCGAGATTCTCTATTACAGAAATGCAGTAAAAACCCCGTTATCGGGGTTTTTAACGCATTTCTGTATTCTCTAACCCCCCTCTGCAGTGTCACCGCTGCGGAGGGAATCGCCAGCAAAAGCTGGCGGTTCCCTGCAGAAGCCTATGGGCTTCTTACCGCAGCGGCGTGTGAGGGATCCGTCACGGATCCCTCCCAGCATGCCCCGCGGCCGGAGCGGTGGTCTACGCATGCGCAGACGGACTCCCGGGTCATAGACTCGGAAGTCCAGCAACGGCGCCGCATCGCAAGGGACAGCTCTTACCGCAAGAGCTGTCCCTTGCGTTAATGACCGCATATTTTAGAGAATATGCGGTCATTAGAAATGCGGTGGCCGGCGAAGAGGGCTGCGGATTTTAGAGAATCCCGCCCTTAACCCCTTGAGTGGTGGGTTTTGTTGGGGCAGGACAAACCTACCAGGGCAGCAAAACCCACCACAGTGCTGTGAGCCACCTGGCGCTCCCCCTCATCTCTGCTCCGGCGATCATACGCTGGAGCTCCTGGGCCCTGCCGCTGCCCCAGCCGCCGTTCATAACAGGTGGCAGGCTCGGAGGTGGCTCGGGAGGTCTCGGGCGCCTGAAATCCCGAGTCCCCCCGAATATCTCCATCCGTCTGCTCACTAGAACTGATGGCGGCTAGGGCAGGGGAGCTCCAGCGTACAATCGCCGGAGAGGTGAAGTGGAGTGATGGGAGGGGAGATCAGCCACTGGGGGGTGCCCGGAGAGGTGATGTGCCAATGGTGCACAGGTGCAGGCTCCACTGGAGCACACCTTCATCTTAGTGGCACGCCCGGAACACTTCCGGGAATACCACTCAAGTGGTTAATTTCAATCTCCTGCCTGGATATTGAATGCACACAAATGCACAGCGAATAGTAAATCGAATGGAAAATAGTGAAAATCGAAAAGGAGTAGAAAAAAAAAACGTTAAAACAGGTCGAATAGGCCAAATCTAATCGGAAACGGAATCAAACCGTGTGTATGCAATATAAATCTGTGGTCTGCACTACCTCCTTATATTTGATAACTGGAATTTTTAAACATGAGTTTCATGAGCCCAGCCAAGGCATGACGGCATACAAATGGCGGGAGTAATACGGCATACACACGGCGCGATATGAGGGCTATTTCTAAGAGATCTCACTAGATCGCTTAGAAAATGAAGCACGGATCGCTCAGTGTATATTGCACGTGTTCTGCGATTGCAATGCGCCAAGGTGCCGCTGCAATCCTGCTCTCAATGAGGATTTCATTGCCAAGTGATTGGCAGGACGTGACTGGAGGTATTATTAGGGAGTGGTTGGAAAGTGTGGCTAATTAAGCAGATTTGGCAGCAATCTTACAAAGGTTGAGCCGAACGGCAGCAAAAATAAACTATATAATCTATGTACATAACCGTACAAAACTGTGCCGATGGCATAGGCGCCAGGGCTGCGGCTGCTTGCGCACAGCAGTATTTGCAGTAATATGGGGTTGGGCATTGTGACTATGAATGTTTCGGGAACATGCAAACTACAGGTTGAGTGAATGTCACGCTACTCCCTACTCCTTAATCTTCTAGAACAATGAGAGGTTTGAGGACCATAACATAATGACAATGGAGAAGGTGAGACCTTTTCTATTTATATAGGGACTTGTCCTTCAGTGATTGAGGGTACAGTTTACCCATCACTAGACCACGGTAGACAGCAGGAAATTACGGTATGTCTCATAGACAAGGAAAGATTTAGCAATAAAGACTTGCAGTCCTGAAAGGAACATCAGTAAGTTCAATGAAAACTCCTATTAATAATGCATTTCAATTGAGACAAGCAAGCCTAATATATCTTTTCCATTTTTGCTCTGTTGCCAGCATTGTACTGGCATTAGAAACCGCATCCAAGTAGTGTCGGTACTGGTTGGGCAAAAAGTTCCTGATCTTGCTTCGTATGGAAGTTTATTGCATTTTCATGACCATTCTGTCCCCGCACTTAAGCACGGTGGGTTCCGTCATAGAATGTAAAGTGGAGAAATTCCAATGCAAGAACAGCTAACTGTGTTACGGAATGCTCCCCGTCACCACCATCCCAACGCCAGCAGCATATTATATCCTGCTGTGGCTATTGGTGCACTGGGAGCTAGAGATGGACAACTATGGTTGATGTTTACGACCATCAATGGCTTACGTGTGACGGTAGTGTTTTTACTATACGATGGCGCCATTCCGATGTTTGCCACAATTGAATGGTAATGAACTGATGGTGTTGAAATGGTTTTATGCTGAGAGATACACGGTGCATCCATGTCTCTGTCTTTTTCTGTCCTCCGAAGATCAAGATGCGTGTTGAGACAGAACCGGTCCATATTCTGCCTGCTCCAGGCCCTGCCCCTATCGCCATCCTCTATCTAGGCCCTACCCCTATTCCGGTCCTACCCCTATTCCGTACCCTGCCATTGGCGCTGCAGGACTATTGCACAAGCAAATTTTATGTGGCATACCTTTAAATACACTTATCAGGACCTTACACTGTAATACTGCCTTACATGATAGCTATGTCTACAGCTGCTTGTTAGAGATCCACAGCCGCTGTTCGGCTGCAAACACGTTTGCTTGATAGCAGCTGTAGGCCACAAGTTGCAGAAGCCACACACTAGAATCGCTTTGTTTCCTGCGTCAAACTGTTCAATAATGAATTCCTGCGGCAATAATAAATGGCATTGGAAAGCTGGACAGGCAGAGGAGCTGCTGCAGGAACAGCACGTGCTACAGTCGCTTCCCAGGCCATTCCATGGAACATTCCGGTTTGCCGGCTTTATCCCGTATTCAGGAGCGTTATCAATGTCCGATGCTTGCCCCTATCGGGACATCGTTAATCACCCTCAGGATTGCATGGCTGGCATGTTTCAGCAGACTTCAGCTCCTCTAATGGGATTGGCAGGGTCAGTGTTTCTTGAACACTTTAAGGCCGCTTAAGGCATTTGGTTAATTGATTCCAAATCACCTTGATTACAAATATGCTAATTGCTTTTTCTGCCTCCTGCTGTGACCTCCTCCCCACCTCTGTCTGTGTCCCCCCAAACCCCTCCCTCTGTGGGTCAGCGAGAGGGTACCCTCCAGTCCAGTTTCCTCTAAAAGTCTATTCCCTCCACGTCTTGCTCTGGGAAATAATCATGAATAATTCAAGGGCCATAAAATGCTGAGGGGGACAGAAAGTAACGCCAATTGACCATTTCGCTGCTGTGACACTTGATTGATTTGCTGCCCTTTCTTCTGGAAGGGAAAGGCTTTGCAAATGTCAAGGAGCCACGGACCCTTAGCGAGTGGGGCACCTTGTGTATTTAGGTTAGTAGAGGTTAACGTCTGCACCTGCTCCGCTTCGCACATATACGTTTTTATGGCTACTGAAGAAGTCAGCAGGCTGTTTGTTTTGGGTTCATCGTTTTGGGTCTGAAATAAAACCTTGTATTGTATTGTAGATTAGGATGTGGTGTATAATGTTTCTTGGCTCCCGTCATAAAAGCTGGAATGCTGAGCAATTATAACCTATGCTGCCAAATTACCTTGATACGACCCTTACACAAATGCTGTCCGGAGAAGTGAATTCCGATGGAAGTCCGTATATGATTACACACATGCAGTGATCGGTCGACAATGTCTAGATCAGGCATGTCCAAACGATGGCCCTCCAGCTGTTGTGAAACTACAAGTCCCATCATGCCTAATAGCACAACTGTGGCAAGGCATGATGGGACTTGTAGTTTCACAACAGCCGGAGGGCCATCGTTTGGACATGCCTGGTCTAGATAGACGGTCAATAGGTCGGCAGAAAAAGCTGACCTGCTTGTGCTTTTGCTTGTGTCAAGTTTTGTCAATATCGACTGTACGTCGATGTTATGTTAATGTCAACCTTGTGCATGTCAAACGTTTTGATTTGGACCTATTATTAGATTGTAAGCTTGCGAGCAGGGCCCTCATACCTTTGACTGTCTGTAAACACCCAGTTTGTTGTATCACTGTCTTCTATTGTAAAGCGCAATTGGAATATACTGCGCTATATAAGAGACTGTTCTTAAATAAATAAAAATAAATGAACTCTCTGTCTAGACCAGGGCTGGGCAACACCGGCCCTCCAGATGTTGATGAACTACACATCCCAGCATGCCTTGCATCAGTTTCAGCATGGCCACATAGCAAAACGAATGCAAAGCATCCTGGGATGTGTAGTTCACTAACATCTAGAGGGCCGGTGTTGCCCAGCCCTGGTCTAGAAGATGTGGACCCTTTAATCTGGAACCACAGTGACATCGATTTTTTTTTTGGGGGGGGGGGGGGGTTCTGCTGTCTGAAGACATTCAACCCACATTGTGATGGTGCATATTCCTTGTACCACATCTGGTAAAACAACCAACTCCGTTTACCATGTCTAAAAAGGGGCCTACACACAGGGAGATTTTGCTGAGCAATCTAAGCGATGCTAAATTGTCCAGATCGCTCAGCGAACAGCAATGTGCCAGCACTGTTCTTCGGGGAGGACACTGGCCCTGACTGGAGCAATGTAGGGGCATTTTCTAAGCGACCTAGTCAGATCTCATAGCCCCGGGTGTAGGCCCCGTTAAGTTACATGATGTATAGACAGACTTATGGAGGTTCTGACAGAAACCGAATACCAAGCTATAGATTTTTTTTTTTTTTAAAGACTTGTCTTCAATTTATTTGACTTTAAATTGAATTATGTTGCAGTGTTATTTGTGTCCTCATACCACATATTCCTATCTATAGGAAGCACATTACTCATGGTGTCGTTTGTGGGATGTGGTGGAAAGAGCAATGAAACAAACATAATGACCATAAATAACATCTCTAAAATCACACACCGGGCTTCGTAAAATGGAATGAATATGAGCGGAGGAGAACGTCCCCTTATTGCAATGTCTTAGTGGCCACGTGAATTGGCATTTACTTGTGGACCTGCTGCCGTACATGTGGGACTCTTATACCCCTTTTACACCAAAAACCCTGGTCGGACCCTGGTCTTTGAATGCTGGAGTATCCAGGGTCTGACCCTGCTTTATACCCCATTTACACAGCACTTTGACCTGGGTCGGACCTGGGTCTGCACCATTTACACTGAACCTGGGTCAGCCCTGCCTTAAATAATAATATAAATATAAATATATATATATATTTATATATATAAATATAATATCATTTATTTATTAACAGTTTCTTATATAGTGCATACAAATTCCGCAGCGCTTTACAGAGCATAGTTATGAGCAAACACAAAACAAATTACAGCACAAGTACATGGTTAATACGGATAGTTGCATCAGGGGACAGGACACTGAAGCAATTATCAGGGTGGCAGTGGTTTATATGGGTTGGGATCATTTGGTCTATTGCATTATGGTAGAAAGTCATTAGGTCGAATCCATTAGGTCGACATGCTAAAAGGTCGACATGATTCTAGGTCGACATGGGAAAAGGTCGACATGATTCTAGGTCGAAAGGTCATTAGTTCGACAGGTCATTAGTTCGACAAGGTCATTAGTTCGACATTGTCTATGTTGACATTCACAAGGTCGACATGGGGTTTTTCACTGTTTTTTTTACCTGAATGTCAACACAGTCGACATGGACACAGTTTAAAGTGCACTGCATCCCCTCGCATCGCTCGCTGCGCTCGCAATGCGTCGGGCACGGTGCCTCGCTACGCTCGGCACACTATTTTATTCTCCCACCACGCCCTAGTGGATGGTAGGGCATGAAATACCGCCTGTCGGCACATGTTGGCTCAAAAAACAGTGAAAAACTCCATGTCGACCTTGTGAATGTCGACATAGACAATGTCGAACTAATGACCTTGTCGAACTAATGACCTGTCGAACTAATGACCTTTCGAACTAGAATCATGTCGACATTTTCCCATGTCGACCTAGAGTCATGTCGACCTTTTAGCATGTCGACCTAATGGATTCGAACTAATGACTTTCTACCATAATGCAGTAGACCAAATGACCGCATCCCGTTTATATATTCTAAGAAAGGCACATGAGGAGAGAGGGCCCTGCCCGTGAGAGCTTACATTCTAAAGGGGAGGGTTAGACAGACAGGGGTAACACAGAAGGTGGAAAGGTGAGCGTAAACAGGTTAGGATGAGAGATGGTCAGGTTTTATTATTTATATATATATATATATATATATATATATATATATATATATATATATATATATATATATATATATATATATAGATCCGTGTGTGGACCGCACTCACACTCAATTTTCATATATATACACTGTGGGGTGCCAGACAAGGGATACATGTGGTGTGCGTGTGTCCAGATAATAGTCCGGGGTGTATCCACACCTGTTCTGGTGTGGAATGTCAGGCACTCGCCTAATAATAATAACGTTTCGGTCCTGAGTAGACGGACCTTTCTCAAGGAGCTTTTTAGAAAAAGAGACTGTCAGTCATCGGAGATCGGGATGGAAAAACCCGTGGTACCTGGAGCTGCTCTTTTTCTAATAGAAAGGTCCGTCTACTCAGGACCGAAACGTCGGGGCACATTCTATGACTACCTGTGATAATATGACTAACTGGATAGTTGAATAAAACTTCACTACCTTTGGATTTTATTAAACCAATTGGACTTAATTAGGCGAGTGCCTGACATTCCACACCAGAACAGGTGTGGATACACACACAGGTTGTTTTGTGACTATACCTGACAGAACAGGTACCCCTCCTCCCCTCAGCAGCCGCAGGGACCCCCCTCCTCCCGCAGCAGTGGCGCACATCATCCCCAGCGCTGCACGCTGTGGACCATTTACACCGCCATTTACATGGGTCCTATCCGGGTTCTACCCAGGTCTTGACCTGGGTAGAGGACCCGTGTAAATGGACACGGATACACCCCATTTACACCGCCGATGATCCGGGTCTGACCCGCAGGTGACCCGGATTTTTCGGCGGTGTAAAAGGGGTATTATTTGTGGCGTTTTGGAAGTCAGTAACTGGGTTAATTTGGAAAGTATGCGAAGTGGATTAGAACAGAACACAACTAGTATGTATACAATACATAGCGTTGGAAACCTATGGTTACCATCCACATGGATTACAACTGAGAATGGTAAATTGTGCCAAGCGAGGTACTGTCTATCTAATAATCCACACCTGGAAACCTGCGTATAGTCCCAGACTTACAGGCTTCATCATTGGCTCGTTAACATCTACAGACTCGGAAGTCTGTTGCTGTTATTTTGAAGTCAGCCTATAAGGATGTGCTTGGCTGGGGCCTATCAACTGTAATGTATTCTGTCAACATTCCAGCTCTTGCGTACCCTGTTCATTATCCAATCAGATTGGGCACAGCAGCAGGGAAGTGACTGGCCCACTTGTGTAATGGTGTAAGTGAAGTTGTGACTGCATTGAAAGGGGTCAGCGACATGATGTGAGGAGGGAAACGAACAGCAGTAAGTTACCGAATTTGGCAATGGAAGGTGCATGGTGCCCCCAACAGCACAGGAAAGCGATGTGTGGCTTCTGTCAGGAAGATTATGGTGTCAGACATCTGGTTTTGAAAAAGAGATTCTGCCACCCCCAAATCACATATTCAGGTGGCTGAATAGTCACTGCATAGTTCCCGGGTGCACCCATATTGATGCCATGTTGTATCACCGTTCAGACCAACCAACCAAAAACTTGGATACTGACAACAGGTGGCGAAGGATGTATACAAACTCTCTCTGCCATCCATCCTTTAAGCTCAAAGCACAGGTCTGACTGGTTATCATTAACTTCTTCAGTGCTCGGGAAGTCTCCCCTGCTATTGTGGGGGGGGGGGGGGGTGTTCATTCTTCTGCTGTACAGGTTCTCTTGCAAAAGCAAATTCTCTCTCTAATGGACAATACCATGTGCACTGCTGGTGGGGCAGATTGTAACATGTGCAGAGAGTTAGATTTGGGTGGGGTTTGTACTTCAAACTGATATCTTTATTGCAGTTAAAAAATAGACCCTATATGTAAAGTAATTTCTTCCCTTCATATTGTATGGCCTGCTTGTGTATGTCGTGCTGCAGATCTAATATTTCCTTTGACAATTGTAATTTAACAATTCACTAGTATCCTACAGAGTGTAAGCCTGTGCGCAGGACCTGTTCCCTCTGGTAAAACCTCTGTCTTGGGGTGGCGGTGGGTCGCGGTAGAAGCCCATAGGCTTCTATGGGGCATTTCCAAATTTTTCTGGCGATGCCCCCCCCCCCCCCCCCCCCCCCCCCGTCGCGGTAACCCGGCGGGGGATGCTTACAGCATCCCAAAATGTGGTAAAAACCCCGTTAACAATCTCCTCTTAAATCTGCATCAAATGTTGCAAAAAAACATTATAGTCAAATCGAAGGAAAAGTCTCACCATGTGTAAATGGTTGTTGATGGTATCCCGTGATACCATTGGACTCCGCAGAATGGCTGCTTGTATGTGGCGCAGATGACAGGTGCTTTTGTAGGAGCTATATTTCTACCTGACAAATGGACGATTACATATATAAAAACCACTTTTTTCCATATACTGTAATTAAATAGCGGTGTAGGTCTCCGTGAAATCCTGAAGGACTGTGACCATAGCAATTTCTCTACCATCTCGGAGCGCGCCAGAGAGATTTGGAATCTTCTCCATTTACATTTGGGACGCTAATTAGTTTGGCATTGAAATAAAGACTCTGCGATACAAGGTCAAAGTTCTCATGTGTATTAGAGGTTACATTTGAATGGTCCCCTGCAGACCTTCCCATCCTAAGTGGAGAATACAAGGTGGACTGTGTGAAAGGAAGAGGAGATCCGGAGATTTTATCATTAAGTGAAGAGCATTAAAGATAGGATTTACAGCTGCGCCTGCATTTATTTATTTATTACTCTCCCCCCCCCCCCCCCCCCCACCTCGCTCGCTGAATTCTAATGAGCTAATTAGCAGATTCCCGTGGGACGTGAGATTGTGAGCGGGAAGGGGGGGCAGGGGGATAAGAAGGATAGGAAGAGGGAAGCGGTAGAGGGGGACAGCGGAGAGGTGACGGGAGCTCATTAGGAGGTATCAGCCTATTCTAGCAGCCTACGGCAGGGTCTCGGAAGCAGTGCATCAGGCGGGAAGAGGGATTATATAGCTGACAAGGGTTCTGCTAGCCAGAAAAGCCATGCTGAACAATCCCTCCTTAACCCACCTGCTGCCAAAGCAGATAAACTGTAGCCGTGCTTATCCCTAGCAGCTTCGGGAAACTTGTTATTGTCAGGTTCCCTTCACTATTATTCATTGACAGTCACATGGACGTTTTTAAGAATTCAGCGTTTTGTCTGAAGAGCTTACATTTTGTTTACGCATAACAAATTTGTATCCTAGACCGTTTCTCAAGAACTGAGACACATTGAAGTCTCACGTTCCACATGTGTGAAATGATATTGAGTGGTTTATGGGATGGATGGCATTTGTATTGACGTCAGACGTACATTAGGTAATGTACTGAACTAGGTGATTTAGGTCCACTCATTTGATGTATGGTTGGAGATTTTGGTCACCTTAATGAATAAGCGGAACGTGTGCCTAGCGTCTTACAGGTTAGGGTGCTAGGCAGAAGGGGGGGGGGGCAGATGATTGTTGTCATGACGTCAGCTGCCTGTCCTGTCTTCGTCCCTGCACACGCAAATAAAACTCAGTCTCCACCAACTTTTATTTGTGAGCCCAGGAGAAATAATTCGACCATCGAATAATTTCTCCATCAGTGGACATGCGCAAGCGGATTTGTCTTACAGCCGTGGAGATAAAATATCAACCAATCAGCTTATAGTTGCCATTTTGAAGGCTGTGCTTGATAAATGACAGAAGCTGATTGGTTGCTAGTTTATCTCCAAGGCTGTTCGGAAGACAGTGTGGCTGATGCCGCCATGCATGTTGAAGTACTGTTTGGACCGCACCCTTGCTACCTCCGCATTTGGGTAGCAGCGGGCTGTTTTCCAACCTGTACCTAGTTTAGCTGCTGCAGTGCTGGCCAGCATGACCACCAGGCACCCTGCAGGTTTAAAAGATGTCCTTAAGATGCTTTGAGTAGTCTCCCGCTAGATGACGTTTCCACCCAACACACTCCAACGGGCACAGGCTAATGAAGGTATGCGTTGAGGGGGGGGGGGGGGGGGAGGTGGGTGCCTTGTTAAACGCTTCCACGATTTGACAAATCCCCATTATAGGTCAGTTTTTTTGGTGGTAGATGCCAACGGCCTGATACATTATTGTACGCATTTCAGCTGTATTGCATGTATAGAATTAAATACAAAAATCCATCTGTATTCAATTTTGGCCACACCTTCCCCATCCACCGGCTTGTGATGTAGAAATCATCACTATAATTTTGAATTTGCACCAAATATAGACCATGGTATACTCCTACTATGTGCAACTCTGAATCAGTCCTTTCCCTGACCAAGATTTGTATACCCCACAACCACAGAGGTTTCAGAGTTTGCATCTCTTCCATGTGCGCTTTTCCAGGACACCGATTCTCATTACGCAACCCCCAATACCCAAATATCTCCTCATTCATGATTATTTGTATAGGTAAATTAAACTAAACTGAGAAATATTGATGAGACTACAGAACAGTCCATAGGGTGTAGCTCTAGTGGCCTAGCAGATTGGATTTTGTACTGCTTGTACCCTGCAAATTTTCTGGGCTTTACAGTAAACTGCAATTGTAGGAGAAACCAATTTTCAACGAGACATTACAATATTGCAGCGTGCTAAAAAAGACCAGTAGAGGAATTGGCGCATATAGCTTAGCAGTGCAACTTAGCTTTGAGCCAGAGTGACGTCACTAGTACATGGTAAATGAATTGGCCAGGGCTCGAAATACAGAGCGCCAGGTTGCCATGGAAATTAAGATTTCAATCCGGGTAACTAGGTCTTGCTATGTTCTGTTTAATTCCGAGCCATAGACAGTAATGAAGGAGGACCCACCCCGTTTCTGAATTGGTGGATAAAGTTTGAGAACGCTCTTTCTGTCGTGACTGGCCAGTTTAAAATTTACCACTGCGGATCTCAGGTTCGCCAAACTCTTCTTCTCATGGATGCCTGATTCCAGCTGTCAATGAAGAGACTGCAAGAGTAGGAGATCCTATTGTCTGGTATGACTGATGATGCTAGTAAAGCCTCATACACACTTATCAAGTCCCCGCCAGCACCAATATTGGCGGTGGCGGGGTGCCGGCATTGGCAAGTGCATACACACAGGGGGCGAGGGGTTCTAGCATCGCTCAGTATTAAAGAGGTATCTTGGTCAATACAAACTTTAATATATTTTGGTTGGGGACAGTAGTCCTAGACATCTAAGTTGGCTCTGAGATTTGACAAAATTGTGTCCACCCCTAGAACAGGCACACCTAGTAATATTAGTTCCGCGCTATAAGGCACTGCCTCCACAGTTTTATAGGTTATTGGTGCATATTTATTCAGCATTGCCATAGGAACGATTATATAAAAGGATGCATTTATGCTTTTGTTAAACATACAGTATTTCTATACAGGGGGTACCCATTGCTGGTTCTGGTTGCAGATGAAAAAAATAACATAACATTTAGAATATTATATTTGTACATTATATTGTTATGTTAGATCAGACTATTGGCTACTGTTAGTGTATCCAAAATAGTGTATGTAAATATATAATTTCGGAAACGGGTACTATATAGGAAAATGAGAAACGGATCTAAATTAAAAACGATGAACCATCCTTATCCGAAACAAAAGTGAATATAGTAACTGGGCACTACGAGCACATTGTCTACAGTCAGTGGAACAGGTGCACTGTGTGCTGGAAATAGTTATTACCAGCCAGCACTGTGGTATGGTGCCATGTGCTGCCAGCGATATACAAGTATGGGAGAACCCTGTGCAGCATCTCCTTTATATTTCCCATAAGGATACATTTCAGTACCCCTCCCTTACATCTTCCTGCTGAAGGTAACATTAATCTCCATTCGACCTCTGGACCAGTCTTCTACCCTATGATCCATGAGATTATACACACACAGAACTGGTAATCGCCTCGTAAACTGCTTACAAACCAGCAATATTTACATAATACGGTGCACTCTGGCAGTGCTGGGAGAGGATTGCACCCAAGAGGGATTAAAATGCTGGGCACTGTCTATAGAGACTCCTATCCCTCCCACTACTAATCTACATGCTGGTACAGTTGGCGACGATGTCTGTTTAAATAGAGGATATCAATTGGTACTTATTTAAAAGGGCAGGTGTGTGATGTGGGGGGTGAGGGAAATAACAGATCATTTCAAGTCTGTTGTTTTATCCGCCAGAAATCCATAGCCAGACAAACCCAAAATGCTGGTAATGTGAAGACAGCCTGATCCAATTAAGGGGGGTCTTATACACAGATTATCACTGTTCTGGTCACAGCGCTGGCCTTGGTGCTGGAGGGATTCTTTGTGCCAATAGCTGGGGGGCTTAGCATAAGTGATTTAAAGGGCCCTGTCTGGCTTGTGTGCAGCTCAGAGTGCAGATTCTGGGGGACCAGAGTACAGTTTGAAACCAGGTCTCCTGCCTCCACCCATGCAGACCATGTGCTGTGTGTTGCAGCGACAAAGATGGGGTTCCCAAATCATGTGAGTACCCCCGTGGCTTCTAGAGGGTTGCCGTGTACGGTTGTATGCCTTTATGGTTCATTCAGTTAACCCTTCATAAGCCAAGTGCCCGAGGTCAGCAATCTGAAATCCTTTTTTAAATCATCGATGATCTTTATAGTTACATACATAAAATGGATCGGTATTAATTACTCTTAAGCGTCTGTCAGGCTGATCTCAGTTTGCAAATTCCTTTTACATACATGACTGAGCTTTGGAAAAGTTTTGAAGTTTGTTCTAGTGGAGCCCGTCGCAATACAGTATGTACTGTATGCATGGGCTGCCTCTGCTCCCTCATCCAGCAAGCAGAGAGATTTGCAGAGCCTTTTACCATAAACACTTGGCAGCTACAAAGTCATTTCAGGACTTCAAACTACGGAGGGGATAAGAGGCCGTTCCCAGCGTCCCTTACCATGAAATATTAGATCTGTAATTACTGGAAGGGGAATGATTCTCCTTGTCATGCCTGATAACCCTACAGAAATAATAATGATTTACCGCTCTCCAACCAGTGATCCCAAAGCAATTGATAGACGTTGTTCTTTGCCGGTTTTAATTGGTGCTCATTAAATTTACTTCACTTCTCCAGCCATGCTGGGACGCGACGGCGAGATACTGGAGCCTTGCAGAATTACAGGGTGGTAATCATGTTCCACACGTTGTACACACATTCCTTGGTATACATGGATGTGTATGTGATTTGGCTGCATGACTTTTCACATAGGAATGACTATAACTTAATACTAATAATATAGGATTATTGCACTATTATCCTTATAGAATTGTATGCATTAAATGTAATACTTGTATTTATTGGATGGACCGGGCTTGGGGTTGTGTTTTACACTACCTTTTACCTCGACTTGAAACCTATACTGTTAAATAGTGCGCTGCCAATATAATATTTTCATTGTTGTACTGTTATAGCAAAGATTTTACTTCCCATATCTAAATAGGAACAAACATTTTGATAAATTTCAGCTTTATCGCATTGAAGATTTACCATGGAATCGTCTAATTGGTCATTTTAAATGGGCTGAATACTTGACTACTGTGTTATTTTTATGTATGACAGATGCTGTTTTTTATAGCTTGTTGTCTGTTCTCTGTGCTCTCAGCATTATAGTACATGACGTGTAATATAACCGCCGTGGTAGAGGTGGCTAATCTCCGCCAGTGAGCACACGCACTAGATTACATCATTCCCGCCTGTATTATTCCAGGTTTTGTGTTAAATAGAACATAAAAGTTTAGTCCCGTTTTATGCTGTATGTGCCAGGTAAAGTGCGGTACGAGTAAGATAAACCAAGTCAACTCAACAAGTTTACAACTTTTTAATGACCTATTCCAAACCCAGTAGTGTTCACCGCTCAAATTCGGAGACACGGTTACATTTTTTTTTCATTTTTGTAAAACATTAAAGGTGTTTTAAAAGAAATAAATAATTATACAAATGTTACCATCCTACTTCGTAGCATACACACAGGTTTACCAGGGGTTGCACAGAAAAAATATCATCCGTGTTTGCGTTTCCTTTCTGATGTTTTTTTTTCATTTCCGGTTTACAGCCGTGAAACCGAACTCTCCAGCATCATCTCGAACCTTCACCACAGCCACCAACTCGTAATGCCAGAGAACCAGAGTAAGAGAAACAGTCATCAGCTGAGCTTCTCATCCACCGGTAAGGACATCACTGATTCTCTCCATGTGTGTACTCCCTGAGCTTATGTGGCATAGGAAGGTACCTGAATTGCCTGATATTACACCCATATGGGTAATGGCTGTAACTAAAGCAACTGGTGACATTTTTTTTTTTGCCCACCTTTCTAGGTTTGTAGTGTTTAGTCCGTGAACAAGGAAATTTGAAGCATCGATGATCACTTAAATATTTACTACTTGTTATTAAAATGATAGATGATAGCATTAAAACTTTAAAACTGTAGGAAAAGATATTGGCACCGATCAGGGCTGTTGGACAGGAAGGGGGGATATAATGGGATTGTAGAGTGAATGGTCATATGGGGGGTTATTTTGGTTCACGCTTTCTGACAAAATCCTTCTTAGATGGACAAAACCATGTGCACTGCAGGTGGGGCAGATGTTACTTGTGCAGAGAGAGTTAGATTTGGGTGGGGTTTTACTTCAAAGTGAGATCTATATTGCAGTGTAAAAATAAAGCAGAAAGTATTTACCCTGCACAGAAACAAAATAACTCACCCAAATCTAATTCTCTCTGCACAAGTTACATCTGCCCCCCTGCAGTGCACATGGCTTTTTCCATCTAAGAAGGAATTTGTCAGAAAGAGTGAACCAAAATAATCCCCATGGTTTGGTAGAGGAGACTGGACTATCTTTTGGAGATCTATTTTGGATAATGTCAGTCTTACAGAAAAGGAACAATAGGCCCACATGTATTATTTGTATAAAAATAGCCTCCGTAAATAGCACACGTCCTGACTCTTACAGTGAGAGATCGTATTTACCGGACCCTATTCCGGGGCCTTTCCATAAGCGCACAGACCTCCAGTTAGTGTCAGGACAGCTCGACCTCATTTAAACTGCTGAGGCTGCAGCAACCGTGTGATAGATTGATGTAATTAACTTGCAGACTGATTCTGTATTACCCGTACATTCCTCCCAGCTCTCCGGAAAATGTATCCTGAAATATAATGGGAATAACGTACCCTCTGCTATATACTGTTATAAAATATAAGGATATTAGCAGCTGCTGAGCAGTTCCAGGACTGCATGGATCCTCATGCCTAGCAATGTTCTACAAGTCCTGCAACTCTCAGGGTGAAACTTAAATAAGTAGATTCTTATTGGTTGCCCATGGCAACATCCCACGTGAAATAGAATTCCCATCTTAGTAAATTTCCCTCTCGGTGATTTACATCCTTTCCCTTTTACGGGCAATTACAACATTTCTTAAAATATGTATTCTCTCACAGAGCACTTTCAAAAGAAGGCATGTGATCGAAGTGATGACATAAGCGATGACATCACGGCTATAAGGCTCTAGTTAACAGGATATTTCTATTCTGAATTTTGCATAACTTGGTTTTTATATTGGCTGGTCAAGTTTTAGTTTTATGTTAGAGCATATGCGATAATTATGTATGCGATGAGCGGCGAAGGGGGGGCGGAGCTGGGCTGCGGATGTAAGAACATCCCGCCCATCATCTGCCAGCCATTGTAATAGACAGCCGGGGCAAGATTATACTATGACAAGTGGACTTTGGGTGTGGGAGTCTCCCTGTCATAGCGAAAAATGGACTAGACATGTAGCACAGTGCCAATATTGGAAGTATGTAAACCCCGCCCCCGGAACTTTGGGGGCGGGGCTTCATGGTGTCGGGGCTGGAGCTATGCTCCATGTAACGGCACCCTGAAAAAAAAAGAAACAACATCTGTTCTATTTTGCCATCGATGTAGGGACATAGTCTGGTTCTCCTACATCGATGGCAAAAGTATTCAACATCGGCCATAAACCATTGATGATTTCAAATCATCGATGGTTGATGGCCATCCCTACAATAAAGTTATACAGAGCAGCTGATTGGTTGCCATGGGCCACTCCTACACTGGCTCACTTCTCCTCCCTTATCACTGCTTCATACATCTACCCCTCGGTCCTGAAGACACTTTAGAAGTGCATACACACTGAGCGATTTTCTCCCCTCCAATCTATTTTTGCGGGGGTGGATGGCTTTCCACTGCAGCATGCTATGAAAAGCCATCCACCCCGTCGTTCATCTGCTGGTAATACCAGCATATGAGCGGCGGCCAGTGATGATGTGGGAGCGCGCAGCAGCGTTCCGTATCGACACTCACTGCTTATCGCCGGGCCGTACACACTGGGAAGCTATTGAGCTGAAAGCGTCTCAGTTGTTAAAAGTGAGCTGCTATCAGTGTGTGTGGGCCTTTCCGGGTGTCCATGCTTAAGCACAGATGGTTACATTTAATATGCACTGTTAGGGTGTCTAGATTAGAGTTTGAGAACCACTGCTGTAGTAGTTTTATACCCCTTTCATATCGCACTTTTAAAATGGTATATTGCCATTTTTTTTTCCATTTTAAAACGTTTAAGGCTGCAATGTGAAGGTGCCAGAGTTGATTTACCGGTTAAAGTTAACCGGTATTTCAACACGGTTAAAAAGCAGAGTCCTACACGTTTTAAAGCCGTTTTTTTGGCAGTTTGAACAGCTCTATTTCAATGGCTTGAAACGTGTCCCTTGGGGGTTAAACGGGTTGAATGGCATTAAATGATTTTTAAAACGGTTTCACCTGCAATGTGAAAGGTCTCAAGGCTCAGACCCGTTTTAAAGTCCCATTTAAGAATACCGTGTCATTACCCATTGCTGCAATGTGAAAGCAGTATAATAGTAGAAGCTATACCTGACTGAAGGCAGTATCACGCGTCCTGTGTTTTTTTTTTTTTATGTTGTTATTATTAATAATGTTGATATCACCATAGTTGCAGACTGACTTTATTACAAGCAGGTCTGTGGTTGTGCCTGAGTTAATAGGAGTGTGCACTTCCAAATGCTGACAGTAAGGATGTGTGTGTTCATGCAAGCGGCTACATTTTATTTCTTTTTCTCCCTATATATCGGTTCTTTACGGACTGCTGCACAAAGTCGCACAGAGGTCTTAAACCCAGATATCCAAGTGACATTAGCACTATGAGATGTGGGCATAAAGGCTGCGAGTTTGTAGTGGGGGGAGGGAGGAAGGCCAGAGGGAAGCAGGAGAAGCCGCGCGCACTGATAACATCTAATTGCTATATTGATCTGTCTTGGAGCCAGTGTGAGAGCCGGAGGGTGATTGAGATGTGTATCCCCTTCCTATTCAGATGCCGGGGACGGGCTGATATTACTCATTTACCTCTGACACTGCTGTAACAAAGCCAGAGGAGAGAAGTAGGCTTCATCTGTTCTATAGAGCTTACACTTTAATGGTCCGACTATAATACAGATAATATGGAATAATAACAAGGTGATATGGAGAATCTTGTTTTAATGGGGCGATTACACCCCTTTTCCCCAAATTATATGTCTGTAAACATAGATCACTGCTTGTAGTAGGATTGGAGGAAGGGAGGAGGTGTAAAAATTAGGAGGGCAATTGGTGATTAAAACAAAGGGAGGAATTAAATTCCTTGTCTGGCGATGTAGCTCCTGGGCGCAGTGCGCGGAATCACTGAATCGGTTGTGCGATAGATCCATGGTTAATTAGTGCCTCGGAGCTAGTGTACCCACGTCTGCATCTCTCCCTCTTGTTGGCCTGGCCCTCCTGTGTGGGGTGCCGCCTACTAACGCCTGCTGGCTAGTTATTACCTTGCGATGGCTAGCCATCACTGGCTTCGTTTGCAGGGGCCCTCTTGCATACGCACAGTGTACCGTGAGAATGCTCGGTCTATCCATAATCAGAATGGGTCTGATACCCTGATTTCTGCACAGTTATGCCTGGAGTCTGACGCCTGATTGAGAGGTGGACGTAGCACTGATTTTGGACGCAAGTTGCTGATGTTTCTGTTCTGTGCAAGTGTCCTGATAGCTTCCACTGGGAGATGCAGAACAAATGTAGTTTCAGAGAGCTGCAATTTTATTGGCTGTCCATGAAAGATAACTGGGGGAAGAGCTTGTGGATAGTTAGGAATGAGCCTGTTGCCAACAACAATTGCAACTAAAGATGCAGCGGCACTTGTACTGGCGGCCTTGTTCTGACCGGCATTCTGTGCCTACATAGGGCTGGTACACTGTCCTATGGTACAACTGGTGTATCTATTTATTCAGTGTCAGATTAATGATGTATCTTGTTGGCAAGATAAGTAGGAAGCTCATCAACGAGGCAATACCATACAGTGTCATACTCACTGCACATCTCTGAATCTCACACTGTATGTCCATAATAAGTTAAACCTATATAATTAATAGGTAATTTTTCTATATTTCTTTAATTCATGGTTTGCTTGATGTCCTTACTTATACTAGGGTGTAGCATTATAATAGCTACAAGTACATCAGAGTATATCTTCCAGAATAAAGTCCTTTTCCATAGAAGCAAATCTAGCTAAAGGATGCAGATTTGCACCTGACAGCGATGTTGCAATGCAGAGTACTAATAATGCTTTTTTTTTACCATCATGTATGGAGAATGTTAGCTGGATTTGCAGGTATGGAGATAGGTATCTCATAGGCACACGTGTGGTCCTGCATGGGCTATCCATGCTTCTCTATTAATAAAACACTCCATTTAATAGAATGGTCATGAATGGACCATGCAGCACCACACTGCAGTACAGCGCAGTTTCCTGTCTGATGAAGTTGGACTACGACTGATGAAACGCATCATTTATTTGTATTATTGGAAGCTTCAACAGCTGTCATAATAAATGGTCTACTCAGATATTGGAGAAAGTAAGAGGGGTGGGAACTGCAATATTCCAGTGTTGGATTATTTCTATCCCGAAAGACACTTATGGTAATTCTACGGGCACAACTGTACCTGTGATATCCATTTTATCTGATTAAAGATACTGGAAGGATTCTCGATGTGTACGGCCACCTTCTAGACTGTACCCTCCTAACTATAAATCTGTCTGCCCTCATGCCAACCATCTAGCTGGTACTCATAAGTAAAAAAAAAAAAAGGCTCTAAAAGTGAGAGATTTGGAAAGAAATCTCCAGTTTTTTTAAAGCGGCAATCATTTACACTTCAGAATCAAACTGGTTTTGACGTGTAAATGATTGCCGCTTTAAAAAAACCTGGAGATTTCTTACCAAATCTCTCATCCTATTAAATTTCCCCCATATGTCCAGTAAAGCAGCTTCACTTAAATGGAGGATGTAGAGGGTAGATGTATACACATACCTGAGTACATAGTGGCTCCAATGTCCCTTAAGGGATGTACACACTGTGAGATTTGGGCAGGAGATTTTGAGTAGATAGTCAAAATCTCCTAGAAGGTTAGCCAAAATCTCCCTATTTTTCTCCTGCTTAGTCCATATTGTCTAGCATAGATTGCTTAGTATAGATTGACTGTGCAATCAAGGCAATTTTGGCGAGCCACCGAGCCCGAAGCGTGGCGAGCGCAGCGAGCCCCGCGAGGGGACGCGGATACCTTCACAGGTAAACGCGTCCCCTTGCGAGCTTCACAGGTGTCCGCGTCGCCACGGACACCTGTGAAGCCCGCGAGGGGACGCGTATAACTGTGAAGGTATCCGCGTCCCCTCGCGGGGCTCGCTGCGCTCGCCACGCTTCGGGCTCGGTGGCTCGCCAAAATTGCCTTGCCTGCACAGTCAATCTATACTAAGCAATCTATGCTAGACAATACTATTCTATTCTCAACTCCACGCCGACGTGGATAGTGGGGGTATGAAAAGGTCGGAGGACGCGTACCGCCGCCCCTCGTGGGCTCGCTGCGCTCGCCACGCTTCGGGTTCACGTTGATCGTGGGGTGGCGTTAAAAATTGTGGGGGCCATTTAAGACTTCAGGGGGACTATTAGGGCTCTGTGGCCCAATTAACATTGTTTCCTATGTAAAAATCGCGGGCATTGACGCATTTAACACTAAAATCGCGTCCAATCTGACTTTTAACATTGATCCCTATGGGAAAATCGCGGGCATTTTTTATGTGCATGCGATGGCCGCGATGCCCGCGATTTTTTACCCCCGACGCCCGCGATTATCATCGCGGGCGTCGGGGGTAAAAAATCGCGTTCTAGGTAAAGAGTACCGAAACTGTTAATAAATAATAACAAATTAAGGCCCCCTTACATTAAAATGTTTTCACTCGATTTTGGCCAATTTCGATGTTAAGGGCCGATATATCGTCTGAACAGTGCCACATCATTTATGTTTTCGATCCGATCCGATGCACGGTCCCGTGAGAGTCGGACAGGAGCCTCTACGTTGGTCGGACCGCACCTGTGATTTGTTGGAATCGGATGTAATCGGGTGGAAAATGGAGTGCTTTTGGCGCATGCGATATATAGTATGCGATACATTGCAGAAAGTATAGTACACATGCAATTGGACAAATAAATCTCATACAATTTATTGGACCAAATTGGATGCAATCACTCCCGGCAAGGTCCAGGGGGAGTTCAGGGAAATTCTGCATCAGAGATATATATCGTTCAATGTAAGGGGCCCTTTAGACAAAATCGCTTAGTCAAAATTGGCCATTAGTCAATATCTCACCGTGTGTACACCGCTTTAAGGGGTGTACACACGGCGAGATTTTGGCTAATGGACATTTTTGACTAAGCAATTTTGAGAGAGATTTTGGCTAGATGCACTGGAGATTTTGACTTTGTCTAACCAATGATAGTCTATGACAGGCCTGGCCAACCTGTGGCATTCCAGATGCTGTCAAACTACAAATCCCATCATGCCTTGCCACAGTTTTGCTGTACGGGAGTGTTAAAACTGTGGCAAGGCATGCTGGGATTTGTAGTCTCACAACATCTGGAGATCCACAGGTTGGCCTGTCCTGGTCTATGATCTAGTCAAAATTGCCTGCACAGCCAATCTATACTAAGCAATCTATGCTAGACAATTTTGGCTAACCTTCTAGGAGATTTTGACTAGTCAAAATCTCCTGCCAAAATCTCACCGTGTGTACACCCCTTTCGATTACTGACAAGTCTGCTTTGTGATGTAAAACATCTCCACCATTATCTTACAACTTTAGCTGAAATATCGAAATAAGCGTAAATGTGTGTATTTATGTTTGTGAATGATAGGAATAGTTATTTTATAGCAATTTCTAGTGACCCTGCACTACAGTACTCACACCTATCCTCTGCATAGCAGCTCGTGGGCCTTTTGTCTCAAGATGCAGAAGTAAATGCTGGATTAGTTCCTACGTGAACTGTGAGTACATTAGTGTTGAGGATGTTCTATATAACACCAGGAAAACGGTTGTGTGAGCAGAAAGTGCCTGTTATCTGTAGGAAGGATGAGATTAGGAGGTGATAAGACTCAAGGTGCACTGCTGGCTGGAGCTCAGAGGTTTTATCTGGAGAGAGAGGGATGAGCTGAGAATAGGGCTCACTTTAATCTTAATTGGAGAAGACATACAAAGGGATGAAGCGCCCTGGCTCCCTGACAAAGGCAGGGCCAGAAAGCTGCAGGTTTGCACATTAAACACAGATTTAGAAGCCTCTTTAAGCGGCTCGAGGTGTCTCTGTAAACAAGCACAATCCCAGCCATCCACTTTAGCTAATTCGTCTTGCCCAGAGTGAGGGAGAGAGGAAGAGACAGCACCTGCCCTCCCTGTTATACCTGTCCCCGTCTCTTATGGCCCTGTGTTTGCAGACACCTGTCTCTTTAACCCTGGCTCCTCTGGAATGTACACTGAAGATCTGTGGTTATTCCGGTAATGCGCTGTCTCGTAATTTGCCATCTCAGTTGTAAGTCAGTAAGTGGGTTTGTGCCGAGAATATTGTTTTAATATCTAAAAATGGATATATAAATCCTATTTTATTTTTCTTAATTATGTTATTTATTAATTCTAAGTGCATGCCATATGTTAACCAGCTCTATAGATATGAAGCTATATATTTATATTCTGTATGTGTATATGTGTGTGTGTGTGTGTGTGTGTGTGTATGCTAGCGCTTTCATTACAGCACAACACTTGTTAGCGGAACGTGACTTTAATGAAAGCATCACTTGTGCTGAAGAAGCACAGACTATTATATATTAATAGACGCATCTACATTCGCACTTGGACCTTTCTTAGTAGCATTTAGTTTTCCTTGCTGCATAATTTGATCCGCCTAATTCAAGAGTCATTAGTAAGCATAACAAGATTTTTACCAAAGGGCAGTTACCGTGCATTTAATTACCGTCGTTACGTTTGTAGCCTGGTGGTCTCTAGCAGTATAAACATGGATGTATGAGGTTCCAACATATATTACACTTTGGTTTTTACGTTGCCTTTTTATTGTAACGGAAGCTCCTGTACACACTGTACAATGCCTTTCTCCAATAAACTGAAATGCGACATGGGGATTGTTAGCGAGACACTGATGGTTAATGGTGATGCAGGATATCCTGGTTTCACCCGGGAGCCCGAACAGCACGGTATGTTTGTTTTAATGTTGAATGAAGTAGCACATGATAACCTGAAGCCCAAATGTAGTGCCAGTAAAAGTGTTTATGCGCAATGGTGATATACGAGTGACAGAGGGGTAGTCCTAATCTGAGAAAAATTATAAATTTGGGTTGGCGTTGTCCAAAAAATATTCAGGGGTGACCTAGACATTGTTAAGTCATGATGTCAAAAATGTTGTACCTGTCTTCAGGCCTTCCACGGCTGTTGTGGAAATCTGCAGCCAGATATATATATATATATATATATATATATATATATATATATATATATATATTGTTCATTCTAGCACCCGCCATATTTGAAAACCCATGCAGTTCCTCTTCCATGCCTGGGGTGTCGCTGTCTGCTGTAGTGCTTCTAGCACAGTGTGGTCTGTATATCAGCACTGATATGCAAGCCAGACCTGTGCTAGAAACACCACAGCAGACCGCGACACCCCAGGCAGGGAAGAGGAACTGCATGGGTTTTCAAAGACGGCGGGATCTATATATATATATATATTATTATGCTTATGGTCATTTTAGTCTAGCTAGCAGCTCTTGCAACTCAACTTCAATATTAAAGCTCTATATTTCCACAGTGCAGATGATGTGACAGCCATTGTCTGTGATGCGCGCTGTCACCCCTGCGCCCGGTGAGACCTGTAGGGAGGGCTGTTGAACTCTGTGCAGACAGCGTGGCAAGCATGGAAGGCTCACCTGGGTCTGACCGTGCAGCTGCTCACCTCACTGCACACTACAGCACATGGGAGACAGACTGACAAGGGAGACCGTGCACCGCTGAGACAGCCGCAGCAGGAAGCAGAGCAGTAAGGATGACTGTGACACATACACAAGTAAAGTTTATACCGGACACACAAGTGACACAAGAGCTGCTGGGGGGATTCTGCTGTGGCTGTCAGACAGGGGATACTAATAGAAGCGAGCAGGAGATGTTTTCACCATTGTAACCATGAGTATTAGGAGACAGCGGGTGCTGGCAGCCCCTTCCCTCTTAATGGGTTGGGATTGGTGCTGACAGCCGAGCTCCCTGGCTGAGGACTTATTAATGGCTTTGTGGTTAGATCCTTGAGGTTTGCACAGTGTTCAAGGTGCTGCTTGTATAGACGACCTTACAAGAAGCAGCAGCTGTCACCCTGCCTGTGTCTCTGAAGCCCTCTGCAGGTTGGTAACTGAATGGGAACCTGTGTGTGTCTGTGTCTGCTGCCCGTTGTGCCCCTTCATGTATTCCAGAGAACACGTCACTTGTCTTCCTGCGCACACACCACCCTCCTCCTCATGTTCTCTTGGCGACAATGCTGCTGCGTAGAAGTGACAGGGTGCGAGGTAACGCCGCCGACCTCTTTACTCTCGCCTTCCACGTTCTAATCGCTTCCTTTCTCCTGCTGTCATGGTCCTGACAACCTCTAACCCCCCCCCTCCGCTTGCTGGCACCCACCTCTCTGCTAAATTCCCACTTGGCCAGAATGAGCTGTAATTCGGGTTCCTTCTTGCTTTCTTGATAGTTTTCGGACAATTTTCAATCGTTCCTTCCAGGGAACAGATTGTGGTCGGTTCTGTTTGTGTGGCCGCCTTCGTGAAGTGAGAACAGCGATATTACACATATTCTAATGAAATGCATCAAACTAATGTTACTTCTAAATCTTACCCGTCTATATTATCTCCAGTCTTCAGTCTGTGTGATGCGTGTGTCATGTAGAGTACAATCATACATGTAATCGAGTCAGTGTATGTATCTATGTTTCTATATGTATGTGTGTGTGTGTGTGGTTGTGTTACCGTAATGTGCGCCCGTGTGTGTGTGCTGTATGTAGATATGTCTAAATCTGTCTACATGTAACATTGAGCAAGTGTATGTATGTGGATGTTACATAACAATCTAAACGTGTGCCATTGCTGCTGCGTGTGCTCCATGTATACTATAGTTGTGTGCTTGTGTGTACAAGTGTGTATGTCTATGCAGCTATATACAATTATACGTGCATGCATACACAGCGGTTCTATACCAAATGAGATATAAATGGTGATACTCAGGCATCTCATGGGTTAACTATACAAGCGTGTATGTGATTCACCAGGGAGATAGGCGGCTGCTTCCTCTCCCCCACACTTGCGTTCTCAGGCCACAGGCTCCAGGACCCCCCAGCTTGTAATGAGCCTGTACTGTGGCGCTGGTCTCTTCAGGGAGTGTTTTCATATCGATCAGTGCCCCCTCTGTACGCTTTCCACCATGGCACAGCGACGCAAACACTTCCTGAATGTAATTGTATTCCACTCTTTTAACCCACGCGGTTTTCTGAAACACCTCCGCCGCCCTGATCTGAGTGTAATTTATTATATTCACACCTTGAGCCTAGCACATGTCACACTTTCTGTATATTTACTAGTTTTTCCTTTTCGTTATTATTATATTTTTTTTTTTTGGACAACTGTCCCCCCCCCCTCTTTACTCACCCAGTTTACGTTACCTGGGCCCCATCTTCTATTATTGTTTTCCCTCTCCTATTACCTCCCCACCTCCTGTGGGTTGCCCCCTCCTCTCCCCTCCCACCCTGCTCTCTGTGGTCCTCAGGAAGAAGACAGTTTGAAAGCTTTCCGCTTTGCTCTGGGCACCGTCTCCGCTCTTCCAGCCAATCAGTCGCAGCTCTTCAGGCCCAGTGGGGCTCGGCAAACATTAGATCAATAAGTTATTAGCACCATTCTGTCAGCTGTAATGTGGAGATTGATTGTGCGGGAGCCCTGGTTCGCTGGCTGCCACTTCCCCAGCCTGATGAAGATGACAGATTAAGGGAATAAGAGAAAGGAATTAAGAAGTCTGCGCCGGCAGATGTGATATGGACAGGAGACATAGGGCCCATCTGAGCTGTGACTCATGCCAAGCTGTGGCCCTGTGCACTTGGAGCGTTTAACATGGGCTCAGTGGCGGGGCTCTGTAAGTCAGTGTAGCTAAGTGCTTCCTCATTAGCCTGGCACAGGCAAGATACCAAGCCCGCCGTCTTCTAATGCTGCTCCTGCAGCTGGATTTGCCCTGCAGGTTGTTGCTTAATAGCATGGCGAGCTGTAGAGCGAATGTACGGGGGGAACACAGCATGGTAAGAGATGGGGAAGGGGAGAGGTGGCGGAGGCTAGATCACAGGAATAAGAAAATAAAAATACAAGAAGATCTATAGATAAATTCTATTGGCCAATCAGGCAATGTGCCTAATGTATGCGGTTTACTTTTCATTTGTCACATCTATACTTTAGACATTCAGCGGATTCTGAGGGCAATGCCAGTTTGCTGTTTTTGCGGGCAGCAGAGGAAGCCTACAGCTCTTATGCTGATGAAAGATTGGTCCGTGTGGCTGCAAACAGAAAGCTTTGCCACCCGTTCATTTTACGCCAACCTCATGCTAGGTGCAACAGTTCTAGAAGGAACAGGCTTCCCTTTTCCATATGCATGACTAGCTCTGAGCTTTAGATTCAGGCCCATCACTTGTGTAAACACCTTGTTCCCACCGTGAAACGCCCAGTTTCACGGACAGTCAGATCTGGACAAGATCTGTTCCTATGACAATACGCCGAACATACGCAATGCGCAAATTTGCAAATAAGCATCTCTTTACATCTGACCTATTGTTTCCATTTTATGTCAAACGACGATGAATTGTGTGTGTGTGTGTGTATGTGTGTGTTCTGCCAGTATTTATCAGAGATGGATAGAAAGAAAGAAATATGCCCGCTGTCAGTAGAACGTTCAGGGGAGATTATAATTAATTAATATAATTATAGCTTTGCAATTACTGTATGATTACCATACGAACCATTATAGATGGGTTCTAGTGATGTCACTCTATTAACAGCATAATAAGGAATATAATATATGCATGTGTAAACAAAGGTAAAATAATCCTTAAATCTTTCCACTGTTATGTAAATGCCTTTATTAAATGGTAGCAACAATGTTCTTAAAACTTTGCTCCTCTCCTTTTAAATCCAAATCTGGAGTACGCACATCGCTTGGAGAGGTTTGTTCCTAATTGAATGCTTTCCCATATCTGCAATCTGTGCACCAACCTTTGGCTTATCTCGCAGGCAGCCATAAGGCTTACGCAGTAACAAACACAGCGCATAGCTTCATAACAGCTTCTTGTAGGGTTCAGTGAAAGCATTATTCATCTGTGGATGGAACACAGCGCTCTAGGGTGGGGATGAAGCTATGAAATCTGGGCTGTCTATATATCGGCTTCGAAAACAACTGAAAAAAACAAATGTAACCGGAGGAAGGGTACACACATGGCAAATGGGACACACAGGCGCACACATAAACAACCAAGATAAACACCTCGCTTTCCTTGGGTCAAGGGAGAACACTGATGTTTGGTAGGTAATAATATCATTTTTACTATAAAATGTTCCCAATTGGAAAAATAAAACACCAATGGCAAATATTTAGCTGAAAGTGGTGGCTAGCGTTGGTTACTTGGTATAACAGAAACGTTGCTACTGTTGAGATTGTTCCGTATCCGCTAACTGAGAACATTATCACCAGCAGTATTTCCGTGACTCTTCGTGTTGTTTTGTTCGTGATATAATAACTGCTCTGCGATCTGTCATAGCTGGGCTCCCGAACACATGCATGTGACAATACAAGGGCCAATGCAATAAATCATTCTGGAAATGGGGACACAGCAGATCTGAGTCAGATCCTAGCCAGATCCCACACACATCTGCTGCACCACCAGCCAATAAACACAAGCTGTTAGGAGACTAGAGCCTGGGTTCCATTAGGAATCTGTGTACCCGTCAAGGTGTGTATTTCTTGTATGTAATATACAGCAAAATACAATGTACACAGCATGGGAAATGTTGGTGTTGGGGAGACCAGGTTTCGGGGTTGCAAAACTCTTATCCCGATATTGGCTTCCAGGCGCCACGCTGGGAACTGCGGCACAGCAGTCTATAAACAGGCGGCCACCGATAAAGGGGCCTGGTGGTTTGTGGCTGCCCATCCATGACCTCTAAGATCAAGCCACACATCCTGATTACCGGTCAGCCTCTCAGCCCAAGCGATGCTGCTGCTTAGTGCTGCCCAGCATTAAAAAGCACATGTACAAATTGATATTGGAGGCTCCAATCCCAGGATTGAAATCCCAGTAATTTTGGGCCTAAGTAACAGGATCCCAGGATTGGCTTTCCTAGTTGATGTGTACAGAGATGCTCATCCAGAGATGTACACAAACCATAACGTTTTGGCAGTTGGGCGATTATCGGCTGACTTAGCACGCGGTGGTATTACCACGGTGGTCGCAGAGATTTGCAGGTGGTTTGCAATGTTATTGACAGTCAGGGACCGTTGGCGGAAAGCAACGGCAAGTTGTGGCAATAGTGTCATAACCAGTAGGATGTCTCCGCTTGCATCTGCAATCTTGTCACAGCGGCTCCGACGTCTCACTCCCTGTGGGCATCGCAGAACAAATCCAGGCAACTGTAGTATTTGCAGATTTTTGCACAGTCTCTGGGTACACATTTGTAGCTGCGGCGGCAATAGCTTATATATCTGAATCGGGCCCATGTATATGGACATTACATCCATATTGTTACACTCAGAGCAAGAAGCCAATTTGTAGATGGAATCAATGCTAATGACGATCAGTGAAAAATTAATCCTGTCACCGGTGATTTGATAAATGGAATTGTACATCAAGTTGTCTGCTTCCTCCATCAAAATACAATTGATACTCTTTAGATAAAAGAAATAAATGGCTGATTTAATAAGAGGAGTTTACAATATACAAACCGAAGAGCATGGGATCAAACTTAATATAGAAAATCCCTTTAACATTGGGAAGTCGGGTCAGGGTAGATGGGGAGTAGTGGTGGACCCGGGGAGCAGTGATGAGAGGAAGCATAGTTGGGGGTGGTCAGCCCTGTGGCTTGGCCACATCTGCACATCTTTATTCCCTATGGTTATGTTTGTTACTATTCCGGTATACTTGAGATTATTATTTTTGGGCGTTTCTACCTCTTTTGAGCTCTTTGACAGAGGGTGGCAGTTTATTCTGTAACCCGTGCGCTGTTCTACTTCCCATTCCTTCTGAAAAGATTGCCAGTCCAGGATGCTGACGGCCTCCCACTTCCTCACCATGGTGCTTCCTGGCTAGTGCGCGTGTGTGTGTGGTTTGTGCCATTCATACCTCCTAGTAGAGATCAGACCACAGGTCTTTCTGACACATACCTGCAGTATTTCCTTGTTGGCATTTTACAAATGGTTTGCCAGTAGGGATGGCATGACTTCCCGCCCATATACATTTCCATCTCAGCCACTGACTTCTATAGCCCATTCAGTGCTGACAGACCTCACAGAGAGGGGAGTACCATGTGTTCCAGTTATTGAAATGTTAAAAGAAAAACTACTATACTCCTCCTGGGTTCCAGGCTTGTACTCTCTTAAGTGTATCTATGCTAGAGTTATTACTCGCGTATGTCTGGGTAGCCAAACATTGCCCATTCATATGCTGAATTCAACTGTCAAGGTATCCGGATGATAGCTCTATACCAGGGGTGGCCAAATCTGTCCTCAAGATCTACCAACAGTTCATGTATCTCAGGCAACCTGTGGATCTATAGTAGGAATGAATGCAGCAGGTTTGAAAATGTGACAGTTAGTAATGTCTACAGCTGTGCAGCAGCTAGGGGATCTGGGGAATGTGACAGTTAGTAATGACTACAGCTGTGCACCAGCTAGGTAACCTGGGGAGTGTGACAGTTAGTAATGACTACAGCTGTGCAGCAGCTAGGGGATCTGGGGAATGTGACAGTTAGTAATGACTACAGCTGTGCAGCAGCTAGGTGATCTGGGGAATGTGACAGTTAGTAATGACTACAGCTGTGCAGCAGCTAGGTGGTCTGGGAAATGTGACCGTTAGTAATGACTACAGCTGTGCAGCAGCTAGATGATCTGGGTCATGTGACAGTTAGTAATGACTACAGCTGTGCAGCAGCTAGGTGATCTGGGGAATGTGACAGTTAGTAATGACTACAGCTGTGCAGCAGCTAGGTGGTCTGGGAAATGTGACCGTTAGTAATGACTACAGCTGTGCAGCAGCTAGATGATCTGGGTCATGTGACAGTTAGTAATGACTACAGCTGTGCAGCAGCTAGATGATCTGGGTCATGTGACAATTAGTAATGACTACAGCTGTGCAGCAGCTAGATGATCTGGGTCATGTGACAGTTAGTAGCGACTACAGCTATGCAGCAGCTAGATGATCTGGGTCATGTGACCGTTAGTAATGACTACAGCTGTGCAGCAGCTAGGTGATCTGGGTCATGTGACAGTTAGTAATGACTACAGCTGTGCAGCAGCTAGGTGATCTGGGTCATGTGACAGTTAGTAATGACTACAGCTGTGCAGCAGCTAGGTGATCTGGGTCATGTGACAGTTAGTAATGACTACAGCTGTGCAGCAGCTAGGTGATCTGGGTCATGTGACAGTTAGTAATGACTACAGCTGTGCAGCAGCTAGATGATCTGAGTCATGTGACAGTTAGTAATGACTACAGCTGTGCAGCAGCTAGATGATCTGAGTCATGTGACAGTTAGTAATGACTACAGCTGTGCAGCAGCTAGGTGATCTGGGGAATGTGACAGTTAGTAATGACTACAGCTGTGCACCAGCCAGGTGATCTGGGGAATGTGACAGTTAGTAATGACTACAGCTGTGCAGCAGCTAGATGATCTGGGTCATGTGACAGTTAGTAATGACTACAGCTGTGCAGCAGCTAGGTGATCCGGGGAATGTGACAGTTAGTAGCGACTACAGCTGTGCAGCAGCTAGATGATCTGGGTCATGTGATAGTTAGTAATGACTACAGCTGTGCAGCAGCTAGGTGATCTGGGGAATGTGACAGTTAGTAATGACTACAGCTGTGCAGCAGCTAGGTAACCTGGAAAACGAGGAACGGTGGTAGATCTCGAGGACCGGTTTGGCCACCCCTGCTCGACACCATATGGTGAACATGGACAAAGGGTCTACATGGTAAAATGGTCGACGCATGAAATCTGACACAAGGTTTTTTCAAATATAAATAAATAAATTTCGTACTTTACCATCCACAAGGTCTCTGATTGGGAATGGCAACTTGCCCAAAGCATGGAGAACTAATTAAGGACACCATAATCCTCATCTTGACTTTTTGCTTGTGTCAACCTTTTGTCTATGTCGACCTTTTGGGATCGACCTACACACTGTCTACCCTATGACCACACCCAACCGGGCAGCATCGGCACTGCAACACTCTCGCACAACGACTGATTACACACTGCGGGCATAGTGAGGATTTGGGGGCAAAGTGATTGACGGTCAGTGTGCGTTTATGGGTGATCATGCCTGTGGATTGTCCAATGTATAGGATGTGTCGAATGTATAGGATGCTCATTTGAGTATACAGAGCATATTGGTTGGTCCCTGTAGTGAAATGTGCAGAGAGATGAGTAGTAAGCTAGGGAACTGTCTCTATTTGTGTTAGTAGCTGGTGAGTGTGTCTGTGTGTGGGTAGCTTCTGGCTCCATCCCCAAACCTGTAGGTTCCTGCCCTTCCGTGGCTGTAACGTTCCTGGCAGAAGGTTGCATGGAGACCTGCCAGTGTTCATGTTTGCAGAATTCGTGACCATGCATACTGTCTGTGACTTTGTACACACTTCGCCTGTGCTTGTTTGCCTGCCCTTTACTCCGCAACAAAATCACAGGCTGTATGCCTGTAGGGGTGGCCCACCGTGACTTATTAGCTGGATGGTTTTTGTTGCTGTTCAGCCCCAAGCAATAGGCTGAAGGACAACTCTGAAAGTGCTTGTATTAATACAGACAGGCGCTATAATCCACCCCCGCACAAAAAAATGGTTCCAGATTCTTGTGCCATCCTACTGTATACCTCTTGTGTGCATCCTTTTAGACCATAGAGGTCAGTGAATCGCTATGGATTTATTTGGAGAGTTACATAATACGGGCGCATGGTCCCCTGCATCTGATAATTCAGTAAGACAGAGCTTTGCTTTTGCAATCACAAGACCGGTTATAATAACCGTTCACCGTACGCAGCTCCACATAGTGGAGGATGGCTCTTTCCTGTAAGACGCTGCATCCATCCCATAACAAGCGCTTGATAGATGAGAATTTGAAGCTTCCAATGACAGCCAACCTCTTCCTTCCTGCCGCGTGCAGCACTATCAGGCTCCCAGCCTCCCCCAGCCACATAATAGGAGGGTATTGATTGGAAATCTGTGCAGGGGATGCTGTAATTGCATATTAGATATTTGCGTTGGCTCAGCGAGCTTCACTAATGCAAAAAGAGCCTGATGTTTCCGTAGCATCCACCAGCAGCAGGGCAGAGAAGTGGGAGAGACAGGCAGGCAGAGCAGACGAGACTGTTGCGAAGACAACGAGACAGCCAGGGACCAGCGGAGACGCAGGGAGTATAGGGAGCACGCTGAATAGGCGGCTAAAGGGTTTCAGGGAAGTGTTGTGAAAGGAGGCTGAGTAGAATCTCAGGCTTCCTCCCGGTTATTCAGCAGCAGGGTTTGCAAGCGGTGGAAAGACACGGGGGACAGATGATGAATCTCAGTAAGAATAACCCGCATTCAATATTTTTATAGCTGGAAATCTTTTCATTGATCCGCTCCGTGTGTGAGCACGGGCTTGTGTGCACACAGGGGTAGCGGAAAACACAGTTGTGTTGGGGGCGAAGCTGCAAGTTGACTCTTGCCGTACTCTCAATTATTTTATTTTCTTGATCTGCTCAACTCTGGTACTGCCAGCGGCAGCATATTGGCAACGTTTGCTAAGATGTAAAAAGATACAAATTGTTTTGCATTTTCATTGATCTCTCCTATTCTCTCTCGCTGATCTCCTTTCTTTTTTGTTTCAGATCACTTTCTAGGAAAGAAACGAGAATGCTCTCCCAACAGTAACAGCGAGTGCCCTCTGGAAAGCAAGAAAGCCAGAAGCGAGTCTCCGAAGGGTGAGTGGCATCTAGTACGCTTCCTTAAAACTGCTAGTAATAGGCGGGGAGGGTGGGGGGTAAGGGGGGGGGGGGGGCTGCAGAGCTTGTGGAGGGCGTGGATGGAGGGAGGGAGAGTTGTCAAGGTGATGTGTTTGTGGAGTGTCAAAGTGTAGCGAGAGGGAGGAGGAGAGGGCTACTGAGTGGATAAAAATGCCTCATTAGCCCAACCTTTCATTGCTATCAGGGACATCACTCCTCTGTGCCCTAATGATTTGCTCTGCATGCAGATGGGTGTTAATGATGCGGCTAAAACTTTACATGATGTCAGCCCAGACATTAAGCTGTGATCCAATCTATTGCTAGCTGACAGCAAGAGACTGGAGAAGGAAGGACAGAATCAGGCTGAGAGGGGTCCCTTGGCAGCGGCTGCACTCAGACTGTGCATGTGGCTGGTGAAGGCTGTGTGTTAGCGCTCATCTTCATTTCGTTGTGACGCTATCCTTGGGATCCTGGCATTGATCTGGGTTACACACAGATGATATTTGCTGGAGTTAATTTAATAATGTTTCCATTCAATTACTGACACTTTAGGCTGCCAGTGAAGAGCATTATTTATTTCATTAAAGTATCTAGATCTAGAAAGCAGTTACATGTGTTGTATATAGCATGAAATGCAATATTAGCGGCGCAATAATATGATCATCCGCATGCGTCTTTAAGGCCGTGATGGGCCTGTTATTGCCACTGTTAGGTTACATTGTACAGTTTTAGATTTATTGGATAGCGCACACATATTCCGCAGCGCTGTACATAGAGTAGTTGAACATTCACATCAGTCCCTGCCCCAGCGGAGCTTACAATCTATATTTCCTACCACATGTACACACGCACACATATTCATTCTAGAGTTAATTGTTTGGGAGCCAGTTAGCCTACCAGTTTACGATTGGATTGTGGGAGGAAACTGGAGTACCCGGAGGAAACCCACGCAAGCACAGGGAGAATATACAAACTCCGCACAGTTAGGGCCATGGTGGGAATCGAACCCATGACCTCAGTGCCGTGAGGCAGTAACGCTAACCGTTACAACTTACATCCAGCTCTTGCTGTCCGTTAGCTCACTTTGTCTTACAGTCTCTAATAATACTCTTACACCGTTGTTTGGGCCATTGTTGTACTAAGATTGCAATAGTTTCAGTACTTGCTGTAAAATGAGATTTCCGTAAAGGGCAAGAATTAAGGGCAGCATTCGGGAGATTTCCGGTGTGCTGACAGTTCCGTGCATTATACGGGTCATCGGTCTCTATTTTACCAGTCACTTAACTGTGGTGGATGCAGCTTGAGCAGAACACACCACGCGTACAAAATAAGTGTATATATACCAAAAGCACGCTCTTAGGCAAACTCCATGATGTTGAGCTGGGTTTAGGAATCATACCAATTAGTATTACTGACGCTTTAGAATATCCAGAACAGCATGTGTTTTTATGCATTTGTCTGGAATAGCTTTCTGATTTCAGCACATTTTATATTGTACATATTACTGGGAAAGATAGGTATGATGTCATTGTACACAAAGTAGACTGGTATCAGGGAAACGCATTCCAACTAAAGGGACATAGGTGTTTAATGAACTTCAGACAGATTACTTGACATCAGTTTAAACATCACGTGAAACATTTTCATGTTGACGTTAACAATTTACAAAGGGCTGGCTAATGAGAAAGTAATTAAAAGGATTAAAGCGGAATATAACCTATGGATGTTTGTGTGTTGAATGCCTGCATGTTATTTCTGTAGTGGCACATTGATACATAAGTCATGAGGTTTGCTGAACAAATGTCGGGGAACTACGGCCTCTAGCCCGCACAGCCGTCCTTTAGCTGATGAAGTCCTGTAGTTCCGACATTGTGTACCTCTTATTCTCAATGTTGATAGAACATCTATAGGTTCCCTAAACGGGATATGGTCACTAGGTCGACATGACTAAAGGCCGACAGGGACATTAGGTTGCCATGGGGAAGGTCAACATTCAAAAGGCAGACATGGGATTTTTCACCTTTTTTATTTGAGCCGACATGTGCCGACAGGCTGTATTTAGTGCCCTACCATGCACTAGGGAGTGGTGGGAGAATAATAAAGTGTCTGAAGCATGGCGAGCGTATCGCAAGTTTTCAGTGTTCATGTCGACTGTGTTGACATTGGAGACAAAAAATTGAAAAACATCATGTCAACCTTTTGACCTTCCTCATGTCGTTCTAATGTTCCTGTCGACCTTCAGTCATGTCGACCTTCATGCATGTCGACCTAATGTCTGTCTGCACTTTTTCTTAAGTACCAAATTGTACGCCGCCTTCTCCATACTTACTTTTCCCACCTACACCTATATATCTTTGTGATAGTTACTTGCTCAGTTCTTTAACTCACTGTAGTGAGGAATCCACAACCTCACCAAACCATCGAGTTGGGGGTTCGAGGAAACGCACTCTCCTCTCCGACCGCACAGTGGTTAATTACGCTACGCTCTGAACAGGATGAAAAAAAACATAGCAATTAATCCTCCGAGCTTCTGTTCACGCTACCAAACAAAATTAATCAGAAATAATTAGTGTTTTTATTTTTGGAGTCTCCGTAGATTCCTTCCTTTGTTTTGAGGTCTCCTTGAATCTTTCTCATTACAAGACAGCGCTCCTACAATGAACCCAGTTGGTGGCCTTGAAAATCTTTTAGGTTAACCCTATCACTACCGGACCACTTCTGCCTAACTTTGTGCCATGTGTAGGATATTACACCAGGAGCTGTACACCATACTTGCCTACTTTTGAAAACTAGTTTCAGGTAGATTATAGTTGGTAGTAGAATGTTGCACAGCGCCCCATTAAGGGGGGGGGGGGGTGTCATGCTCCACCCAAAGGGCGTGTCTAGTTCCATATAAGGAGAGATTGTGAAAAGTGATCGTGAACGTGGCACCTAGAACCGTGGGTGTGTACTGCTACATCTGAGAGGAATCTTTTAAAATGATTTATATCCAAATGTAGATGATCCCCAAAGCAATTAGTAAGAGCTACTGTACTTGGTAAGGTGCTGGGAAATGGTGCTGATGAATCAATGTGAATGTATCTATCTCTCATTCTATCTCTCATTCCCCCCCCCAAAAAAAAAAAAATGTAACAGTGTAATGTGGGCTAGGTGACATGAAGGAGATTGCTAGACTAATGAGGGAGATTGCTGCTATTTGAGGGAGTCTCCTGCAGAACGCAGGAGGGGAGGAAACTATGATGTAACCGTGTAATGTGGGCTAGGTGACATGAGGGAGATTGCTAGACTAATGAGGGAGAGAGGGAGATTACTGTTATTTCAGGGAGTCTCCTGCAAAATGCAGGAGGGGAGGAAACTATGATGTAACCGTGTAATGTGGGCTAGGTGACATGAGGGAGATTGCTAGACTAATGAGGGAGAGAGGGAGATTGCTGCTATTTCAGGGAGTCTCCTGCAGAATGCAGGAGGGGAGGAAACTTTGATGTATCCGTGTAATGTGGGCTAGGTGTCATGAGGGAGATTGCTAGACTAATGAGGGAGAGAGGGAGATTGCTGCTATTTCAGGGAGTCTACTGCAGAATGAAGGAGGGGAGGTAACTATAATGTAACAGTGTAATGTGGGCTAGGTGACATGAGGGAGATTGCTAGACTAATGAGGGAGAGAGGGAGATTGCTGCTATTTCAGGGAGTATACTGCAGAATGAAGGAGGGGAGGTAACTATAATGTAACAGTGTAATGTGGGCTAGGTGACATGAGGGAGATTGCTAGACTAATGAGGGAGAGAGGGAGATTGCTGCTATTTCAGGGAGTCTCCTGTAGAATGCAGGAGGGGAGGTAACTATGATGTAACAGTGTAATGTGGGCTAGGTGACATGAGGGAGATTGCTAGACTAATGAGGGAGAGAGGGAGATTGCTGCTATTTCAGGGAGTCTCCTGTAGAATGCAGGATGGGAGGTAACTATGATGTAACAGTGTAATGTGGGCTAGGTGACATGAGGGAGATTGCTAGACTAATGAGGGAAAGAGGGAGATTGCTGCTATTTCAGGGAGTCTCCTGTAGAATGCAGGAGGGGAGGTAACTATGATGTAACAGTGTAATGTGGGCTAGGTGACACGAGGGAGATTGCTAGACTAATCAGGGAGAGAGGGAGATTGCTGCTATTTCAGGGAGTCTCCTGTAGAATGCAGGAGGGTAGTTTACTGTGCTATACATAAACAATCAGTTCATAGCGCAAAGAAGAAAACACAGTTGTAGTTGAAGACTACAGAGTATATGGTTTGCAGTGCCAGCATGTGCAGCTTTCAGCACTCCTGATTTGCAGAACTACATATCCCATCATTGTCACTAAGGGTGGAATTCAATTGCTATGTCACGCCCATTCTCCCGTCTAAACAGATGGGAAATCATATGGCAATATTCAAGTTCAATCTGTTTTTTTTTATGGTCCGGTTTAGCCACACATTTGCGCATTTTAGTTTCCCACCTCCGGGGATAGCAAGCTGAAATGCTGGTGTAAACAATTGAATACCACCCAGTGTGTTCAAGTAATGAACTCATCCCACAGATTCCTACCATCTACCGATTACTTTCTGGTATTGAGCACAATGAGACTTCAGTGCTTCAGCCCAGTAGCTAAATGTCCCAGGAAACTATATTAAGTTGGCGTCTGTGTGTTTGCCTTCACACTTCGGGCAGTCACTGTAGAGAAAGCCTGGAAACGTGCCACCTGTAAAGTTATGTCCCACATTGGCACCATAATTCTTGCTATCGTGCATTTTACGACGTGTTATCTTTGCACTGAAGAAATGAATGATACCCAAGTTACAGTAAGAATCACCGTATGTCAGGTTCTAGCCAAAGATGTAGCTCCTGCCTTAGTTGCCCCCACACTCGGTAACACATCAGGCGATGGAGATTTTTACAGTCTGTCCACTCCGACCGGCTCAACCTTTCATGCTGCCGACAGGACTGTACAGGAATTGCTAATTGGCTGGTTAGGAATACGGCAGGGTCACCAGATATTCTCATTGCAAGTCATGGGGAGACAGACAGACAGACAGATGCCGCTGTCTGGGCTGTACCACGCCTCGCTGGTGCCTTCTGGAGATTTGTCTGGATCAATGTCCAATGCTTGACCACATTAACTGGTAATGACCAGGGCAGACACAGGAAAGCCGCAATGAGCCTGGTATTAGCGAGGGCTGAGTCCACTCAAAGCGCTAGATGGGGTTTTGTCTGGCTACTCACTAATGACGTTTTCTCTTTTCTGTAATCTGGAAATATGAGTAGATTATTCTGTGACACTGTGTGCCTACAGGCAAACCCCAGACCTCTGTGTCAGCAAAGGTGTAATCTCCCTAGAACACCATGTCTCATTAATAATTATAATCCTTCCTAATGACACATTACTTAAGATTTCATGTGTTTTGTTGGCTGTTTTCGGCGTTCCCACTTCTAATATAGGATCATCCTTGATCGCGGATCCCACAGATTTCGTAGGGTTTTAAACCTTCAATAATTTGTTGGTGCGTTGTTTTTTTCACTCTTAATTTAAATGCAGGTTCCTAAGAAGAATGCCCCCCCCCCTTCATCCCTGCTTGATGCTGCACTGTAATCCACACAAAAATCCTAGTGTGTGCAAGCATACATGGCCAATAAAGTTGATTCTATTCTATTCTAAACAAGAACGGGAACCTTAGTACAGGGCACACAGGTTATATGTGAGCCTGACAAACCAGCAAATCCTTATTGTGTCCTTAGTAGGTCTGGCATCGCATTCTAGCTGTGTTTAATGAGCTGTGTGCTATTATTTATTAGATTTTACATTGCTGGCCTTCGCTTTTTTCCTGACCATAGTTTCTTCCAGCATCCCGCTGACCTTAGAACCTTTTTTTAACCTTGATTATTTATCTGCTGATCTTTTACCACTTCTGTCCTTTGAGTTTGACTTGGTCTGCCAGACCCTCACTATCTTTTGATAACCGCCTAAAGGCCCCCATACACTGCGGCGACTTCTCCCCCTCTGAGAAGTCGCATACAGTGCTCCCTGGAGCTGCCCGAAACCTTCCCGGACGGAAAATCGCATGCGGTTCTATTGCGATATATATCGCATGCAACTGAGCCTGCCTGGAGCCGGATGCAACCCTGCAGATTGCTTCTCCTGCTGGGGCGACTCGGATGGTCTGGCGTGTTGTGCACCTGACTGCACATTGCATTGGACCCGCTGTCCATCATCTGCAATTTGGCCTCTTTTTCTGCGAATGATTGCTGCAATCGCAGGCAGAGGGCCCAATTTATGGGGACCTTTACAAGTACAGTACCTGGGGCAACTGAGGACCTGTGTACATTATACATTTTATGGGAATGGGGCTGCTGAAGGCAACAGCCCACTGCTAACTTGGCTATAACAGCTGAGCGATTGGCGTCACTGACCATTACTATACCTCGCCCATTAGCAATCCCTGACCGCTTACAAACGTCAGTGTACTTTGTCTATTCATTTTACAGCGACCGTTTTACGGTATAGAATTGTGCGCTGCTTATTGAAAAATGTGGATTATTTTTTTGTTCGTGCCCTGAAAGTGTCACCCTCCTGTCTATATTGATGTAAATATGTTTTTCCCAAGGCTGACTCTGCCTATTTCCAGAAAGGTCACTGAGCAGCTCGTGCAGGTGACAGTAGGCTATAAATAGGCAAGCGGGGGTGTCTGGAGAGGCTTCTCTGATTAGCTTCTGTACCCAGGTGTGCCGGTGCTGCTGGCCTCATAGTAAATGAGGGCTCTGGTGCAGGTGTTGCTGGAGAATCTCGTGTCATATATAATATTCTCACTAGCTCGGACATGTATATGTGTAACCAGAGAACAAGTGGAGGTAGGGCTCGTGGAAATACCATCTCTCTCTCTTGGAAATGCGGCGTTGGATCCATTTTAATGAAATGTTCCAATCAAATAATATAAATCGGAGCTGGCTAGGGATGGTTTAATAATTAATCATTTCAAGGTTTGCTATCTAGCCACTATTTTTATTAACCTTGAACGTTGTAATTTAGTGCTTTGCAATTACAATTATTGCCGCTGATATTGGCCATTCTATCGATGGTGTGCATGCCCGTTAGAGGCTTCTGTGTTTTAACTACTTTGAAGAGAACTAGTATATGATTTTGTATATATATATATATATATATATATAGTCCTTTCTTTTTTTTTGGTGCACAATGGTGATAACATTTTCAATTTGTCTGCAGAAAACTCCCAGACTCCTTTGTTGGAGGAGCCGTTGGCCCAAATGACCCCCGAGGAGCACTACAGGCGTATGATGTCAGCACTTAACGAACATGGCTTTGAAGAGCAGCAGCAGCGGCTCTACCAGCTGGCAAACAGTATGGCAGTCCCTACTCACAGCGGTAAGACTTACCCAACAGTTGGTGCCCTGATACTAGTGCTGAAATTAGGATAAGTCCCAAAAAAGTACCAAATTATCCCTTTTATTATTTGAACTAACTTCATCTAACAAGCATCATGTGCCAATATGACTGTATTTCCACCTGATACTAACTGGACCATTTACTAAGATGGGAGTTCTACTGAAGATGGGATGTTGCTGTTAACCAATAAGATTCTACTTCCTATTTAGCACCTTCTAGAAGATAGAATCTGATTGGTTGCTATGGAAAATCCCATCTTCAATATAACTCCCATCTTAGTAAATTGACCCCCAAGACTTGGCAAAAACACTCATTAAATTGGCTTTAAAAAAAAAAGTAGGGATTACATTGAGAATGGGCTATTCTCCTTGGATTGCTAGCTTTTGGGAGCTTCAAATGTGCCCCCTATCACTCTATAGACTCCTATTGTTGAGAAAGAACAAACAGGAATTTGCAGCATTATCCTTTTAAAATAGGGATTTTCTGTACTTGTGCATTAGAATAAGCACATTTGAACAGTTGAGGTTATTAAAGTGCTGACTGCAGCCATGCTAATGGGGACACCGTCACTTTAAGTAACACCAGCTGTTCTCACAGGGACAGGCCTGAGATTCAGAGCACAGATTTTAATAAATCAAGGGCACAGCTCCACTAACCCATCAGGGCTTTGATTTATTAAAATCATTACTCTCAATCCTGATGGAGAGTCAAGGGGTGGCCTTGATTTATTAAAATGTACCAGGCTGAAGGGGGAAGGGATGTACAGATAGTAACAGATTATCTGATTGAAGCTTGGTTAGTAGTTAGGGGAGACCACCTCACGTCATTAGCCATGTAGGGGAACGCCAACAATGATCTATCCCCGCTTAGGATTCTCAGGCTACAGATCTTGTGACTTATCTTATTCACAAAACAAGTGCATCCTGTTCGCTCCGTTTTGCAGATAAGTAGGCTAGATGTATTTGGACACATATTATTTAGATAATATAGGAACAAGGAGCAGTGTAAAATCCTCTTTTGGTAGTGTCATGTGCCTTCATGTGTGGCGAGATTTCCACCAGACTATGTGAGGTTATAAAGCCAAGGCAGTGGTGCTTGCAGAGGAGCAGTCTGGGTCAGCTGACAGGATAAGACGGATGATCCTTGCAAATTACAGTAGCATTAGTGCAAGCAACATTATACCTAGTTCTCAGAACACTGCAACAAATTGTATTTTATTGGGTCTAATATTTAGAGCAGGCATGTACAAACTATGGCCCCCCAGCTGTTGTGAAACTGCAAGTCCCATCATGCCTTGCCACTGATTTGCTATTAGAGAATGCTAAAACTATGGCAAGGCATGCTGGGAAGTGTAGTTTCACAACAGCTGGAGGGCCACAGTTTGGGCTGCTTTAGAGGCTTGCCATGCTTTAATAGAACGTTGCCTCTTTTACTCCACAAAAAGGATGACGATGACTGGTATTAAAGTGGTATCGGGTAATAAGAGGGTGGCCTTCTAATGTGACTGTTAAACAGTCTTGCAAAATTCATGTCTTCAGGTTTAGCTGTGGAGAAAAGGCTGTATTTGAAGATAGTGATAAAATTTAGAGTGATAAACCAATCAGCTCATAACTGTCATTTTGCAAACACAGCCTGTAACATGAAAGTTAGGAGCTGATTGGCTGGTGGTCTGTCACTTTTCAAGCTTAGTACATCTGGCCCATTCTGCTTTATTTTGAAGAATATATGCACATTAGATGGAAGATTTCATTTTAGTTGGGCTATCCCAAATAAGTCCGGTTACTTACCTGTGTTGAATATGTTACACATGTGTGCTACTGCCTATCATCACTAATACTGAGCTGCTTAGCACTCAGACAGTGATCTATAGAAGTGATCGGCAACAGACGGCACAGCTCCTCAGCTCGCCTGAACAAACCAACCCAAAGAAATAACCTTTTCTGACCAGGTTTGACTTTTTGAAAGGGTTACTCCTGCCCATGTGTCCTCAAGGTAGAGAGGACTAATATATAAAGTGTGGCCTCTGTTCTTCCCGACCGGAGGATATATGAAGAATTTTATCTTGGCTTTCTCTTGTCTGATATTAATCTGCCTTCTGATCTTGGCTTTGTCCGCAGCCTCCTGGGCTTAGTGTGTCACTCCATGTGATTTCCCAGCTGTCACAGAAACACCCCCCCCCCTCTCTCCTTACATACATGAGGGCATCCTATAGCTGAGTCAGGGTGTCACTGATAACAGAGGAGAATGACCTGTCTACAGAAGTAGCAGGAACAGTGCAAGTATTTAGCCGCAATGGCGGCACACTTACCACTGTCTAGCTACAGCAATTTACCATGCAGACCATCTTAATTTTACCTCATCGTGTAAACAGCTACAGGCTGTGGAGGCAGCCATTTTGTGTACTGGACCATACATAAGCATGCACCCTGCCAGTTCAGTTTACTACATTGGGATATACTCTGTGAGGTGCTTCCCTGTGAATGTAGAGGAGGCCTCTGCTTAGCTTGTGTAATCCTTTAGTATACCATCAGTCATAGACATGTGCTGGGCCTCCTTTGCCTGAACCATTTTTAGACCCATCTTGTCGTAGTGCTTGACACCAGCCTGTGAATAGTTAGGTGTAAGTTTTAAACTTACGCCTCGGCAAGGGCACCACGCACCCTTCACATATAATTGTTTGGTACTTCCCTAAGGTGTTGGATAATGTTGTTAATCTAACCAATGCTGTGAAAGTTCTCCCATATTTCGATGCATATAATTCATATGATCATTACATGAACCTATGAGAATGCCACACGACTTGTAAACATCCGGCACCACCGCTCTCGCTATCTTGTGTCTTTGGCCGGTACAGTGCATACTGTGTTATCTTGCATGCTGCACCACATCCCCTCCACTATGTCTTTCCCCCTCGTCATTAGGCCTGCCTGCGGTTTCTGCCCGGCCCTCTTATTAGCGCCGGTAGAGGCCATCCTGCCGCTTTGCACTGACAGAGGAAATTGTGGTTGATACTTGTTAGCAAGCCACATTCAAAAACATAAAGGGGGGTTGGTTGAATGAGGAACATCGATGGCCAAGACAAATATCAGACTTACTGCAAACAAGTGATTACAGCTTATGGACACTCCTAAATTAAAATATCATTTTGAACAGAATATTTGACAACGGTTCCGTGATGTCAGATTTTTACTGAGTGGGGGCGGACTTGCTGTGTAGACAATTGGGCTGTACTGTGCATTGTCTGTAGCCTCAATCTTTTCTATAAGTACTGTAATGGCACCAAATAATCAAACTTCCCTCTCTTTTAATTGCTGTAAAGGTAGTTATAGATCCAAGTCAGTGGCTTGCGACAAGACATTACACAGATGCATGCTAGGATTCAGTGGGCAGCAAATTCATGTTTTTTCTAGTAAATTGTGGTAGTGGGTAAGATTATACATTTCCATTCATCAGTAGTATATACAATATTTATGCAGAGTGCAATGTGGATAATACCACTTTAAAGAATACGGTCACTCGTCGACCCTATTTAGGACAGGCTTAGGTCGACACCTGTAATAGGTTGACATGCCGTTGTTCAAAATCATGTGTAAAACATTATATAACATGTAAATGGTCATGTGACTGCAATAAATGAACTACACTGTTGTTTTACCTCTTTTGCGGCCGATGGTCTGATCATTTGATTGCTTTGTTGTAAGGAGTCTTTGCAGTTACAGCAGTGCTTTCTTGTGTTGGGTCTGTTGCGCATGACAAGAGATTATGTTTTAAGTTATCAAAGCATTTTCTTTCTTATGATAACTGAATGGATTATAATGTCCTTGCCATAGGGGATCTCACCACCCATGTACAATTTTATCCCATTTGTGTTTTTTGTAAATTAAATCTTGCATAGCTAATTCAGAAACAATGAAAATGTCTACAATGTGTCAGATTGTGTGTGTTTAGGAAGAGGATGTGATAACTCTGATGGCCAAATGTAGATCTGTCTTATCTCTGGGTGGTCAGACCGTTTTCGTTTGCAGACTATTCAGGCTTCCTTTAAATTTGCTGACACCCCCCCCCCCCGTCCCCCCGTCCCCCTCCGCTTACCCTCCCATCTCTGTGGCTTGCGTTCCTGAAGCCGCCAGTTTTGACAGGCCATGACACCCCTGTGACTGCCAAGCACAGCAGCCGGGAAGCCCCCCCAGGCAGAGCTGACATATCTCATCTAGACAGTGCATCTCACTGATAGCTTAGGGTACAACAACGCAGTCTGTAACCTGCAGCAGCTCAGGCAGCCTGGGATCTTTAGCAGGCAGCCATAGCCCAACTGAAAGCACTACCTCAGGTCAGCCTCCCAAAGCAGGCAATTACCCAAGCAGCCTTAATTTGTGTCAGGGTAATCTATAGTTCTAATGATCATTGATTGGCCTGCCTTTCTTTTTATCATTGCTATGCATGGTCCAGGAATAAAGGTGTGATGGACAATGGACATCCTTTTCCAACCAGTTTCGGTTATTTAACTATCCAACGTAGAGGATCGTGTTCACGCACGCGAAATTAATTCTAACTAGTAAAAGTGAGCTGAAAACACTGTCAAGTCGCTAATCTGTCCCGTCAGACTCTCCAGGACTCACAGATATACATAGCAATTATATACAACATGCTCCGGGCTGTCATGACTGCAGAATCTTCCACTTCAGGACTTAGCAGGAATGACAGACTCCCAAGCCACCTGGAGTAGGGTTAATACGTGAGGATTTGTCCGGATGTCTCCCATATACATGTCTGTGATTGGTAGACAGGTGTTGCTGAACTTGCTAATTAGGCGAATGGAACGATCTGTTACTAGAGTGAACTTAAAATTATTTCGGTACTTGTGAGTTATCCGGGCGTCCGATTTGTAAATCGGGTCGGATCGGGACATCGCATCGCATCGCATGCGACCATCGGATGCGATGCGATGACCCGATTTTTCCATAGGAATCAATGTTAAAATGGACTGAGTCCATTTTAACATGGAATTCAATGGGAAAAAGGGTCCTTTTCATACCCCTACTATCCAAGTGGGCATGGAGTTGGATATAAACCTGTGGCGAGCGTAGCGAGCCACCGAGCCCGAAGCGTGGCGAGCGTAGCGAGCCCCGCGAGGGGACACGGAATACCGTCCCCTCGCGGGGCTCGCTTCGCTCGCCACGCTTCGGGCTCGGTGGCTCGCTACGCTCGCCACAGGTTTATATCCAACTCCATGCCCACTTGGATAGTAGGGGTATGAAAAGGACCCCTTTTTCCATAGGAATCATTTTAACATTGATTCCTATGGAAAAATCGGGTCATCGCATCCGATGATCGCATGCGATGCGATGCGATGCGATATCGCATCGCATCTGATTGTATGCCTTAACTTAAGGCATACAATCAAAAAATCGGACGCCCAGATAACTCACAAGTACCATTATTTCTTATAACATATTTTTTTTAAAACCCCATTCTCCTCAGTGCACATATAATGCCACCTTTTTCACTTGGTAAAATAAACTTGGCCCATCCCACCCCCTCTCACGGCTCCCCACCCGGGGGTGACTCAGTTGTGGTATGTTTGCAAGTTAAAGACATGACTCTAGCTCCAATGGAAGAAAAAACATGTGGTTTTGATTGAGCCGAACGGAGAGGCAGGGAGAGAGGGGAGAAAGAAACCGCTTTAGAGGAAGATAGAGAAGGTAACAAAAGAGGGCAAGACATGGAGAGAGAGAGTGATAAAGAGCAGGATGATCACAGCGAGCAGCCAGGTAATAATTGCTACGCAGAGAGGGATGAGCAGGGAATTACGGAGAGGGAGCTGTGACTTGGGGGAGGAAGATGAATTGTTCAGGCTATCTCTGTCATGAGACGGCTTGTGAATCGCTTGCAGCACTCCCGGGTGTTTGAGCTTTTTTTTTTTTCTTTTTGCAGATCTGCTTCGAGCACGACAAGAAGTGGCAGCTGCTGTGGTGCGGAACCCAGGAGCTATGGAAGCTCACATACCCTCCTCCAGTAACTCCTCCAGCCAGCGAAGGAAGCAAGGCCTGCCACAGCATCGGGACACGTCCCACTTCACAGACAGGTAATGCATGATTTGGGCTGTGCTTATGTGATGCCCCAATACACTAACTGCTACAGATGTCCATTGCCCAAGAACCCATAAAGCTTACGATTAGTTATTTTAGGGATATCCGGCAATGCAAATGGAATATTTTGGCATATTTCCACTAATGGGTTTGTACATGGAGTTTTATTTGGCATTTTCAGTGAAGAGATATAAAAAGGCACATACAGTATAACCATGCTATCAGTAACAGCCTCTGTTGTAGGCCAATACGAGGTCACCCACTGCTGTCCGTACTCAGGCTTCTGGATGGGTCTGTTGCCAGATGTTTGTTTTCCCTCTAACTATCGCAGAACAATAAGAGGGAGGAAATATTTTATCAAAATAATAAAACAAAAAATAACGAAAAAAAAGTTTCAGCAAGAGGGATGAATGTATAGTCATTGCGTGTAAGAAAAAGCTGTGCGCTATAATCACAACTGCACCTCAGCCGCTGCGTGTGTACGCGCGCTGCTGTTTGGGTGACCACTTCCCGCGACTAGCCTACCGCAATGTGTACGCATCGCGGTGTAATCTGTAGGGGGGCAGAGCTGTGTATCTTTCTGCACGATGACAAAACAGATAAAGTACAAGTGATGTCATAAGGTAGTGCTCACGGATTATCCCAGGCACTGAGGTTGCACCAAAATTAGCCTTGGGAGGCCAAATATGGCTCGCTAGCAGACCGTTTTGATCCTTACTGATCAAAGGTGGTAAATAGTAATCAGGCACAGGTTCTGGCATACTAACGTATATAGAGGGTGATTCTGGTTGCTTAATTTAAAGGACAAAACCATAGGCACTGCAGGTGGGGCAGATGTAACATGTGCAGAGAGAGTTACATGTGGGGGAGTTATTTTGTTTCTGTGCAGAGTAAATATTGGCTGCTTTTTTCTTACACGGCAACTCACACAACACCACGTGGGATTTTACAAATGTCACATTCATGCTCAAGAGAGCACCCAAATAATCGGCAATTTGTGGCTTTATTTAAAGCTATTTATAGGAAACCACAAACTATAGTACATAGGGTGTAGATCGTATTGTCGACCCTACTTAGGTCGACACAGGCATTAGGTCGACACCGCTGGGTCGACATGGGACAATGTTGACATGGGGTTTGGTCAACATGTTTTTTGTTGTTGTTTTTTTTTTTTTTTTTTTTAGTTTTTTTACCCGAATGTCGACATTTATTCTCCCTCCACGCCCTAGTGGATGGTAGAGCATGAAATACCGCATGTCGGCTCAAAAAACTGTGAATTAACCCATGTCGCGCTTGTCGACCTAAAACCATGTCGACCTTCATCCATGTCGACATAGAACACTGTTGACCTTGTTGCCTGTCGACCCAACGGTGTCGACCTAAGTCTGGTCGACAATACGACCGTATCCCGGTACATAAAGGATAATCAATTTGGGGGAAAAAATTATTTGAATGTAATTTTGAAGTGAATGTTGTCATTTGCTAATTATCTCTTGGTCTCTTGTACTGCTGCCTTTACCTGGAACTGAGTGTTCAGGGATTGAGACCTTTAATTTTTAATCACATTTAATTGGCTAGTTTTTTTTTTATCCTGCAAACTTCTGGCTTTTTACAGGCTTTGTTTCCCCCTTCCACACAGTCTTTGCTGGCACTCGGGGATTGTTGGTTTCTAGGGAAGAGTGAAGTGGTTTTAAGATGTTAATCTGGGTCCTTGGAACGATGGCTGGGTTATATCTCTGGAATGATGTGTAGGATCAGCCTCTGCAGTAGGATTGCATTATGTATGTCAGTGTTGTGGGAACACAAGTGAGTGAAGGGGGCTTGCACTTTGGCTAACCCTTCCCACCATAGGGAAAGCTGCAGACACAGACACGCCATTTGTGGGGATTGCATGGTTCCTGTCCAGCATAACTCCAGGAAAACCTCCCAACCTCTGTGTGGCCTGGACGTCTTCCAGGGAAGTCAGAGGAGTAGATGAAGAAAGCATGTTTGGGTGGGGGAAAGAGCAGGAGAGAAAAGGGAGCAAGTGTGTCTGAGGAGTCTAATCTGGCTCTGACCTGTAATTTCCATCTGGAACGGAGCACGTCCTCTCCGCGCCAGACTTGAAGAAGGAAGAGGGGGAATGTGGTTGTTGTTTATCACCAGATAAAAGATCATTGTCTGGGCAGGGCCGGATCTTCTGCCGTTGATGCTGGCAGAGGACTAGTAAATAACGGTTGATTCCAGTATGGGGGCGGGAAAGGCCTGGAGCTCGGTGCTTGGCAAGCAGAACTGCGGTTATTTTTCTTCTGTCCGGTGAGATTTGACAGGCTGGGATTATCCAGCTCCCGGAGGGGGTCTGTTGCCAGACATTTCTCACCCCCCTAACTGAATAGCGAGAGACACGCCTGAGATTCTTGTGACTGTCATCCACACACACATAGGGATAAGCTGGGCCCGTCTCATGTTCCCTAGGCCCAGCGAGGACCACAATACTTGTAAAGGGACATTACTGTACTTTTCCTTTAGCTCATCGCATAGAAGCACTTTTCTTTGACTGCTTAGCTGTGATCCCACTTCCGCCCATCTGTTGCTTTGCGTAACATGAACCTGTCACTTTACCAGTGTCGTGCAGAATTCATACATACTTATGCTACTTTAGGGCCTGATTCAGCCCTGCGCATGTTCGCAGCCTACCGAACAGATAAATAACGGGACAGTTATCCCGGAATAGCCCAGATGGTTACTGTTTCAGAGAACATCCATTTGATTAGCTGGTTAGCATTAATTGCCGTCCTCTAAAACCTGTGCTGCGGCGGACATGCAGGGAAAGGGTTAAGCGCACAGGATGAAGCTGGCTAGCCTGGAGCACATATCTGTAACCCCCCCTTCCCCTCATCCTCCTCTATTCATGATTCCCTCCCTCAGGTATAGTGCGTGAGTAGAAGGTAAATTTATGGCTGCCAGAGAGAGAGGAATTGCATGTGGTTGAGAGCGGCTTGGCATGGGGTTAAGATTCCTTCCCATCTCCCTGTAGGGGAACTCCAGCGGCGGAAGAATTACTGGGCATCTTCGCAGCTCTTCAGCCACAATGCATCCTGGGATCTGTTATCACTTTTCACATAGTACTTCCAGTAACTGTTCTCACAGGAAATTGTTGCCATAATAAGTGGAATAACAATTGCCTGTTCCAGCGCACATGTATCCACTCCACGCGGCAGCTTGCGGACTTTATTCTCTAGTCGTGTCAACATTCTACAATCTACTATATATATAGTATATCCCCAGGTGATGGGTTCTCTCATATTATATCCTCCCCTCCTTTATATCCTCTGTACTCTGTATACACATACACAGTAATTATAGGAGGAGTCGGCACTCACATTGTCCTTACCAGAATGTCGACAGGTTCTGGATGTCGATTTGGATATTAGGTCAACGAGCAATATACAACATATAGTATTTGGTTTTACCTTATTATTATTATATTATTATTATTACATTATTATTATTATTATTATTATTAAAACAAGCATGGGTAAAATGATTATCTCTGGTATTTACAGAATAGCTGCATATTACACGTATGCAGTGTCTGGCTGCATATTACACGAACACGTGAATACAGGAGCTGCATATTACACGTATGCAGTGTCTGGCTGCATATTACACGTATGCAGTGTCTGGCTGCATATTACACGAACACGTGAATACAGGAGCTACATATTACACGTACACGTGAATACATGAGCTGCATATTACACGTATGCAGTGTCTGGCTGCGTATTACACGTACACGTGAATACATGAGCTGCATATTACACGTATGCAGCGTCTGGCTGCCTGACTCAATCATCGGACAAGACAGGGTTAGCTCATTTTAACCATATAATGTATAACCCTGTAATGACTTTAACTATTGATTATGTGAAGGCCATTAGCGCTTTTTGTTAAAGAAAAGTCAATACATTTAAAGCCTTGTGAACCATTTGTCTCCTGTTAAAGGACATATCAAATTTAGCAGCGTGCAGCGCAAATCCCTTAATGCCCTCCATGGCTGGAGGAGCCGCGCTCGGAGGAGCAGAGAAGCAGACACAGGCTGGAAGACGGCAGAGCTGTACCTAGTCCCTGGCTTATAATCATCTGCCATGTATGCTGAGACTGTGTATTAACTATATATAAGGCATCCTTGTCTACATTACATCCATCTGTACATTGTTTACCTTATAAAACATTGGGTTGTGGGCCTAACACAAGGTTACACTAACCATGTGCACTGCAGGTGGGGCAGATGTAACATGGGCAGAGAGAGTTAGATTTAAGTGGAGTTTTACTTTAAAGTGAGATCTATATTGCAGTGTAAAAATAAAGCAGCCAGTATTTACCCTGCACAGAAACAAAATAACTCACCCAAATCTAAATATATCTGCACATTTACATCTGCCCCACCTGCAGTGCACATGGTTTTGTCCATCTAAGAAGGATTTTGTCAGAAATGGTGAACTAGAATAAGGCCCTAAGTGACACTCTGCGGTTTATAATATTTGCCCATCTGATGGTTTTTTTGTTCCCTTTTGGTTGTCCACAACTCCCCCCTGCCCTAAATGCAATGGTGGATCATACAGCTGTGTGCTATGGCTTGCTGTCCATAGGCCAGCCAGATACTGCTTTATGCAAAGAGTACTAATGGTGGAGAGGTAGGGGGCAGCCATATTGCTTTTCACACAATCCTCCAATCAAAACAGCAGATCCAGAAATGCTGCTTATTCCTAGTTGTTGACTGGCTGCCTGTTTACTTCTCTCTGCAATTAGGGAAATCAGTGGAAGAGAAGTACGTAAACGCAGCGTGTAATTGCAGCACGCTGACCTTGGCACACTTAAGTTCACTCTTCCTCTCCAGTGGTCCTGCGGGGACTGTCTCTATGGTAACAGTGCACAGGGGCCTGGCAGGGCAGGGTTAAGCGGAGCCTTGTAAAACCCTGTAATGTATTTTGGCTGTGAGCCTGTGAGATGGAGGTGTTTGAGTGTGCATGAGGGACCTGTGTATGGGGGCACAGAGAGCTGCAGGGTAATCCTTTCACTTCTTTTATACTGCTAATACACAATGCCTCTTCTTAGTTGTGAATTTGGGAGCGATTTATAACACAAGTGGATCAGGCACCGCCATAGAGCAAGTGAGTTCAATTGCCATTTGTTCTTCCTTCCAATAATAATAAAAGCAAGGTTTCAGGTGAAGGCCCATTGCTAAGAGGCAACGCTAAGTCTGTGCTGTGTTCTGTGCAAGAGGAAAGCGTTTCCTGTGTTCCAGCTACGGGAGTAAGGCCCTGGGAGATGGAGAAGACATGAGCGATGGAAAGGTCTGAAGTTTACTCATTAAACCGAAACACGCACCCATCCAAGAAAGGCGGTACACAGATTGTATTATTAGTAAACAAAAGGTGTATGGCGCTAAATACCACCATGCCGCCTTTCTTGGATGTTTGTATATTAGGGGTGCAGTCCCATTAGGAGAGCCCCGAAGCAAGAACCCCTGTCCAGATAGGCGGATAACCAAGTGCCTGAACATTTGTGGTGTTCCTAGGCCATTTTATCTGGTGACTTTCACCTTTTACCTCACTACAACTTGTGGTTTTACATGACCGGTACACTGGGGACTAGACGTGCAGCTGGACAAATCGCATGTGGAACGCCACATGAATTCTTATTTAAGGCTGGCTGGAGAGGGATACGGTCATTAGGTCGACATGGGCTAGGTCGACAGTGAAAAGGTCGACATGGGGTTTTTCACTGTTTTTTGAGCCGACATGTGCCGACAGGCGGTATTTCATGCCCTACCATCCACTAGGGCTTGGTGGGAAAATAAAATAGTGTGCCGAGTGTAGCGAGGCACCGTGCCCAAAGCATGGCGAGCGATGCGAGGGAATGCGGTGCACTTCAAACTGTCCATGTCGACTGTGTCAACATTCGAGTAAAAAAAAAAGTGAAAAAACCATGTTGACCTTTTGACTGTCGACCTAGCCCATGTCGACCTAATGCTTGTGTTGACCTAGTGTCATGTCGACCTTGCTGCATGTAGACCTAGTGGTGTCGACCTAGTTGTTGTAGACCAAACGATCCAGACCCACTGGAGATTGGATGGTGTAACTGGAAGAGAAGCCTCTTTTTCACATTGAGGCACTCTAGATGCAGTGGCCGACAGGACTTGCTTGAACCTCTACAGAGGTCGGAGCACACATAGTTTAAGCCAGTTTATAGTGTTGACATAATTTATGATTCAGTGAGCGTTTGGGGGTATATTGTACATGGCGGATGCTGGGAAGATGATGCCTGTAAATATGACTGGAGATGTATAGATGGCTTAATATATACTTGTGTTTCTGGGGCTGTGTGGCTGTATCATGGGCTGTGTGACTGCGCATTCAATATCTATGGCACGATCTGATTGCAGGTATTGGATGTGTGACTGCACTCCCAATGCTCACATGAGTAAATATTCTCTGTACCTTCTACTTTCATGACGGTCCTGGTGTTGGATATATATATATATATATTCTGAATGATTTCATATTTCTGAAGTATAAGTGGCTTTTGTGCAGTCAGCGTGGTCAGGGGTACAGTACATGGCACGGAATACCAGTGTGTGGGTTTCCCTGTAGGCATCGCATGGTAAAATGGAAGTTACCAGGATGTGATAGAAAATTAGTTCCGGCAATTCTATAGTGTACTGTAAGTGTGATTGCGCTCGCTGTACATCCGACGCCTTGCGGAACTCGTTTGTCGCCTCTTGCGAATGCAGATTGTTTCCTGCAGTACACGGAACATGACTGTAACGGAACACTGCAGAGCATGCAGAGACTAGCGGGCAGTGAAGTGGTTAAACGCCGCCTGATTTCCCACATTGCATCTTATATAAAAGCCGCCTCACGTCTGGCAGCCTCGTCTCCCCATGATTACAGCTAATTACATCGACCGGACACCTCCTCGCCCCGCCATGCAGCTTTAATTGACCGTTATTCATCTGCAGGCTGTCCGGGTGGCAGAGCACTTGGCAGCCCAGCGACAGAGGCCTCGGCTAATTGTCGGGCCTGGGGGATTAGGCCAGGTGATTACACACTTCACGGTGTAATTACATAAGCATCGCTTGGCTGCTGCCCCGGCTCGGAGCCGAAGGTCACTTTCTGCGTTACCTGAGATTAATTGGAGCTGCCAGTAGAGTGCGAGGAGCTGGCGGAGCGCTGATACGATTAGCAGCGAGGAATCGATGGCCGCTCTTCCCAGACAACACGAGCAGTGCAATTAGTTTAGTGCTGAGCGAGGAGAGAGCTGGGGGAGGGGGGCGATAAGTGTGGGGGGGGGGGGATGTAAGAGAAAAATGGAATGTTGTAAATGCTTGTAAATTCATGAATATTGGTATTTGCAGTAGTGTGGTGCTCTAGATTTTCCCACTTCAAAGCATTATTGTGCGGTTTTCCCTATTTTATCCTGCGCTAGGATGCCAGAGTTGGCACTACTATAATAATACTTTTACGTCACATTTCTATATATATATGTATTATACAAGGATTTCCGGTGCCGGTTGTGTAACACTGCTGTGCAATCCACACATTCATCCTCACCAAGGCAAGCCAGGCTAACCTTGACACTGCAGCTGTTGTTGAACTACACATCACACCACTGGTGAAGGTAATTATAGGTACTTGTTTCCTAGCACGGCACCCACTAAGCAATTTGCTTAGTGGGCTATTCTGCGTAGTGAAATCGCAACGCATGGGTCATTTTAGGGCCATGCGATGTGCGATGCGATTTTCCTATGTAATTTATTCACTGCTCGCTCAGCCCCGGGCATCTGCCGCAAAATAATCGCATACGATCGCATGTCATTTTATAGGGTGTTTGATGCCATGACATTAGGTATACAATCATATGATTGTATGTCCCCAAAATAGGTTTAATGCACCCCCCCCACTATCCACGCCAACCCGAAGCGTGGCGAGCGGCGGTGGAACGCATCCTCTGACTTTTTCATTACTCCACTATCCACGTCGGCGTGGCGATGACTTTTATATAGTGCGGCAAGTGCAGCAAGCCACTGAGCCCGAAGCGTGGGGACGCGAAATACATGTAAAGTAATCTGCTTCCGCTCGCCACACTATATAAAATCAACTCCACGCCGACGTGGATAGTGGGGTAAAGTCGGAGGATGCGTTCCGCCACCGCTCGCCACGCTTCGGAGTGGGGGGGTGCGTTACATCTATTTTTGGGACATACAATCATATTATTGTATACCTAATGTCATGGCATCGCACACCCTAGAAAATCGCGTGCGATTTTGCGGGACATGTGATGGATGCAGTGCAATGCGATATTGTGGTGTACAAAAAAAATTACATGAAAAAATTGCATCGCATTGCATGCCGCTATAATGGCCCATGCGATGCGATTTCCCTACGGTGCCGTACGCAGAAAATCTGGGCGCCGTGCTAGGAAACAAGTACCTAATTATATGCCACCTGCATTAATAAGCCCCCATCTGATCAGCCAGACGGTGCCCAGACCACCCAATATTGGCAGGCGTATTATCCTGGTCATTGTGATAACATGTGATGGGGGTAACGGGGATATTCACATCGACAGGACTTCTTCTGCGGTGCTACCCCGGTATGGGATTAACTTCCATGGCCCTCAACTTTACACTTTAAAACCCCTGTCTTCATTACATCCTACTCTACTGTCATCTACGCTCCTCGCTGTAATACACCCTCATCGCTGTCCCAGGCTGCACTCTGAGGATCTCTGGCTCCTCTGGTTTCTGTTACGTCTTATTCCAATATTGCAGTGTTCAGCACAGTGGCACCTTACAAATCAACACTAATAATATTTACTCATATATCCAAAAAAGATATATCCAACAGGATGGTGACCATTAATGTATATAGAAAAATGTCCTAACCTCAAGAGGTGTTTTTTAAAAAAAATATTATTATATCCGTATTTCTATCCACCTTCAATCCGAGGAGATGGGAATTAGGAGGGCACAGACTGAGAGTAAGATCGCTGATTTGTGTCCCAGCCAAGATTAGAGAGGTTAATCTTATGACGGTGGGTGGATAGAGGCCCATCCATCTCTGGCAGCGCACAGTCATTAATGCTTTATTGCCTTATTACGTTGCCAATGTGGCCGTGTTGCAGTTGCACACAGTCACACTCCTGTCTCTGGGTGAGTTATGGGAGTAGTTCCCAGATGTTGGAATAAGCTGCTCAGCTGCTGGAAATGTTTGGCTACTGAGCTATGGCTAATGATTGAGCAATGCTGGCATCAGTCTCCCATCGCCCCCCTGTGCGTTCCTGGATTAGACACCTAGATGTATCTGTCATATCTGGGAATGGGGAGGTTACATTACAGATCACGTTGCCCGTGTCGGTGACCTCTGAACCCGCCATACCTTTGCGTATGTGAACTTCCTGAGCAGACAGGGAAGATGTGACACGGACGCACCTGGCCTCCGCTGTGTGTAATGTACACACGGACGCACCTGGCCTCCGCTGTGTGTCATGTACACACGGACGCACCTGGCCTCCGCTGTGTGTCATGTACACACGGACGCACCTGGCCTCCGCTGTGTGTCATGTACACACGGACGCACCTGGCCTCCGCTGTGTGTCATGTACACACGGACGCACCTGGCCTCCGCTGTGTGTAATGTACACACGGACGCACCTGGCCTCCGCTGTGTGTCATGTACACACGGACGCACCTGGCCTCCGCTGTGTGTCATGTACACACGGACGCACCTGGCCTCCGCTGTGTGTCATGTACACACTGACGCACCTGGCCTCCGCTGTGTGTCATGTACAAACCTCGCACCTGGCCTCCGCTGTGTGTAATGTGCAAACCTCGCACCTGGCCTCCGCTGTGTGTAATGTACACACGGACGCACCTGGCCTCCGCTGTGTGTCATGTACACACGGACGCACCTGGCCTCCGCTGTGTGTCATGTACAAACCTCGCACCTGGCCTCCGCTGTGTGTCATGTACACACGGACGCACCTGGCCTCCGCTGTGTGTCATGTACACACTGACGCACCTGGCCTCCGCTGTGTGTCATGTACAAACCTCGCACCTGGCCTCCGCTGTGTGTCATGTACACACGGACGCACCTGGCCTCCGCTGTGTGTCATGTACACACGGACGCACCTGGCCTCCGCTGTGTGTCATGTACACACGGACGCACCTGGCCTCCGCTGTGTGTCATGTACACACGGACGCACCTGGCCTCCGCTGTGTGTCATGTACACACGGACGCACCTGGCCTCCGCTGTGTGTCATGTACACACGGACGCACCTGGCCTCCGCTGTGTGTCATGTACACACGGACGCACCTGGCCTCCGCTGTGTGTCATGTACACACTGACGCACCTGGCCTCCGCTGTGTGTCATGTACAAACCTCGCACCTGGCCTCCGCTGTGTGTAATGTGCAAACCTCGCACCTGGCCTCCGCTGTGTGTAATGTACACACGGACGCACCTGGCCTCCGCTGTGTGTCATGTACACACGGACGCACCTGGCCTCCGCTGTGTGTCATGTACAAACCTCGCACCTGGCCTCCGCTGTGTGTAATGTACACACGGACGCACCTGGCCTCCGCTGTGTGTCATGTACACACGGACGCACCTGGCCTCCGCTGTGTGTCATGTACAAACCTCGCACCTGGCCTCCGCTGTGTGTCATGTACACACGGACGCACCTGGCCTCCGCTGTGTGTCATGTACACACGGACGCACCTGGCCTCCGCTGTGTGTCATGTACACACGGACGCACCTGGCCTCCGCTGTGTGTCATGTACACACGGACGCACCTGGCCTCCGCTGTGTGTCATGTACACACGGACGCACCTGGCCTCCGCTGTGTGTCATGTACACACGGACGCACCTGGCCTCCGCTGTGTGTCATGTACACACGGACGCACCTGGCCTCCGCTGTGTGTCATGTACACACGGACGCACCTGGCCTCCGCTGTGTGTCATGTACACACGGACGCACCTGGCCTCCGCTGTGTGTCATGTACACACGGACGCACCTGGCCTCCGCTGTGTGTCATGTACACACGGACGCACCTGGCCTCCGCTGTGTGTCATGTACAAACCTCGCACCTGGCCTCCGCTGTGTGTAATGTACACACGGACGCACCTGGCCTCCGCTGTGTGTCATGTACACACGGACGCACCTGGCCTCCGCTGTGTGTCATGTACAAACCTCGCACCTGGCCTCCGCTGTGTGTCATGTACACACGGACGCACCTGGCCTCCGCTGTGTGTCATGTACACACGGACGCACCTGGCCTCCGCTGTGTGTCATGTACACACGGACGCACCTGGCCTCCGCTGTGTGTCATGTACACACGGACGCACCTGGCCTCCGCTGTGTGTCATGTACACACGGACGCACCTGGCCTCCGCTGTGTGTCATGTACACACGGACGCACCTGGCCTCCGCTGTGTGTCATGTACACACGGACGCACCTGGCCTCCGCTGTGTGTCATGTACACACGGACGCACCTGGCCTCCGCTGTGTGTCATGTACAAACCTCGCACCTGGCCTCCGCTGTGTGTCATGTACACACGGACGCACCTGGCCTCCGCTGTGTGTCATGTACACACGGACGCACCTGGCCTCCGCTGTGTGTCATGTACACACGGACGCACCTGGCCTCCGCTGTGTGTCATGTACACACGGACGCACCTGGCCTCCGCTGTGTGTCATGTACACACGGACGCACCTGGCCTCCGCTGTGTGTCATGTACAAACCTCGCACCTGGCCTCCGCTGTGTGTCATGTACACACGGACGCACCTGGCCTCCGCTGTGTGTCATGTACACACGGACGCACCTGGCCTCCGCTGTGTGTCATGTACACACGGACGCACCTGGCCTCCGCTGTGTGTCATGTACACACGGACGCACCTGGCCTCCGCTGTGTGTCATGTACACACGGACGCACCTGGCCTCCGCTGTGTGTCATGTACACACGGACGCACCTGGCCTCCGCTGTGTGTCATGTACACACGGACGCACCTGGCCTCCGCTGTGTGTCATGTACAAACCTCGCACCTGGCCTCCGCTGTGTGTCATGTACACACGGACGCACCTGGCCTCCGCTGTGTGTCATGTACACACGGACGCACCTGGCCTCCGCTGTGTGTCATGTACACACGGACGCACCTGGCCTCCGCTGTGTGTCATGTACACACGGACGCACCTGGCCTCCGCTGTGTGTCATGTACACACGGACGCACCTGGCCTCCGCTGTGTGTCATGTACACACGGACGCACCTGGCCTCCGCTGTGTGTCATGTACACACGGACGCACCTGGCCTCCGCTGTGTGTCATGTACACACGGACGCACCTGGCCTCCGCTGTGTGTCATGTACACACGGACGCACCTGGCCTCCGCTGTGTGTCATGTACAAACCTCGCACCTGGCCTCCGCTGTGTGTCATGTACACACGGACGCACCTGGCCTCCGCTGTGTGTCATGTACACACGGACGCACCTGGCCTCCGCTGTGTGTCATGTACACACGGACGCACCTGGCCTCCGCTGTGTGTCATGTACACACGGACGCACCTGGCCTCCGCTGTGTGTCATGTACACACGGACGCACCTGGCCTCCGCTGTGTGTCATGTACACACGGACGCACCTGGCCTCCGCTGTGTGTCATGTACACACGGACGCACCTGGCCTCCGCTGTGTGTCATGTACAAACCTCGCACCGCTGCAAGAAAATCGCTTCCATTAAACGACTTTAGCGCTTTACTGACACAATTACCACAGTTATTACTTTCCAGTTATAATTGATATTGATGTTACCATCAAGCTTGATTATGGAAAGACAAATACAGGCTACATTTACTGTAATAATGGCAGTCTGTTCCGCCGGCACCGGTTTATTAAATCCTAATGGCTTGTAATGGTGTGAAAAGATCACTTTTCTTGCATTGCCTGTACTCATTATGTATGAATGGATCGCAGTTACTATATTAATTGCGCATTTAATAAGAATGTTCTTCTGATTCCTTCCCAGGGAGATGTCTCACCCGCCCCCGCTGCTGTCCCCACAGAATGCACCTCACATCACCCTGGGGCCACACTTACGGCCTCCATTTCTTGGGGTGCCATCGGCCTTGTGTCAGAGTCCAGGTATGTCATTCATTCACGGATGAGGTATACAATGTTCTACTCCTGTTCTAAGTATTTGTTTCGCAGCCTGTGGCGAATAAATGATTCATGTTACAGACACCTTACAAACATAGACACCAGCACAGGCCAATGATGCATCTGGAGATTAATAGAATGTACACCTGCACTGGAACAACCTCCCGCCACCCATCAGGCTTTCTGATTCCCTTACCTCCAAGCGCTCCCTCAAAACCCACTTCTTCAGACTAGCCTATCCCTCCTCCTCCTAACCTCTTTCGCTCCTCCTATCCTGCCTGCCCTACCCCTCCATCCGCTCCCATCTGTTCCTACTTATCCTATTGTTTTTCATTTGTCCACCCACCTCCTTTTAGTCTGTTAACTCTTATGAGTAGGGTCCTCCTTCCTCACGCACTCACCCTACCTCTTTACCTCACCTGTGCTCTGTCCTGTTCTTCCCTTCCTCTACTTCATCTTCAGTCTCCTCGACAATTTCGACACCTACTTCAGAACTGATGCTGATTTTAGTTCCACCAGCTATACCCCTATTTATGCTGTATGTTATCAACACACCCTGTACGTTACCTTGTCATTTGTTTTTTGTTTGCTATGTACGGCGCTGCGGACACTTTGTGGCGCCTTATAAACAAACTACTACTACTACTAGCTGGTTGAGTGGGTCACGTTGGACAGTAACTAGAACTGCTTGGCTGACAGACTTTTTTTTAAATATGTCCCATTATCACCTTATAAGGCGACTGGGTTTTAGACACAAATTGTTTGTATGGAAAGAGTAACAAAAGTTACTTTGCATATATCTCATGCAAAGAAGCCAACAAACTATTTAATGGGCTGTTGTCCTCATTGAACTAGGACAGTATCAGTGATCCAAACCTTTCTTTCGAAATAAACCAGTTTAAATATCCATTGTGACTTACTGTGTATATCCTATCTGTACCGCAGGTTACGGATTCCTGCAGCCAGCCCAGGCGGAAATGTTTGCGCGGCAGCAAGAAATATTGCGGAAACAGAACCTGGCCAGGTGACTACGACTCTTCTATCCATTCCCCTTAAATAATTTGCATGTGTTAAAATGATAGGTTTTTGAAACAATTTCATCTGCGTATGGAGATCTATGTTTATGTCTCAGGAGATCCCTTGCCCGGATCTGACTTCCTGACTACATCACATACGTTTCCTCTTACTTTCTGTAACTATATTCCCATTGGCCAGCAAGCCCCAGCAGGGGTACTGGTTTGCATTATTGTTCATATCCTGGGATTCCTTTATCGGCCAGGTACTCCCTACTGTTGCCAAACCTCTTGACCATTCGCATTATGTAATTAAGGGGTGGATTTATTAAGCTCGGTGAAGTGATAAACTGTCTGGTTTTTATCACCGGCCAATCATCTCCTACCTGTCATGTTTCAATCCAAGCCTGTAACTTCACAGGTAGGAGCTGATTGGCCGGTGATAAAAACCAGACAGTTTATCACTTCATTGAGCTTAATAAATCTGCCCCCGAGTTACACCATGGATATCCACTTTAATATGAAGCCTTCTCTTGGCTATTGTATTGAAGGCAATATATCGTTGTCATTCTGAAATGATCGCTGAGTCATAAATGTTTCAAATTTTTTTTGTTTTTTTTTTTTTTACAAATTTGGAAGACTTGAAATGTCTGCAGAGATTATACGACAGAAGGAGTTGGAGAATCTACACAGGCAGCGGCTTTTAGCTGGTGATCCCCTGAGCCTCCACCATGGTTTACCACCCGACCACCCTGCACTGCGCAACATTCACGAGCTACCGGAGGGCCACCCTTTAAGAGAGGAACTATCCAGAAGGAATGCCATGCTAGTACTAAGGCACAATAACACCCCTCTGCTCTCCCTAAACCACCAAGGAGTCCCTAGCTTACCACCTCCCAAAGAATCCCAGAGCGGGAGGAGGGCAAGTCGGAAGTCTGCACACCATCGGCTGGAGCCTCAAGGAAACCACGGGGAAGCAAAGGAACTCTTGGAGCAACGTATGCGGGAGGGGGCATCGGATGGTAACGACGAGGAAATGAAAGATTCAGAGAGTGAGGCAGAGGAGAAGACGGACAGCTTAAGAGCTGAACGCGGGGCCTCCTCCTCATCCCATGAACTACAAGAGGGTAAAGACGCCCTCAAAGGAGGAGAGTCCGTCAAAGAGTTGGGTGACTCGCACACTCACCAAAGCCTCTGCGGCCCAGCTGAGTCACCGACGCACCTCTTGGGACCAGGAATCGGCAAAGTAGAGGGAAAATATTTGCCCGCCAGCTCAGTGCCTCCACCTCAGCCGCTTCCCTTTGGATTTCCCTATGCGGTCAACCCTTATTTCCACACAGGTATGTACCGATTCCTAGGTTTAAATCTTGGGAATGTTTTGACTTGCATCATTTGATAGCACTGGTTTTCCTCCAGTGAAACACACATTTAATCCTATATATATTACCTGTATCAAACACAGAATGGGTTAAGGAAAAAGGCATTAGGGAGATTGACAGGTTGCCTTTGCTTGGTGTGTGGGGACCCCCCTCTCTCCCCTTCGTCTGTCCAGGCTTACGCCGGCGGTAATTGAGTAAGACAGCTGCACCGGGACTGGATTTAGCAATATTGATTTTTCAATACATTAGGAGAATGGAATTCCTATCACTGTTCCAAAGGCTTCCTGTTAAAGCAACACCTCCCCCCTTGGTAGCCCTTGACAACCCCAGGGCCTTGGCTCCTGCTTCTCTCATTAAAGCCAAAGCACCTGAAACCGTGCTAAGCCAGATTTATATGGGAAATATTACCAGCTTGGGTGATAAATGTTTGAAGATGCCCCGCATGGAAATCTCCACATTGCCAATACAGGGGGTGACCGAAACCTTGTCCTGTTTAGTGTTACTCCACACTGGAGGGGGGGGGGGCTCAACATTACAGATCTTAAGCGATTATCGGTGGGCATGAGGTACCGACAAAAACCTCACAGCCATCCACACAAATTGAATTGCGTCTCCTCCCTGAATTATAGATGGGCTGGGCCGCATCATTAATGGGGACATAATGAGTAACCACTGACCATGCTTGGGAGCATATTCGCTCTGCAGCCTCCGGTGTCTCATGTGACAATGTGTAAGAGGACTTCTGTATTTTACCTGCTCTATTATGATCCAGGCAGCATTCAGTCTGATGTAAGCGTAAACTAGAAATAACAAAAACCCTTCAACTTATTCCTATTCCTATAGTAAATAGCGCTGGGAATGGCAGGATATAGATAGAAGATAGATAGATAGAATTCCTTTATTCGTCTCACAATGGAGAAAATTACAATTGTTACAGCAAGGTTCAAGTACAGATAAGGGTGAAAATAGCAAATAAGATAAGATAAGAAGTCCAAACAATATAAATCTAGAATCTAAAAACATGTAGGTCTCTACAGACCATGACAGTTGTACATTCTGATTGCAGCAGGTAGAAAAGACCTGCGGTACCTCTCCGTTGAGCATCGAGGGTGAATATAGAGGTTTTATTTATATTTGATCGGTTCCCTTTGGCGAGGATATTGCATAGATGTGTGTGGGGAAAAAGAACAAGTGTGTGTGTTCGGGTGCAGTGAGGGAAGCTGGCACTCCTGACAACCAATCAGATTCTTCCATCGTTTTCATTGTTACAGTTTATACTCCACTGTCCAACACAGCTGTGACAGACACAATGAGCAGGTGCCCAGGCCTTTATGTCACCTGTTAGCGCATCTGCCGCTGTGTAACCAGGCCGCTGTCACATCTTACTGCTTTGCTTTGGCGGTGAAATTAGTGGAGACATAGGTTGGCAGTGATGAAGACCAATGTGCGCTGTGCTTTCTTATACTATGGTCAGTCCTTATATAGTTAATACACAGGCAGAGACCATTTATATATATATATTTATGTATACTCCATAGAATGTGTATGGTATGTATATAAAGGACTTGTGCCACAGTAGAGCCCAGCACTGTAATGAATGTGCCCCTGCAGCAGCTACAGGTATTACTGTACAGTAGACGTCTCCTTCATCTTGCACCACAGCTGGCCCTCATATAACACCCGTCATGTGCTGCACATTCAGAAGGAATTCACTGCTCTGAAAGGGTTAAAGGCTAGTGCTGGGATGATGGAAGCTGCCAGCTCAGCCAGGACTTTTAGAGACCCTTGGAGCCCTATAAAGCAGGGGCCAGGGCAGCCTCGGCAGCTGTGCATCCTGTCACTATGCTGTAATACTCCCCTGACCTCTGTGCTCCGTGAGCCTGCATGGCTGGGAGCTGTGGGTGGATGGAGTGAGATGAGGGGAGGGGAGGGGGTTGTTTATCAGTGCCAGTCCTGGCCCCCATCCTGTCTGCCTCTCTGTGACTGACCTTGTCTTCCTCTAGTGTGTGAGATATGGGACTGCCAGCAATTCTCCCCCTTCAGCTCTCCCCGCACACCCCAGGGACAGCTCAGGAAGCTAAAATCTTTTCTATCGATCCCCGGCCCTGAGTACAATTAACGCAACCTGGCATGAGCCGCTCTCACCACAGCCCCTCCTGTGTACCCTGACCGTGAAGGGAGGGGGGTATGTTTACTGCCTGGGTGCACATTGCATGTGAGATGTGGACCTGGAAGCAGCAGCTCCCTTTAACTGTTTACTAATCACACGGTAACCTTAATTATAGGTGGCATTGTTTTCTGCCCTGAGCACCGGGTGTGGGGAGAGACCGTGAGCCCTGCTTATTCCATCTCTTCCCTAGCAGACACCGTGCCAGGAGCCTGAGGAAGTGGCTAATTGGGAAGCTGTTCCCCGCTCCAGTCACCCACCTTCTCTCAGGGATGTGGGCCTTGGAAAGCTAGCGGCAGGGTCTGACCCCAGGCTGTGCTCAGAATAAATTGTGCTGAATTCATTTTTGTTCCTCTCCCGACTGCTGCAAGCGGGCTGACCTCTCTCTGTCCCATCTCGCCCATCACACATACAAATACGGCTCATCTACCAGGGGCCTCCTGCCACAATGCGCTCTCTATTCCAAGTTCTTGGTTCGGAGAGTGCTCCCCACAAAGCATTGAGTCTGTACCCTGCGTGGTGTTGACAGGTCATTAAAGATGTATGTTGGGTTACAGAATATGTTCATCTTGCTGCCGCCTTGTTTTCTTCGTGGGATTTTAATGATTAATGCCTCTTCCTCTCTCTCTCCATTCCCCATCCCCACCCCACCTTCATCTTTCCTCACACAACCTCTTCTTCACCTTGTCTGCTCATCTTCCCTTCCCCCCCATCCTCATCAGGTTCCATGGGGGGCCTGTTCATGGATGGAGAGGAGAGTGTGGTGCTGGAAGACCTCAGCAAATGGACAGTAGATGATGTGTGCAGCTTTGTGGGCAGTCTATCTGGCTGCACGGAATACACACAGGTAATCCATCCTGATATGTGCCCGCTATTTTACGCCAAATGAACCCAGGGGGCTAATTCTCTCCGACTCGGTGACTTCTAACTAAATTCCTGCTGGCCGTGCCACTCGCTCATTAGGAGAAGAGGAGACTGGCGCTGTAGTGCTCATTAGAGGTCAGCGGATGCCCGGCAAGCGTCCCTTTTACTACCCCTTATTTCTGCTATGTCTCCAGCACAGTCTGAGAGGGGAAGGTTGAGGGCTGCTGCTTTTTCCCTTCCTCTTTCCCGTGCTAATCCCCTTATGACATGCTTCATTAAAACCACCTGCATTGCCACACTCCACCCCCTCCCTGTAGCTGGACCAGTGCGTAAGGCGGCCTACAGTCTGAGCCAGGGAGGAAGGGGGGGGGGGGTTGGGAGTGCGAGAAAGTACAGGGAGTGACAGCGAGTCTGCAGACTGGAAGCAAAGCTTTCCAAATAAGTGTGAGTCACGACAGATATATTCATTTACAGCCATTTATGCTACAGCACCAGCCTAAGCTGCCGCAGTCTGCTACAGTTAGTGGAAAGTGTACACAGGCGCGGACTATAAGCATGACGCATTCTGTTTGGAATAATCCACATTTTCTAAAACCATTTCTGCAACTTGAAGTTTGCAAATAGGTGATAAGTTGTGTAGTGGCCCAAAGGGAAGTGCATCCGCCGGTCAGGAAATGTATGTGCCCCCCCTCACCACGCAAGTGACTGGAGCAGATGTGCCTGAGATCTGCACAGAAACAAAATAACTCACCCAAATCTAACCCCCTCTGCACATATTACATCACCCCCCCCCCCCTGCAGTGCACATGGTTTTGTCCATTAGAGAGGGAATTTGCTTTTGCAATAAACCAGAATCAGACCCAGTGTGTCTTGTATACTTGAAGTGCCCGCTCAGTCATGGCACTTACATGTGCCCGCCAAGTTGCCCTGGCAATCTACGCCGGCTTGGTCAGTGAGTGCACGGGCATTCGGTGGTTCGCTCATATACACAGCACAAAGAGAAGATATAGCTACGGTCATCGGCTGTGGTAAACCACCAACGTGATAGGTCTTTGAATGATGTAATTCAGACATGTTGCTGGTACACACCTGCTGATGGACCAGCGACATATATCAGCCATTCACCAGAACAGATGATATAACCATATAGAGATTAAGTGGCAGGCACCAAACGGTAACTGTCACTTTAAGAAGCGCGATCCTGCTCAGTAATTCAATGTCCATACATTTTATAATGAAAAAGTATAAATCAATTTATTAAAATAATATAATATATAAAAATAACACAATTCATGAATTGCAATCTCACAGAACAAATGGACATAGACAAACAACACACAACATATATATATATAAGAACTGGATAATAGCTGGGATTGGCCGATTGGTTCAGTCACTGAATAAATGAGGCTTTATGTAGAATATATCTAGAGGCAATTTTAGAACTTTCAGTATAGTTACCAGTCCTGTACATTTGGTTCCTAAGGCAATGCGCTGATAGTAGTGGTATTTAACCCTCAGGTCAGTCTCTCCATCCGATTATTTACCAGAGATTAATCCGGAATTGCTGTAATGGGGACCTTTCTTGCTGGACCAGCCAGCTGGGTGATTGAGGTATTTGTAATCCACATATACTTGCGCTGAACAGGAACACTGCACATATACGACCAGCGGTGGGTATGGGCTCAAAAACGCGTTTCTCCGCCTGTCACTGGAGTCGGCGGCTTCCTCAGTCTGAGCCCACAGTCATGAAGTAAGCAGTTATATAGCGGCGACTTTCGCGCCCTTCGTTACACCCGCATTTCCGGGTTGCGCTCCAAGCCTCATTTTCGTTGCCATGTATTTATAAGCTCCCGCGGCCATTTTGTTTAATGCGTGTCAAGCCTCAGTTTCGCTCCGGGAGCATAGCAATACATTCTTGTATAAATAAGCCTCATTTGCATATCCCGAATAAACGGGTTTTTTCATTTTAACACGATCAGTATTCCATATGCCCATACATATTCCACCATGCCTCTGGTTCTACTAATATTTTGCCTCTTGGAAATAAATACCAAATCGGTCCGATAAGGCTTGGAGCGCAACCCGGAAATGCGGGTGTAACGAAGGGCGCGAAAGTCGCCGCTATATAACTGCTTACTTCATGACTGTGGGCTCAGACTGAGGAAGCCGCCGACTCCAGTGACAGGCGGAGAAACGCGTTTTTGAGCCCATACCCACCGCTGGTCGTATATGTGCAGTGTTCCTGTTCAGCGCAAGTATATGTGGATTACAAATACCTCAATCACCCAGCTGGCTGGTCCAGCAAGAAAGGTCCCCATTACAGCAATTCCGGATTAATCTCTGGTAAATAATCGGATGGAGAGACTGACCTGAGGGTTAAATACCACTACTATCAGCGCATTGCCTTAGGAACCAAATGTACAGGACTGGTAACTATACTGAAAGTTCTAAAATTGCCTCTAGATATATTCTACATAAAGCCTCATTTATTCAGTGACTGAACCAATCGGCCAATCCCAGCTATTATCCAGTTCTTATATATATATATGTTGTGTGTTGTTTGTCTATGTCCATTTGTTCTGTGAGATTGCAATTCATGAATTGTGTTATTTTTATATATTATATTATTTTAATAAATTGATTTATACTTTTTCATTATAAAATGTATGGACATTGAATTACTGAGCAGGATCGCGCTTCTTAAAGTGACAGTTACCGTTTGGTGCCTGCCACTTAATCTCTATATTGTCTCTTTAAAAGGGATCAGCACTCCCTGTATAAGAAGCAGCGATATTCCTGCACAGTTAAATTGAGATTATTTCTTTATATTGTTTTCTTTATATTGTTTTTCTCTTGCTGATAGTTATTTGGAGAATAGTGTCCTTCAACTCTTCCTATAAATACAGATCTAGCACGACCAGCGCTACAGAGTGGCCCTAGGGTCACTAACTCTTTTCAGATGATATAACCGCCAGTCAAAAAAGGTGCATGTCCACTTTTCTCTGGCGATCTTGGCTGCAATTTGCACAAAGATGCTCACAACCCACAACCAATGTACCTTAGCTATGTCTACGTGTTCTTCAAACTCCCGTCCTTTGCTGTTGGAATTGGCGAGTGCAGTTTGCTTGAAAGTAAACGCTTCCAATGGCAAGTTGCGTTATGTCCTACTCTGAATGAAGGTCGCAGTATAAGGACCTTCTGGCAAACTGATATCCGTTTGAATGTGGATTGTTGTCTGTACTTGCTTTGAATTTGAAAACCTCATAAATCAACTCTTAGGTGGACTGTGAATTACATGGAAGTGCACTGTAGATTGATGATGTGATCTTGCCATTTCTCCGCGCAGGTGTTCCGGGAGCACTGTATAGATGGGGAGACTCTGCCTCTGCTAACTGAAGAGCACTTACTGAATACCATGGGGCTGAAACTTGGCCCAGCACTAAAAATCAGAGCACAGGTATATTCTGAAGATCTATAGTATATGGAATAGAAATGTGTTGGGATCCGTTGGTCACCAGCAAGTTATTAGACACTCATAAGGTCGACAGGGGTAAGGTCGACAGGGTCATTAGGTCGACATGGGTAAGGTTGACAGTGAAAGTTTTTTTTTTTGTAATTTTTTTTTTCACCCTTATGTCGACACAATCAACATAAACACTAAAATGTACCACCGCAACCTAAAGTCATGTCATCCTAAACTCATGTCAACCTAATGCTTGTCTACCTACTTGGTGGTGACCCAATGACCGTATCCCATAGAAATGTGTCACCTGTTAAGATGCAGTGTATGCTCTGGTACATAATGGGGGGAATAGACATGCAGGGTACTCTAGCTACATTTCTCTGCAGGGTGACTATGGACAGATACGGCAAACTGACTGTAGTCGCGTACCCCGTCTTTATAGCAGTTTGCCGTATCTGTCCATAGTCACCCTGCCGGCTGACTGTAGACGCTTTCCCCCGTCTTTATAGCACTTTGCCGTATCTGTCCCTAGTCACCCTGCCGGCTGACTGTAGACGCGTTCCCCTGTCTTTATAGCAGCCGGCAGGGTGACTAGGGACAGATACGGCAAACTGACTGTAGTCGCGTACCCCGTCTTTATAGCAGTTTGCCGTATCTGTCCATAGTCACCCTGCCGGCTGACTGTAGACGCTTTCCCCCGTCTTTATAGCACTTTGCCGTATCTGTCCCTAGTCACCCTGCCGGCTGACTGTAGACGCGTTCCCCTGTCTTTATAGCAGCCGGCAGGGTGACTAGGGACAGATACGGCAAACTGACTGTAGTCGCGTACCCCGTCTTTATAGCAGTTTGCCGTATCTGTCCATAGTCACCCTGCCGGCTCACTGTAGACGCGTTCCCCTGTCTTTATAGCAGTTTGCCGTATCTGTCCATAGTCACCCTGCCGGCTGACTGTAGACGCTTTCCCCCGTCTTTATAGCACTTTGCCGTATCTGTCCCTAGTCACCCTGCCGGCTGACTGTAGACGCTTTCCCCCGTCTTTATAGCAGTTTGCCGTATCTGTCCATAGTCACCCTGCCGGCTGACTGTAGACGCTTTCCCCCGTCTTTATAGCAGTTTGCCGTATCTGTCCATAGTCACCCTGCCGGCTGACTGTAGACGCTTTCCCCCATCTTTATAGCAGTTTGCCGTATCTGTCCATAGTCACCCTGCCGGCTGACTGTAGACGCTTTCCCCCGTATTTATAGCAGCCGGCAGGGTGACTAGGGACAGATACGGCGACCTGCTATAAAGATGGGGTGCATGTATATTATGATTATTTCTTTAAATATACATGGGGAGAGGTGATCACTTCTTGTGCTGTAGGAGAGATCACGCAGCTGTGGAACACCCACATGGGCGTTCCAGCTTTGGCAGTATAGTCGCAAGAACGGCAGCATATTGATCGAACGTGCGCACACACTGCACTTTTGTTCCGATATGGGCCCGTCCTGCCGGATGAAAATGAAACAGCAAAGAACCTTTGACCGACCGAGTATGGACGGACAAGGCGGTTTTTGGCCGTTTATCTATCGTACAGAGGGAGTTGGGACAGCGTACACACATATACAATTGAACGGCTGTTTGTCCCAGAACGGAAGAACGGCCCGACGATTGTATATATGTGTACCCATCTTTAGACCGGATTGGTAGATTGGCACAGAATTGCAGAGTGGTCTCTATATCACTAGTATATAAAATAATACGATGCAACGAATACATCCTCACACTGCAAAACAGGTGCAAATACCGTTATTTATGTCTTGAAAATAAAGAGCTTTTTTTGAAACATTGTTGCCAACACAGGCATAAATCTGCTTTCTGGAGCCGTCCCCGCACAGCCCCTGTGAGGGTAATGATCGTTTTACTTTTTCACACAGAGAACTGCAGACTGTATCACACACTTAAACACTATCACAGTATAATAGGATTGTGCTATGGCCTGCAGGCCTTATAATAAAGTGGTAACTGAAGTTTATGGCTTTCCCTCCAGCCCTGGCTGTTTATGACGGGTGTAATAAAAAGGTTCTTTGGCCAATTGTTCCCCGTGGATCAATTCGTTAGAAATGTGCTGCAGTTTAACAGGACGGGGAGGGGTCTGACTAGCAGGTTGCTCTCAGGGGCTAGATTATTGGATTTGGGGGAAGCAGTGGTGATGGGGATTGGGGATAGAGTAGAGATGTATTTGGTTGAATAGCTATACCGGTCTTATATGTATAGCTAACATGCTCTGAGCTTATACAACATATACAGTCATAATGTAACCTAGATTAGATCCGTCATGGCACTAGTGGTTATCCTCCTGATACCACAAAGCACCATGCTACAAATTATGATTACTGTCCGCTGTTAGAAGTCATATGATTGGCTGGAGTGGTGTTTCCTCCTGACCCAAGTAGAGGCGTCAGTGTCTCATCCGTCAGAGTCCATAGACTTGAACTATGGAAGATCTCCCTAAGCTCCTGGACAAACGATACACCGAGAGACATTTCTGTCCTCACCACCGAACGTGCAGTCTTCAACAACATAGTCAAGATTGAGCTGCATGCACAGACGAGAAACGATGGTGACCTGCGGGAGCAGGTATCGTTCGGTTGTTGTGCACACACTAGATAATATGTAATGATATATCGGTCCTTTTTATCATCTAGTGTTTATGGGGCTGTATATTAAAAAATAAAAATATTTGGTCTTTTACTGCAGATACACCGCTGTCAGTTATCATACAGTAGCTTATAGCTTGTGGCCTTCTTCAGGTTAGTCAGCTAGGACAGGGGTTAGAAGCGGCTGTTTTCATTCTGTGTATTTATGGATACCCGCCTCATTTTATTTTTACAATTGAATGTTGAAGAGTTATTACATCGGATTTCTGCTCTTGATACGTTCACTATCTGGATGGAACATGGACAATTTCTCATCGGTGTGCTCTTTACCTTGCAGGTCGCCAAGAGAATTGGACGAGTTCTGTACATGGCGAGCTTTCCAATGGCATTTCCCCTCCAGCACCCTAGCCTGCGAGCGCCGGACAGAGATCTGGGAAGCAACGAGATCAGACCCCCCTCTACTGGCAGTGCCGGATCTCCATTCCCCAACGCTCTCCTGCCCTCCAGCCGTATCTCACCCAAACATGAGAACGGCAGCACAACATACTTAAACGAACCTACTAAATCCCTTTCTTAACCGTGCCCTGTCCTATAGCTGGATATTCTAACCGCTGCTTGCTGGAGCCGGAGCTTCGAACCAGAAGGGATACTTTGCTTCGGGGGAGCTGCTATCCTTTCAGCTGCTTAAGACTAAAATAATCCAGAGTGTTTGCAACAAAACAACAACTTAAGCAAAGAATGAACAATTTGGGTGTAAAGTCCCTGCACCCTCAGTGGGTGAAACAGATAGATAAATATATATATATGTATATATTTTTATTTCCATTGACACCTTTGTAAAGCGATCAAAGAGAGGTGGACAAATATCTTCCAGCAATACCTGGAAAACTAGATTTTAGCAGGAGTAGGACAAGTGTAAGGAATACGGGACAAGTCCCAGTCATACTTGGTCATGCATAACCTATATTCCACACATACTGTGGCCAGGGGAGGCAGGAATGTACCCCACATGCAGGGTAGTAGAACAGTGGAATGGTGAATTATTTTAGACGATGGACTTGGTAAAAGAAGGACAACAGTCACATGTTTTGTCTCTGCCTCTCCCTGCTTTCTTATGCGGTCTATGCATCTCCAGCAACTTAATATTGTACCAAAGAATAACCGCGCTGCCTACTTCCTGGCTGGCGTCAGTACAGTGCTGGAATCGGGTTTTACTTCAGTCTATACTGCTTCAAGGGGTTGTTCCCAGCAAACATTCTTGGGGGGAGGGGGGGGGGGGGGCAAGAGGAAAAAAACTAGACCATGTACCACGCTTTCCGCCTTGGTTTTTTCTGCATATGTATGTAGAAAAAATGGGTATAAACATGAGGGGGGACAAAGGAACACTCATCTGCTTTGGACAATCCTTAAGCAACCCCCACTGCAGCGCTCTTCATAACAGACATTGGTCAATGACAAGACAAGATGGCCGCCGGTCACCGTCACAGACCTGAGCCAGAGGTGATACTGCTGATCTACTGCAAATGGACAGAAATCCCCCCCCCCCTCCCCCCAAAGACTCTCATAGCTATGGTACGCATCCTTGTGTTTTTTTTTTTTTTTTTAAGGGTTTATTTTGTTTACATGTTTTGTGTCATCTACTCTCATGCTCATTGACAGATTCTGTTCATTTTTTTTTGGGAAAAACAAATGAAAGTATATCAGCGGTACAATTAGCAATTTTTTGTTGTTTATTAAGACTCCGACCTTAACAGATCACCAGAAGATGCTGCATAGCAGCAAAATCTAATAATAAAAACAAAGGTTATACAAGTGACTTGTGTGTTATCAATAAATGGGACATGACTGAGACTTTGTAGGTGTATAACCTGCACATTGCCAGAGAACACAAGTATTCCCACTGTGGTAACAAAGACTATATAGATGCTGAGTAATTATTTATTGAGGTAGTGTATATAAATCCAAATAATAACCGACTAACGAGAGGAAGCACCGGAATCTAGAGCATGGGCTTCAACTCAAACATAAACCTAGTCAGCCATATATAGACTTTGGAGACGCACCGTCAATGGCATGCGTGAACTAGACGTGCTTTTTCAACATCAAACCAGAAGTGGCAAAAATTTTTTTAGTTTTCCGCTAAGATAAATCCGTTGAGGTGGTTTGAGGTCTAAGTTACTCTGTCAACATTGTTCTGTGCAGGCATTCGTAAGTCATGTCTGACCTCATGGACTCACAGAGGGCAAATTGGTGTCTGTCAAGGGTGCACCTGTAACCGCAGTAAAATTTCACACACCAAACTTTTTTGTTCCATATAAATTCTTATAGGGAGAGCAGCACTTTGCACATTCTCCTGTGCTGCATACACACCAGGCACTAGGACCCAGAGTCTGCGGGGAGGTGCTACCTCCAACCTGATATTCTACTGCATATGTGCAGACAGCAATCTTTTACTGGATCAAGTGTAAAGTTGGCCATACATCAGAAACCGGTCTTACAATCATGATTGGGTACAATTTCCCTTCAACTCCTCGGCAGTCCTTGGTGGTTTTTGGACACACAATCTGTCATACAATCCGTCTGCTGCATGATTGAAGCTTCATTTAAATGGGGGCTGGCCTACTAGGATCAAAAGGACAGGAGTACCAAAAATATTTTTTTTTAGTTTATTAATTTACAGGTTGCCAGCTACTACCAATCTGCTTCCATCTGCTGTGTTATGCCGTTATTAAATAGCCGGAATGCAGCAGTCCTCTGATAACAGTTTACAGAGTAGTGACAGAATTGTGCAAAACGACGTCCACCGCTCTCTTCAGCCGCCCGCCCGTCTGCCACTTGGAAACTTCTGCGGCTCCCAGCATCTTCACTGCCACGGGCCGCCCGGAAGCTGCACCTCTCTTCTCTGCAAGTCAGGGAGTGAGTGTCACATGACTCTGGTTGTATGAGCCATCTAATGACATATTGCTTGTGCTTAAAAGCACATGCAATCTGCTCCCGATCCCAACTGCTCTGACGTGCAGCACATCATATCAGAGGACCAATCCTCCGGGGCCAGAATCTGCATACAATCCATTTAGTACTTGTTTCCTAGCACGGCACCCATCAGGTCCCATTGCATACCTTAACTTAAGGTATGCGATGGGACCCCACCGACCCGGTTTCGGGCTTTTTTTTGAGGTTTCCCGACAAATGTAAAATCGGGTCCATCGCATGCCATTATAATTGCATGCAATGCGACCGACCCGATTTTACATTGTAAGCATTGTATGTAAATGTTAAATTCCTATGTAAAATCAGGTCCATTGTATGCCATTATAATGGCATACAATGCGACCAATGCGATGGACCCGATTTTACATAGGGAACAATGTTAAATAGCCCCCCATACCCAATTTTTAAAAGAAATTACCCATCAGGGTGGGTATACAATGTCAAATGCCCCCCATTGTTAACGCCACCCCACGATGAACGCCAACCCAAAGCATGGCGAGCACGGCGGTACGCGTCCTCCGACCTTTTCATACCCCCACTATCCACGTCGGCGTGGAGTTGATTTTATATAGCGTGACGTGCCCTGCGAGGGGACGCATAATACCTGTAAAGTAATGCGCGTCCCCTCGCTGCGCTCGCCACGCTTCAGGCTCTTTAAAATAAACTCCACGCCGACGTGGATAGTGGGGGTATGAAAAGGTCGGAGGATGCGTACCACCACCGCCGCCGCTCGCCATGCTTCGGGTTCACGTTGATTGTGGCGTGGCGTTAACAATGGGGGGGGGGGGGGGGGGGCATACAATGAAAAATGGGGTCAGGGGAGCATTTAACATTAGTTCCAATGTAAAAAATTGGGTCGATCGGGTCAATCGCATCGCATGCAATGCGATTGGCCCGACTTTTGCAACCCGATTGCATACAATTAAAATCGATGGCGCCGTGCTAGGAAACAAGTACCCTTCATTTTACAATCCGAAGGTTCACCATCCCTGCTTTACAATTCCTCCCCCCCTATCTTTTCACTGTGCTAGGACTCCCAGTTCCTCTTCCCTTTATCCCCCAATGGAAACAGCACAGTAGGGTACAAGAATGTACAAATCAGACTAAAGAAATGTCATTCTTGATTAAGATTCAAATTAAGCTATGGTTGTATTTTTTTTTGGGGGGGGGGGGGAAGGTTGATGTAAAGAGCATTCTACCTAACCTTAAAGTCATTCAAGTTTCTTCACTATATAATCTCTTGCCTACTAACACCACCAGCCTAGACGTATTTCCCTGTAGAGTGCAGCCTGGTTGTTACACAATCTGCTTACATTATAACAATATATCTGATGCTGAAATTGGATGCAATTTCCCTAGAACTCCCCCTGGACCTTCCCAGGAGTGTGATTGCATCCAATTTGGTACTTTGGTGTCATTTTGTGCATGCAATTTGGTCCAATAATTGTATGAGATTTATCTGGCCAAATTGCATGTTTCTGCAATATATTGCATACAATATATCGTATGCGCCAAAAGCACTCCAATTTTTCATCCAATTCTGACAAGTCACAGGTGCAGTCCGACCAACCTAGATGTGGCACTTTTCAGATGATATATCAGCTCGAAACATCGAAATTAGCCAAAATCGTTCTAATGTAAGGGGGCCTCAAGTCATGTTCAGAACTTAGACTCTTTCCAACCAAGAATTTAAGTTATGTGCATGATGTGAATAAAGCAGAGGGGCCCAGACAAGCTACTGGTAGTTATCTCCTTCACAGACTGAATACAAGTTGTCAGCCTGTCTACCGCCACAGAGTGAGTAAAGGCTTCTCCGCTATCCCAGTAGGGTGGGAGCTTTGTCTGTCAACTCTCGCTGCCCCCCCTTCTGAAGCGTAGGATATGTCAGAAGCCAGGAGACCGCCACATAGCACCAGTTTCCTTGCTACTGGCAGGTCCGGCTGTGTTGCTGCTTTTGTCAGCAGACAAAGGGTTATCTACGAGTTCTGGGAAAATGAGCCTGGTGGCAGCTTTCCTTTCAAAGGGGAGACCAGAAAATAAAAGCTTTGATGTCACTACAAAGCACCGACTTCACAGCGGAAAGGAGTAACCTGCGCAGCGGCACTCGCTATGCTTATTGAGCATGCAAAACGCCTCCAGGGCTTCATCCTGTAGGGATTGAGAAGCTTTACGGATCTAGGCTTAACTATTACACCGCCTGACAAACTGAGCAGCCCTCCAGATCAGCGCATTCGGACCACTTTAAACCGATCACAAGGCGGAAATGCATTTGTGCCTCTTTAAAAACATTGTTTTCAAATAGAAATATATACAAAAAGCGTCTTACTGTATGTAAGAGGCAACTTTCACCATTACTATTTGTTATGTACCGGTATTATCAGAACGAAAGGTTTATTACACAGGTGTGTGTCCTCCAAATCGTTCCATGGGTACGGTGCTTAACCTACAATGTGGGCGTTCCCGATCGATGGGGATGACCAATCGTTCCGTGCATCGTTAACGAGTGCATTCCCGCCGATCGTTAATGATGGTCTATGATCAGGAAGATCAAAGACCAATCTTTTGTGAAGTGTTATTGAATCATTCCACGTATACACACGATGAATGATTTGAATGTTTCCGGCATCGTTCTGTGTGTATGCACCTTATGTTTTTGCACATGCGCCAGACTTGAATATTCGAATCCTAATGCAGGAAACGGTACTCTTTACCTAGCACGGCGCCCATCGCGGGCATCGCTGGTACATTTATGTGTGCCCGCGACGCGACCGACGCGATGCTCACGATTTCCCATTGAAACCCATGTTAAACATGGACATCGTGTCGGTCGCGTCGCGGCTGGCTATAAATGTGCACACGATGGCCCCGACGCGATGCCCACGATTTGCCATAGGAATTAATGTTAAAAGACCCGATGGACACGATTTTAATGTTAAATGGCTCAATGGACCCGATTTTAGCATAGGAAACAATGTTAAATGGGCCTTAGAGCCCAAATACTTACCCTGAACTCAGAAATGGCCCCCCCAATTTTTTACGCCACCCCACGATCAACGTGAACCCGAAGCGTGGCGAGCGCAGCGAGCCCGCGAGGGGCGGCGGTACGCGTCCTCCGACCTTTTCATACCCCCCACTATCCACGTCGGCGTGGAGTTGAGAATAGAATAGTGTGGCGAGCGTAGCGAGCCACCGAGCCCGAAGCGTGGCGAGCGCAGCGAGCCCTGCGAGGGGCCGCGGATACCTTCACAGCTAAACGCGTCCCCTCGCGGGCTTCACAGGTGTCCGTGGCGACGCGGACACCTGTGAAGCCCGCGAGGGGACGCGTTGACCTGTGAAGGTATCCGCGTCCCCTCGCTGCGCTCGCCACACTATTCTATTCTCAACTCCACGCCGACGTGGATAGTGGGGGTATGAAAAGGTCGGAGGACGCGCACCGCCGCCGCTCGCCACGCTTCGGGTTCACGTTGATCGTGGGGTGGCGTACAAAATTGGGGGGGCCATTTCAGAGTTCAGGGTAATTATTTGGGCTCTAAGGCCCATTTAACATTGTTTCCTATGCTAAAATCGGGTCCATTGAGACATTTAACATTAAAATCGTGTCCATCGGGTCTTTTAACATTAATTCCTATGGCAAATCGTGGGCATCGCGTCGGGGCCATCGTGTGCACATTTATAGCCGGCCGCGACGCGACCGACACGATGTCCATGTTTAACATGGGTTTCAATGGGAAATCGTGAGCATCGCGTCGCGTGCGGGCATGTTTAGCCCGCATACGACGCGACCGACACGATTTTTTACCTCACGATGCCCACGATCAAGATCGTGGGCGCCGTGCTAGGTAAAGAGTACCCAGGAAACTTTCCCAACTGAAATGTAATCAGCCGGGACAGTAACTAGTGCACTGCTGTGAACACAGCCCCAGCTCATTGGACAGGAACATCGTCCAAAACTACTGTAAAATCATTGGAGATTGTAAAAGATTGGAAGGCACACTGGGCGTCGTAGTCCTAACGGGATGTAGTTCATATGCCGACAGTCTGGATACCAACACCAAGGTCCTGACTGCCGACATTACCGCCGGCCGGAATCCAACTAGCTGCTTACCTCTTTTCCAGTATAAATGGTATATCTAGAAGTGGTTATACAGAAGAGAATAGGTGCGTACACACGATGCGATTCTCTTTCGATTCAATTCTGATTAGGATTGAATCGCACACCAAGTAAACCACAGTCGTCTTGCCTGCAAAGTCTATTTTTGTATTCAATTCAAACTAAGCAGGAACGCGTATCGTTCTCAAATGCAGCGGTTAGATTCGGATTGACTTGGTATTCAATTCTGACTATATAGTCAAACTTGAATAGAAAGTTTGTCAGAATCGCACAGTGTGGACCCAGCAATAGGCTATATGTAAATGACTACCACCAATCATAGGGTAAGCTACGCACTAATACTGTTCTGCTACACCCAACGCTGCCTTTATATGAAAATGGAAGGGTGTTATCATTGGTCACAGTGATTTGTGAGGAAGGACGGCCTTTGGGAATTTTTGGCACTATTTTAAAAAATTTGTTTTATATTAAAAATGCAACAGGGTTTTGGCAGTGACCCAGACGGGGGATTATCTGTATTTAGCATTTCTGACACTAGGCCAGAAACTGTTCACTTCAATTACAGAAGTTTCATATGGACTGAATAGCGTATAATAAAAGACCGGTCGGCCCAACTATTATGTATGTTAGAAAAAGTCATTACATAACACTACATTATACTTTTAACAGGTATATTTTAAACCTGGCATATCCAAACTGGCCCTGCAGCTGTTGTGAAACTACACATCCCAGCATGCCTTGCCATAGTTTTAGCATCCCCTAATAGCAAAACTGCAGCAAGGCATGATGGGACTTGTAGTTTCACAACAGCTGACAGCTGGAGGGCCATAGTTTGGACATGCCTGCCTTAGGAGAACTTGGCTGTTTACCCTGTTGGTTATTAGAAATGCCTTTAAAAAAATAAAATTGGGGGGGGGGGGGGGGGGGGGGGAGGAGGACACAAAACTGCCTGCCTCTATCTATCCCCTTCCGCTCACTGTAGTCCGGTAACTCCCAAATGCTGATCGCAGTACTGCGAACTTCACCAAGTCATTGGTCAGAATTCAAAACTGTATCAGCTATTAGTATGTCAGTGCAATACTATATAAGTGGCTTCATGAAACTAAATGAGCCCTTTTTTATGGGGCTGTCCTATGATACTCTCCAAAGGAATAAACCATCGATGCTTCAGTCCCATATCTAAAAGCTGCACAAATCGAGACCACCAGGGCTGTTGCACTGAGATGTCTGACCTGGGCGTGCAGGCGGAGGTGCATGCAGAATACCTAGTGGTTACAGGTGCAGCTCCTAGTGACCATTGCTGCTCTCACCAGCGGTTGTATTGGGGCGGTGCAGAGAAAGAGCAGACTGAAATGAATGATCCGCTGTGATCTTCATGCGTGTTAGGATTCACACGCATGAGCCTGCAAGCAACATGTCCTCATCATATCTGCCAGGATGCATTGTAAGAGCAAAGTACACGAGAACTCATCTAAACATTGAACTTCCACATACAGACACAATTGGGACAGATGCTTCCGGGCATGTTACGACCCCCTTCCAGATGCCAAAGGCAGCATAAGCAAAAACCCCAAGGCCCTATATAGTAATGTCCGGGTCTCAATGGTAAAGAATAAAAGTATAACAGAAAGAAAACGCATATGGGAAAATACAGACGCTGCACGAATAATACCAACGTTCTATCACAATGCAGATGGGTCAACACAGAAAAGCCGACACCAGTCTTGGGCGTAGGCGTCCTTAGATGTGGAGGACACACCTGAGTAAGGCCCCATGGTATTTTGTAATCTCCCCACCACTACCTGGCATACAGAACGCCACCTATCCCTGCATGCTCATACACAGGGTAACACCTGATAAATTGTATATTTGGGGTCTACATTGTCACCTTTTAAACAGTATTTGCCGTACCGGCCTGGTCTGGAATTTCTAACCCATCCTAAATGCTAATCTCATGACCAAGTGTTCCAGTTCCAGGGTAATTTATTGGTCCCAGATTACATGGGATTATACACACATCCTTTGTATTATTCAATCCGAACACACTGGGGGCTACAGCTGGATCAGGTGCTCACTTCTTGTCAGAGGGTTCGTCGTACAGTGGTCGTCCTCCAGACACCCACAGAAGTCCTGTAACCGTCCATGTGAGACAGGTGATGGTAGCACACTGCACTGTGCACTCCTAACCTGTACGTGACACTTCTGCAGCGGTATACCGTCGTTAGGTGGACATGCATTGGTTCGACCACTGAAGGGCGACATGGGCTTAGGTCGACAGTCAAAAGGTCAACGTGGTGTATTTGAGCCGACAGGTGGTATTTCCGGCCCTACCATCCACTAGGGTGTGGAGGGAGAATATTATAGTGCAGCGAGCCATGGGATGGGACGCGGCGCAACGATACTGTGACCATGCTGAATGTGACGACATTTGGGATTAAATAAAAGGGCGGCGAGGGTGGGGAGAGTGAAGGGCGGCGAGGGTGGGGAGAGTGAAGGGCGGCGAGGATGGGGAGAGTGAAGGGCGGCGAGGATGGGGAGAGTGAAGGGCGGCGAGGATGGGGAGAGTGAGGGGGCGGCGAGGATGGGGAGAGGATGGGGAGAGTGAAGGGCGGCGAGGATGGGGAGAGTGAAGGGCGGGGAGGATGGGGAGAGTGAAGGGCGGCGAGGATGGGGAGAGTGAAGGGCGGCGAGGATGGGGAGAGTGAAGGGCGGCGAGGATCAGGACAATGAAGGGCGGTGAGGATGGGGAGAATGAATGGCGGCGAGGATACAGGATGAGGAAGGGAGAGATAGATGGCAGCGTAGTAATGACAAACTGCAACTTGAACTCCAGCTATCTGATCCTTCTACAAATCTAAAACGATCCAGTCATACATATAATCAAATCACTCACAGTGTTCTCAGGGCAATGCTACATCCTACCTCACCCATTTTACACAGGTTCTCAAACTCGGTCCTCAGGACCCCACACAGTGCACGTTCCGCAGGTCTCCTCACAGAACCAAGTGACATAATTAGCTCCACCTGTGGGTCTTATAAAGTGTGTCAGTGAGTAAAGGTGGCACCTGTGCCCCTGCCGGGTGACCTAGAAAACGTGAACTGTGTGGGGTCCTGAGGACCAAGTATGAGAACCACTTACTTTAATGGTGCCCATGCCCTTGTGCGATCAGATGCGATTTTCCATTGCGCCTTAAGTGCTTTTTTCCAGCCCCCGATGTCGCATGCCACCTGCGAGGAGACATCGGGTGCTGGAAGAGGGCTGGCGGGCGACGGTGCGGCTAGCCCTCCTGCCGCCAGCTCTGCTACACCTCCGCAGATCGCACACGCAATGCGATAAAGATTACGTGCATAATATCTGGCAATGCGAGATTCAACCGGCGGGCCCACACATCGCTCTGGGTGACGCATGCAATTTATCGAAATCGCATGCCTTATCTCACAAGTATATGGGCACCATAAGTCCTCACAAAGTCCATTAATATCCCAGATTTATCTCCTAACTTCTTTTATCCTACTCACTAGTCTCACCCTCTCATTCTGTTCTTCCCCTGAAGGATGAGCAAACCAAAAATTCAGGATTACTCATTGGAGAGAGAGAGACACTTAGCAAGATTCAAAAATGACAAATTCAAAAGTTATAAAAGCTGTACGGAAAAGATTGTGCGATAGGCTGGGACCAGACTTCCTGTCTGTATCTCTACTGAAGCACAGCTACAAAACAAATAAAGATTCAGGCTTTTCGCAGACTAATTGTTTGTAGAAAGGAAAATTCTTAAGCTACCCACAGCTATTTGGACGGCCAATTTAAATCAAGTTTTCACTAATGGCAGTGGGTGTTCAGAACACAGGCACGCCTATTACGGTTCAAAGCAGGATAGATAAGATATCCATCAGCATTCGGAGCCTATACAGGCAATGCCGTCATCTACTGCTATGTGGCGTCCAGTGCACAAACTGGGTGGAACCTGATGCAGTCACATTACTGCTATCCACGCGCAGTGCCAAGGCGAAGCACAGGTCCGCACGACGGGATCTCTGGCATGAAAACGGCATCATCTGAAAGATTTTTTGACCAGCAACAAAGGTTATCCCAACAATATTCAATAATGGATACACAGTGTTTTGCGATGCAGGTTAAGTCTCCCGTATCCTTAGATCTCTTATCCGAAATATTCCAAAAAATTTTGTTTTTTAGAATATTACCGATTTTTTTTTTTAATTCCCCCCTGCCCCTTTTCATACTTACCAAGACCCCCGATGACCACGGCGGCCTTCAGGGTCTTCGTCAGCAGTCCTGTGAGTGCGCCGGTGACGTCACCGGTGCGCCTGCAAACTTGTGCAATGCACTCCTGGGACCGCTGAAGAGGATCCTGAAGGCCTCCGGGGGACACTGTGGATGTTGTGGGACAATCGGGGCACCACCAGGGGTGTATTAAAAACAAAATTATTCCAAAAAACGTAAACATCCCTTATCCAAAATTCTCGTGGTCCCGAGCATTTCAGATAAGGGAAACTCGACCTGTATTACATTTTAGTTCTATATATCAGTTAAAGTAGGACAAAGGAAGAAAAAAAAAAGACTTACAGAACCAGAGGAAGCATGGGGAAAAACTTCTTGAAGCCCCACATTATTGCCCCTTCCAATATAATCCTTATAGAAAACATTTAGAACATTTATTTTGGTGGCTTAGATGCTCTTTAACACTATGAACCCAATGTAACGCGGGATGCCGGCTGAATGTGGACATTTTCTTTAAAGGGGCAATCACCTACAAGGCATGGTTTTGCATTGTAAGTAATTGCCCCTTTAATAAAAACATCCACCAAAATCAGGCGGCATTACATTTGGCCCTAAACATGTATGCTTTGTCATAAGAAAATCATCCGCTCTTCCTTTTGTGCCAGAGGATCGGAGACCAACAGACAGCACACAGTACTAAAGGCCCTGCTCCAGAACCACGAACATGCAGCTCTTTGCCCTCTGCACAAAACTCAGATTAAATAAAGAATCTGTTTATTAAAAAGAATAAAAAAATAGTAGCCGTTGCTTTTCTTAACTGTAATGCAGCAATAGGTGAACGTGTTCTATATACAGTAGTGCCGCATATTTCATACACAGACAAACCATACTGCCCGTACCCCTCCATCTATGACTCGGGACACCAACAGCAATGGGATTTCAGCATCTCAGCCTCACGTTCGAAATAATGGGGCTCATTAAACGGTGTTTTTGTTGGCATTCAAAGGCTTGATAGAACATAGCTGTGTAGATCACATACAGATGGAATACCACCACCGGTAACTATTACAACTGTAAAATGTGTAGGTGTAACGTACACATGGACCCCCCCCCCCCCCCCCTCCACGTTTGGCAAGTCTTCTCTATCAGCGCTGTATTTGGGGTGCATGATGTATGAAGATGTCATTGTAAGACCGTTCATGCAGAACTCTTCTACACTTCTATTAGGCAAGTCTTCTCTGCCAAGATGCCAATTGTTAGACAGTGGCGGCAGAAGCAGCAGCACAAAGGCTGGTACCAGGTGTCTCTTATTCCGCTGCACAGAACGTTCTGTGAGATATCTCGTACACGGCAGCCAGGGCCTGCATCCAGCAGAGGAAGAGTTATTGGTACAATCGCTGCGTGTTTACTCATCGTCTGAGAATTCCAGATCCTGTACAATATCTTCTTCTCCCTTGGCTAGTTCTTTCAGGTCGGCCTGCGAGAGGCGCTGCGCCTCCTTTTTCTGCTTCGGTTTCTTTTTCTTCTGGGCTCCGGCTTCTCCCCCCACCTCCTCGTCTTCATCCTGCGATTCCCCTGTGGGCGGAAGAGCAAATATAAATTCTGCTTTATCAGGAAGGAACAAGCCGGCCGAGGGTGGCTCATCACTAATTAATCTCGGCGCTCGTTAATTTATCGCTGCTTGCTGCAGCATCCAGATAGAGAGGGCACTAGCCCAAGTCAGGCTTTGCAGCCAGATGCGCGCCTAAAGGAGAGCCACCTTCATATACGGGCTTTGGAAGTTGTCCCCGCTCGTAATGAATTTGGTATATGGCCTGGTTTGAAGAGAACATATTTATGTGCAATTCCAAATCTAATAGAACACAGGTAAAAAATGAAATAAATCAGGTAGTGTCAACATAAAAAATGCATCCCAAGCCTAGATTAAAGCACCGTCTAGTACAGGTAAACACATACTGATAAATAAACGGACGATGAAAGCAGTCTCGGTCCGATGTGTTACCGGCACATGACCATTATCACTCAAACATACAACACGAAAAAAAGCGCAGACTAATTCTATAGCAATATATTGAACGCTAAGAAAAGTAAATCAATGAAACATTCCTTTCCCTCCCGATACGTTCCCTGGATCTGGGAGTAATCACTGGAAGGGTGTATGAGCGGATGGATGAGTAGCAGGCTATGTATATGTGCACTGTGCCGCCTGCCAGATCTGCGCTCTCCCTCTATCTGGTGATTAATGACACAGGGCCGGCGATAAAGCGTTCGGTCCCACACTGCCTCCACAGCTCATTACCGACCAGCTGTACTAGATTAACCCCCTGATTCCTGGTCCCTGCCTCAGCCCTGTTCTCAAAAATAGTCTCAGCAAAGAAAAACCGGCAGAACACCAACATCATTTTGCACAACGGCAGTTACGTATACATCGAGCATATCAGTATGCAGCGGGATGCTACACCCTACCGTACTCTAATACCGAGGTTCCCCAACACACTCCTCAAGACATCACAACGGTCCCAATTTTAAGTCTGTCCATGGCTCAGCACAGATGGCTACATCAGATTGACTAAGGCACTAATGAAGTCACCTGTGGACAAGCATGGCTATACTTAAAACCCGGACCTTTGGGCACCACATTTGGAAACCTCTGCTCCAAGAACCTCAAATCCGTAACAAAAACGTAAAATATGACACAGAAGAACTTGCCGCAGAACGCTAGCGGACACACACTGGAAGCTCAGCGAGAACATGCTGTACTAGTGTACAGCGTTATGCCGACACACGGTGTTACCTACCATCCAAGCCACTGCTATCATCATCATCCTCCACCTCGTACTCGCCCTCTTGCTCTTCTTCGGAGCTCAGTTCAGAGCTCTCATCAGATGACTCGCTCTTGCGCTTGGGTTTCGGCTTACCTGAAGAAATAAAAGACAAGTGAGCTTGGCGAGGGCTAGGTCCCCCACTCCTAAAGCGGCAGCGGCTGGCGTCGGCAGTTCTAAATTCATAGCAAACTATTTCCAAATCATATTAGTCAGGAGGACACAGGTAAGCAACTGCAGCCAAGGCCATGAATGGTCCCCCCCAGGACAGACTTACAATACTCCTACTTGCAAGATCACTTAAATTACACTACATGGTTTCACACATCAACGTTAACATAGGGTTGGGACATGGTAAAACCTGCGGCGTCCTCATCACTAAGCATCTTCCAAGGCATTAGTGTTGCACCTGTAACATTAGCGCTGTACGACATGACCGGATGTAACTGCAAACCACATCATTGCCGTTTATGTTCCTTGCCGCATTAAACCTCTGTTCAGGTTACCCAGATATTACACACCCCGAGTATGTGTTAGGTTTACAGTCATGACAGAACATGTATCCAGCAGGGCGCAAATGGCGTGTCTGGGGTAGTGGCTGAATTAGAGGGTAACCATGCAAAGCTCAAGAGACAATGGGGTCTGAAAAAGCAGAGCAGTAAAGTGATACAATGCACACACACACACACACACACACACACACACACACACACACTCGCCTCTATTTTAAAAAAAACAAAACCTAACATTGTAAGTCACTTGATACAGTGGAGGGTTAAAAAAAAAAAAAGTGCGCAGTGCGAGATGAGCCCCGTGTCACACCCTCGCACTCCTGGATGTGATTGTGGGCAGAGTAACGAGCAGGTCTCAAACGTCCATTAGAGGGCCGTCAGTAAGCACTCACGCGGTGCTCATTAGAGAGGCTCCAGCTGCCTACTCCTCTCGGCTAATTACCTGACAAGGAGTCCATCCGGCCCTGCTGGAGGAGCCATTAATGAGCCTTGGCTGCGTGTTGTGCTCCGTCACAGGCTGCTAGCCCTATGCTGCATTATATGAACAAGAAATGGGCTGCTCTATGTCGTACATCTAGCCGTAACTTGTGTTATCGCTGTTATAGGAGTTACACCGCGTCCACACCACCTTACATACCAGTCCGTGATAAACCTTTCATACATCGCGGTGCCTCGGTGGTGTCCTAGTTCTCAGCATACTTAGGCCGGCAGTAATATCCCTGTAATCCACCTAGAATTGACGCATGTTATGTGGCTGGCTAAATTCATTGTCCTGGCTTTATCTGCCACGGAACATGTGTAAATCATAGGTGTCCCAGATTCAGGGGATACAATGGCGAGCCTGAATCTGATACCATACCAAATCAGGTTCAAGCTCACAGAATGGATGCACTAATCCTATACCACTCAGGCTTTTAGACATGAATGCTGTAAATACCTAGTGTTTCCTCTCAGCTTCTTTTGCAGGGTACCGCACCCTGCCCGTTATTAAAACCTCAAAATGCACCCTGCCCTTTTTGTGTGTGGCAGTGTGCGCCCTTATGCTGCCCCCCACCGCGCTGACAGGCCGCTGAGAACTTTCGTTGTGTGCCATCATGTGTAATGGGTATTACGGTGTATGCCATCATGTGTAATGGGCATTATCATGTGTGGTATAATGTGTAAGAGGCATTACAGTGTGTGCCATAATGTGTAACTCATTACGACAGAATATGTTATGGGCATAGCAGAATATGACAATGTTTAATAAGTGTAATTTTTTTTTTCCTAATGTAAATTTCCAATATAAAACTTGAAAAGAGTGCCCTGCCTGGTAATCAGCACCCTGGGCCTTATTCTAGTTCACTCTTTCTGTCAAAATCCTTCTTAGATGGACAAAACCATGTGCACTGCAGGGGGGCAGATGTAAAATGTGCAGAGAGAATTAGATTTGGGTGAGTTATTTTGTTTCTGTGCAGGGTAAATACTGGCTGCTTTATTTTTACACTGCAATATAGATCTCACTTTGCAGTAAAACCCCACCCAAATCTAACTCTCTCTGCACGTTACATCTGCCCCACCTGCAGTGCACATGGTTTTGTCTATCTAAGAAGGATTTTGTCAGAAAGAGTGAACTAGAATAAGGCCCTCTGTCCTAAAAAAAAAATCCTTGCGTGAACACTAAATACCTGCTTGTAATGTGTTGCCTAACTGTGGATGTCTTTCATATCACAATGCTAAATAATGAAACATGTCGAAATCCAGTTGAACGCACAGAGGGTTTTTTAATGGTTTTAAAGTGTTTCATGTGGAAATCAGTTATATAAAGAGATATGGAAGTTAAATTCCATATGTGCTGTATATCCTTGCATACTGCAGTGCGATTCCCCTAACGCAGTAATGCTGACAGTCCGATCTATCCTTTCATTAGAACGGATCATTAATAAAACAATCCGAACACAAGTGTCTGTTTCCCGACTTTTACAGCCCGTACGCAGCAGCGTTCATTCATTCTGTTTTGCCTCCAGTGCACAAGAACAGGTGGATGGGTAAGAGGGTCGCGCGTCGCAGATGTCTGCGCAGGGAACTCGCTACACCCAAATGACGATGAAACATGACATGGGTAATATTAACAAGCACAGCAGTGATTTCGGTTAACTGCTCTGCAAAACACAGGCGTATATCCATAGAGACACAACCTCAATGTTTCCTCCGTTCGCCTGCCCCAAAAAAACAAAAATAGCAGATGCATTTGGGCACCCACAATTTTTTTTTCCTACAATTTTTAGAATTCAGGCTAAAATCTCTAGCAGAAGGTTGAATACTGAAAACCTGATCACGCAATTGCTTATTCCATTAGGTACCAGTTTGTTTTTTTATGTCACAAGATCATGCACATTTGGTGCCAATTCAGATCTCGGGCCAAAACAGTGAAACAGCGGTTAACAGGTGACAACCAAAGCAAGTCTGTGGCCAAATTGGCTCTTGCTGTGGTAATTCCGCAGTAAGATTCTCACCTCTCCGGCACTGAAAACGCACGTGTGATAAACTAACCCATCATGTTTGCAGCTTGTGCCAAACTGGTCTCTCTCATTGCTCACAGATGTTCCAAATTACATCTCATCCCCCCCCTAAGGTATCATAAGCTACAAAGGGCAGGTCCACCTGTGGTCACAGAGGCCTTTGCAGAATTGGTACTTGTTTCCTAGAACGGCCACAACGATTTAGATCGTTGTGGTCGTAAGATAAAAAATCGGATCGGTCGCATCGCATGCGATTTGGTCGCATACGATGCGACCGATCCGATCTGCCGATTTTTCACCCGATTTTTTTTTTTTTTACACCAGATTTGTTTAAATTGCCCCCCCAAATGTTAATAAGTGTGCTAGACCCCACGATAGACGTGAACCCGAAGCGTGGCGAGCGCAGCGAGCCCGCGAGGGGCGGCGGTGCGCGTCCTCCGACCTTTTCATTCCCCTACTATCCACTAGGGCGTGGAGTGAGAATATAATAGTGTGGCGAGCGCAGCGAGCCACCGAGCCCGAAGCGTGGCGAGCGCAGCGAGCCCCGCGAGGGGACGCGTCTCACTTCACAGGTATACGCGTCCCCTCGCGGGGCTCGCTGCGCTCGCCACGCTTCGGGCTCGGTGGCTCGCTGCGCTCGCCACACTATTATATTCTCACTCCACGCCCTAGTGGATAGTAGGGGAATGAAAAGGTCGGAGGACGCGCACCGCCGCCCCTCGCGGGCTCGCTGCGCTCGCCACGCTTCGGGTTCACGTCTATCGTGGGGTCATGGCGGGCACATAAAAAATGTGAAATGGGTCATATTGGCCCATTTCACCTTTTTTATCATTTTTCCCTATGTGAGATGGACTTAATCAAGTCCATCTCATCTTGTGCCATTATAATGGCACAAGACCGACCGATTTCAATGTTAAAAGATTTTTTAACATTGAAGTCTATGGAAAAATCGGGTCAATCGGTCGGTCGCATCGCGGCCGATTTTAATTGGTCGCGACCGACCGATTGACCCGATTTCTGTCAATCAAAGTGAAAAAATTGTAAAAAATCGGCCACATCGTGAGGATCGTGTCCCTTAATTAAGAGCCACGATCACTCACGATTGTGGCCGTTCTAGGAAACAAGTACCGCAGAATTAACAACACATTTCTGGCAAGCAGCGGAGGGTGGTGTGCATAAGCTGCTGTGTAGTCATCATGGAGGTCCAGGCAGATGGGAGAGAGACCCCCACTGCCACCCCAGAGAGTAACAGAGAACGGTTTCTGTTTTCAGCAGGGAAAAAAGACTTATTCAAAACTACACTGCCTAGCCTATTGGTAGGGATCCGAAACCTGAACGAGCATCATAGAAAGCATCGTAATACTGACGTTAGCCACTGGCATGGAAAGCAGAACGGAAACGGGGACAGTGATAAGGGAAATGGTGACGTGGTAACTCTGCAAGAACACCAGAAAAGGCCGACAGAAGAACACAAAACACCGCATAAAAACACAGCTGACTGTAAAATACACAGAAAAGTGACTAAGAACGATGGTAAAAAGGAGATTTGGCTGCTACTAAGAGGATGTTGGGCTTATATCAGGATGGGTTAATAAGGGAGGTATCAAGACTGCTCACGTATGTAATGTTCTCTATTTTATTCTTAGGCAGGTAGACTGCGGCTTCACCACACGGCCATGAAACTTCACCTCATAAAAGTCATACTGTCCCAATACCAGGTGCAAGATGGCGGGGCTGACAGAAACATGGTCACATCAGCAGCTGAGATTCATCACCAACGTGTCAGGACACGGAAACCGGTTTGCTGCACTGCATGGATGGGACGTACTTTACCAGCTGGATCACTGCTCTTCTAGAACGACTGTCCTGCCATTAATCCAACGCAGTGTACCATACCTGTTTCCGTGACACTATGTGATCATAGTACAAACACAAAGGGCGGGATTCACTAAACCCCCGCTGCACATCGCCGGCATTCGCATTGTTAATAATCGCATATGCATTAACATATGCGATTATTAACGCCAAGGCGAAGGCCGGCGATGTGCAGAGGGTCCCCCCTCCCTCCCTGCACCCTTACCCGCTGTGTGGGTGCTCCGTTTCCTCCTCCCTGCACGCAGAAGAGGTGCACCGAGGAGGAGGTCACTGGTCCGGGCAGCACAGCAGGAGGCTGCCCGGACACAGGTGAGGGGGGTGTGGCGTTGATCTGCAGGGGGGTGGGGGGGGGGGGGGGGGTTTGCAGGGGACGCGAAGGGAAGCCCATAGGCTTCCGCCATCTAGAACTGGCGTAACCCCCCCGCAGTGAAGCCCCGGCGGTGGGGCTTTGCTGCATATGGAAATGTGGTAAAAACCCCGAAAACTGAGTTTTTACGGCATTTTCAGTTTGGTGAATCTCGCCCAGTATGAGGCGACATCCTGAAGAAAATGGAAAGGAGTTGTGGAACAGGCTGGCCAATCCATCTATCAGCAATATCTCTGCATATTGTAGTCAACCCTGAGGCATGCAGGGAGCAGACCCTGGCTACAGCTTTCTGGGGTCCAGCCGAATACATGGAGGAGCTGAATGAGCAGACCAAACCCCTATATGCTGGCAATGAGATTTATGTAGGCTTTCCGGTTCCAGCTCTATAACCTATTAGGATACTGTAACATAACCAATGGAAAGCTCAGCTCTGACAGCTGTTCGTGTATGCTACACGGTTTCTGCACTGCCGTGATGAGTAAACACCGAAAGTCGCTCATGTAATTAAAGTTAATCGGTCACCAACAGAAGCTGAAGGAAGTCATTTTGTGGGATCCACCATTATTCTGCCCATCCCTTCAGCAGGATCACCAAGAGGCACGCATAGCTCAGTGATGTTCCATGCTAACAAAATGGCTGCCGCCACTGAGCAAGCATGAGGTACACAAACTCCTGTTTTCCGTTTAGCCGGTTTATTATGTGAACGGAGCCTCTAACGCAGCATGTTACACCTGCATGTGACCAACACATTATAAATAGAGTGAACAGCTGAATGGCTGAGTAGATTCCTTAATCACAGTGCGGCAACAACCCGTAGCCAGGTCTCATGGCGGCGTGTTGTTCATTGGTGGCTTAATTGGTTTTCACATTAGGGCCCAAAAGCCGTAGAAGACTACAATAAGCAGTAAGGAATATGCAGCCCAAACTGCTTTCCTTTAGGGCTAATTAAAGACTCATCAACCCCAGATAGTGAGGATACTGTGTGGCAATTACCAGCAGGATTTAGAAAATTGGCAATTGTTTCTCTATTTCACGGCATCTGCCAAAACACAAGTGTTTTCACATCAATACTGCAAGGGGAGGGTGAGGCGCAAAGACTTTCGTATACACTTAACTATTTCCCTGCAATAAAGAGAGCGCGATGTTTGTAATTGCAGTATTTCAAAACAGACCGGACCCACATCGGCGGGAAACTCTGTTCTCTGCCTGCTATGGCTATGCTCACCACTGGGGGGCGTGCTAGCAAAGTTAATTACCTTTCACTGACAAGCCACCAGCGCCGCTATCTGATTCGCTGTCAGAGTCAAACAGGTCTTTGAATTCTCTTTTATCTTCTTCCTTCTTATCAAGTCTTCTCCTCTTGATCTCTGGGAGATTTAAATCCTCCATCTATGAAGAAAGAATTAAAACGGTACAGTTAATGGCACACAGGACTACCGTACCCTAATCCCTTGATCAATTTCTTTACAAACAGCAACGGTTCTCTATACGAGTCACACGGCATAAGGTCAAATAACTTTAGTTTGGATATGATCTGCGTCTTCAACAAGCCAACCATTTAAGTCACCGGCAACCGAGGTTGCGGAATCAAACGCTGCGCGTCATCTCTCAATTGGAAAACCGTAATCTCATCAGACATAAGCACGGGAAGAAGTCTCGGCTAATTTTTTTTAAAAAGTGCTTCCTACTAATAACCGTTTCCCCTTTTCTATATACCGAGCATTAAAAAAAAATAAAAAATAAAAGTCCATCGGAAAAAAGTCATTTATAAAAAAGGTGCATGTTCGATTCTTCTGGGTGAAGAAAGTTACTTCCAAAATTAGGTTATGTAATCTCCGAACAAAAATAGGGGGATTTGTCAGTAGCTGCCCCCTCTCTCCTGCCACATTGCTTCTACCCCTCGTTAATAACCAGACGATAATGAGATAACAGGAAGCCGGCAAGAGACTCCCAAGCCAGCATCTTTTATTTCCTCTATTTTATTTTTTTTCCTTCTCTTATTGAAGTTGCTGAGCCCTCTGCTCGTTAATCTGCTGCTCCTAATGAAGGAGCTAACGACTGCTGCCACCCTTCCACAGCGGCATCATTAGAAGCTGTTAGAAGCTCCAGGAAAAATGCTTAGCGCTGTAATTATTAGCACGGACGGGAGCTGAAAAGCTCTCACACGCACACACACTCACCTACGCACAGACAGCCATCACATTTACCTACAGCAGGCGGGCGCGCTGTAACTCAGGAAGCCCTGCTGCCTTAAACAGACAGAACGACGTGCACCAATTTCAATATATCCCAGGGCTTATCTCAATTTCCAAGCCCACGAAATGAGTTGCGATGTCACAACACCGACTATAAAATATGGACCGCTGTGGCCGCGGACATGTAAGAAAGCAATTATTGGTGGTCTCAACGCTCGTATACTAAAGGGATCAATATATATGGATTATCACAATGTGGAGTCTGTAAGATACACGACATTGAACAAAGGACACATCGCCTGGGCTTGTATAGAAAGTTTTGTGCCGTACGTAGCAAAAATAAATTGTCGTGTTAATGATTTGTGTCTTATTTGCAACTGTCGTGTATACAAGAAGCCCGCACAGCAATCCGTCTCACCTGAGAATATATCCGGTGGTAGTATATAATGACTGAGCTATATACAATGCCTGGTCATTATAGTACAAAGCACCTGAGTAACGCCAATTGAGGTTGTAGGGTTTAGAGCTGCAATGTTACACAAAGTAATACAAACACAGAGGTGTCTGCCAATGTTCTGCCAAGGACTCCGAAGAACAAGTGAAGCTGTAAAGAAGGGGACTGGCGGTGCTGGGTTACTGACTGCCCTTGTGAGCCGGCACATATAGTACCCTAACAAGCAAAGCTGGGCCCCGTGGAACAGGTTTTGGACAGAGAACCCCTGTTGTGTAACGCTGTGTAGTCGTGGACATAATTTGCTAGGTGCAAAGATCAGTGTTCAGACCCGGAACCCAACACCTGCAGTATTTTACAAGCAGCGCAGCGGAACACACAGGCCCTGGTTCTAGAGTGGACGGCAAGGACGAGGACACTAAAGAGTTACATCAAAGATGAACAAAAACGCATAGCCATATGTGACTGCCCTGAGAAATGTGTTTCTATGCTGTGTGCGCGTCCCATAGAAACGCAGTTTAAGTGGGAGATATGAACGGTGTTTTTATTAATAGACATGTTTTTTTCTCACGCATCCGCTTCTCTCCCTGAGCGCTGGCAGTACCCACACAATCTGCTCAGCACGCACAGGAGGATGTGGACAGGGCCGGTGACACCAGGATGACTGCTGTTCTGCTACTGACTTCTCATTCTATCAATAGTATCCAGCCGAAAAGGTCAAAAGTGTCTTAGCCAATAAAAAAAATTGCACAACAGTAAAAAAAAGTCGACGCGTCAGTAGTTGACACGAGGTCGACAGAAGTTTGGGATTTTTCCCCAAAATTTTTTTACACAAAAAGATCCCCATGAAAATAAAAAAAACTTTTTATATATTGACCATTTCCATGTTTACATTTTGTCTATGTCAACATTGTGCACTTTTGATATTGACTCCTTAGACCAGGGATGGGGAACCTTCGGCCCTACAGCTGTTGTTAAACTACACATCCCAGCATGCCCTGCAACAGTTGTAGCATAACCACATAGCAAAACTGTAACAAGGCATGCTGGGATGTGTAGTTCCACAATAGCTGGAGGGCCGAAGGTTCCCCTTCCCGGCTTTAGACCATAACCTAGAGCAGCGAGGGAGAACCTTTGGCTCCCAGATGTTGTTGAACTACACATCCCAGCATGCCCTGAAACAGTTTTAGCATGGCCAAATAGAAAAACTGTAGCAGGGCATGCTGGGATGTGTAGATCAAACACAGCTGGGAGCCAAAAGGTTCCGTATCGCTATAGCGGAGTCTCTCTCTTCCGTGTTGTGTATTGATCTAATACACAACACGGAAGAGACTCCGCTATAGCGAGACACTATTTTGCAACCACCTGCCCCTTCTGCCATCTCCCACGGTGGTGGTTGCCAACAATACAATAGAATCTATTGAATCTCTAACCCCGCTTGGGGCCTACCATCTGTGGAAGCCGCCATTGTGGATCAAACCAAATAATGGAGGGATACGGTCATTAAGTCAACCTATTTAGGTCGACATGTATGAACGACAGGTTTGCAAGGTGGACACAAGCATTAGGTCGACAATGGGAATAGTTGACAGTCAAAAGGTTGACATGTTTTCCTTTTTTTTTGCTGACAGGCGGTATTTCATACCCTACCGTCCATGTACGGCATGGCTGTATGTAGTGTGGCCCCATTGGCACCGTGCCCGCAGCATGGCGAGCGCAGCGGGCCACATGAGGGGATGCAGCACACTTTGATGGTGTCCATGTTGACATTCAGGACAAAAAAATGCAAAAACTCACGTCCACATTTTGACTGCGGACCTTACAATTGTCGACCTAATGCTAGTGTCGACCTATTTCATGCTTGTCGACCTAAGCCTTGTCTACGTTCCACGGTCAACCTAAATTAGGCGGACCCAATGACCCATACCCAATAATGATACTGCATGGCACCTTGGTTCCTCAGATATATACCAGATTGCTAGCCCCTAATGCAGGGGTGGGGAACCTTTTTTGTGCCATTGGCCAATTGTATGGTGGAAAAATCCTTCGGGGGCCATATGTAAAAATTTCTCTTAAAAATTGTCCTGCTGCAGCCATCCCATGCTCCAGCGGCTGCCGCTGAATAGGACTGACAGTCTCTGGTTGCTGTTGATTAAGAGGAATCTCGCAAGATCTCCCCTGTACTTGACTCTTGGCAAAGCTGCCGGGTGGGTAAAAGGGCCACTCAGACTGGCTACGGGGGCCGCATACGGCCCCAGGGCCTGAGGTTCCCCGCCACTGCCCTAATGAAAGGATCGGCTGCAATGTGTGGAACGCATGATCCCCTCGCCCCAACTGTGTCCAGGCCTAGTGCTGCCATCAGGCACAGCTAGGTTACCTAGGACATGAACGGCCGTGGGGCACCTAAAACATGAAAGGGCACAAGGACACTCAGGGAGCGTTTTTAATGCCCCTGCCATGCTCCCGCAGGGTCAGTCGCTGGTGTGAAGGAGAAGTGCCCAGAAGCTTGTTACATGTATAGCAATCTGATGCAGTGCCCTCCACACCCGTGCTACACCTGGTGTGATCAGATTTCCCCAGGCAGAGTAGGAGAAGCTGCCATGTTCCATCAGTAGGTAGGGAAGCACGGGGGATGGTGGGGGATGGGGGTGCTCACATACATAAAAGAAAGCAAGGAACAGCTTGTCACTGATAGATAGATAGATAGATAGATAGATAGATAGATAGATAGAAGAATGGAGTGATCACATTTCTGTTGCTTTGTTTTCTGATTACCATTTAATATGAATGGTTTATTGTTATATAACAGCAGCACTGTGTTCTGCCCACAGGAAACACTCCTGGTACCTTTGCTGTTGTAGGTCATCCAAAAGCATGAACAACAATCAGCCATTCTGTTCTTGTTTCTCGAGCCTGCCGTCACAAATCTGGTCAGCGTGGGAACAATTGATTGCATGCTGGGTGCTGTAGTGCAACTCAGTTCATTAACAGCGGACACCTTTATTTCTTCACAGTGTCACTGGCCCCAGCTCAAACGCTGTGTGGGGAGCATGAGGAGGGGCACACTGCCGCCTCCTGGTAACGCATGGCACACTGAAACACAGCCAGGGCTTATACTCCCTTTAATCCCTTGAGCCGTCGGCTCCTGCTACGGATTAGCATTATGTAAATAAGCATTTAAATCCCATGACAGAGTCATGTAGGAACGCTAGCCAAGCACTTAACTCCTCAGAGAACGACGGTCGCTCACGAACCCACTTACTGCTGAACAAAAAAAAACTGGGACCCACGATTGGAAACTACAGTATTAACTTTCAACACGCTGCGCTCACACCAGCACAGCCAAAAAACACAAACTACTGATCTTACCTATTTCCCAGTACTATCGGGTCAAGACGAGATATCCAAACAAAATCTCATCTCTAGGGTGAGCTTATAAGAGTCATGGTATCAAATGTATCAGACTACTTTTTAAATAAACTTTACCAAAGAGATTTAAAAGAAAAAAAAAAAAATTGTTGCTGTCAAATTTTTTGCATTGCAACGGTAACTCAACCCTGGTCACAATGGGCTCGTGCGAAATGGCACTGGCCAACATAGGAAAGTTCTGAAAAAATCGAAGCTTTTGAGGCTTGTTAAATAACCTTCTCCACACAAAACATTGCCGATACAATATTTCCCACTTCGCCAAGTGCCCCATAACGCATTGTGGAGGTCATGTTCTTTATATGGTCAGTATGTCTTAGTAAACCAAAGTCATTTTCCAGAACATGGCGCACAGGCAGCCCAGTGCCTGATAGCAATGGGACCATACTTACTCTCTCCTTGCCACTGATCTCCAGCTGAATCTCCTTCTCCCTCAGTTTCTTCCAATTGGTGAAATATTTGGACATGGGTGTCCCCTCTTCCTTTATCTGCTTTTCCCATTTCACCTGATAAAGGAAAAACAAAAATGAAAGAGTAATTATTACCTACCTTTAAATGGCCATGACACCTAATATACAACTTAAGTATTCAGTTCTCCCTACAGGAATCTACACTTGTTTTACTTTAAAGGCCCCCATACACCGAGGTGATTTGGTCCGATTTCGGCCGATTGCGATCAATCGGCCCGTTAAATCGGACCAAATCGCCTCTCCCTGACATGCCGTCGGGTCCAATGCGCATCAGACCCGACCAGGTGGTCGGACTGGCAGACCGTCCGACCACCTGTTCCTCCAGGCGGCGAGGCTGGCGGGAAGCAGGGACGCATGCGTTCCATCACAACGGATGTCCGTACACTGTTGCAAGACATCGCAGGCAGTGTATGGGCACCTTAACTTTGGAACCTAACCTATTGGTACTGTGTGTAAGGCAGTAGGCAGATTTCCTAACATGATCCATTCAAAGTATGAACCACATTCTCCGAGCATCAGCCTAGGTGTGCTACCTAACAGAAAGGACTTTTTGTAAGTTTAATGAAAAGCCACAGCGAGGAGACACTCAGTGCTACCTATGGAAAAGTACCCAAGAATGGTTTAGTCTGAGGTCATCGGATCACCTTCATTTCCACACCAGAAAATGACACAAAAGGGTCAATCCAAGTGGACTACAATCGTGTACGGTAGTGTGTGCCGGGCAGAGTAGTAGTGGAGTGAGGTACCATGTCCGTAGCATGGTGAGAGAAGAGAGGCATGCGTGGGTTAACACTACACTAGTGATGGCTAACCTAGACACTCCAGCTGTGGTTGAACTACACATCCCAGCATCAGTATGGCCAAAACTGTAACAGGGCATGCTGGGATGTGTAGTTCAACCACAGCTGGAGTGGCAAGGTTAGCCATCACTGCACTACACTAACGGTCAACAATGGCACCAAAATCCTTTGAAAACGCATTCTGACCTTTCAACATGCATCTACCTTTCGCCTATGTCGACCATTCGATCCACCTCTGACACCAAGGCCGGGGGGTTCGGGAGGAGTTAGAAATGAAAAGAGAATTTCCCAAATTGTCTAAGCTCCTACAACCACTCTATATCCCTTGGCTCCAGTGTCCCCCAATGGACGCAAAATAAACAGAGGACTGGGTCATGTTAAAGTCAAAGGCCAAGGGAGTAAATGGTGTTAAACAGACGATGGTCAATCATGTCAGCAGAGAAATCAAAGAGAACCTGTAAGGAGACGGGACGCTTGGACTTTGCTGTGATTAGATTAATGACTACTTTATTGAGTAAAGGGGGGGAATTCACAAGCCACTGACCCATAGATCTAGTCCTAAGCGTCACAGTATGGCTCGGCACAGAGACTACATGCAGAGGTGTAGATCAGGCAATAATTTGCACTCATGTTTTTTTAAATATATTAAATAAGAGGCATTACATTACAAAGAATCCCATCCCTCCTTATGCAGATATTCTGTAAAATCCGCTATGTCCTCGATGTTTGTATTGCTGGTGTACACAAAGGTCAGGTGGTGCGAAAACAACATGACAGCGATTAGGCGGTTCCACTTGTATTCAGCTGACAACACAACAGGAACCGGCAGGAAAGCTCCGCACTTCCGTGCTATTTCTCCACACTAATTAAGCCCTCTGAGAGCGCTCAGTCCCCAGTGTGATTATTCAATGTTTCCCACAGGTGTTCTCGACGTCATCTGACAACTGGAAGCCCCCGGATTTCACTTACACCAACCTGCATGTGCGCACACGCTGCACGAGGCCTCAAAATGGAATGAATAGAGCAAGAAAAATAATATATTTGAGATGAACACATGGATCTGTGCCTATTAATAACTTTGGGAAGTCAACAGAAATTAAAAATCACAATTACCCATTGAATATTTTGGTGTTTATTGGAGGAGGGGGGAGAATTAGGAAGCGACGGAAGCTGCCGACTTGTTTCACTATGCCTTAAAATAAGAATCCTGTTAACTTACTTACAATGATTAATGTGCGGCGCAGATGAACTTCCGCGCAACCGAGGCTCCAGGCTACCTCTCGGCCAATGCATATATTCATATCACTTGGAGCAGTTTGCAGAATTATACAGATCAGCAACAGCTGCGGCCTGTAAGGTGGCAGACCCCTGAACATACTAAACAGCAATGGACCCACTGTGCCCAGCTGCCGAACGTTGATGTTTTCACATTGATAAATGCCTGCAATCTAATGAGTACAAACTACAGCTTGAGCTGCTTTTACACTTCCTTTAGCTGCCAGCTACAGCACCGATTTCTCCAGACTCCCAATTTCAGTTGGACCAAGACTACGAAACCCCCCCCCTTAAAATTGAGCAAGGTTTAATAGAGATTTCATATTTTTCAAGCCAGTAAATGCCTAAGAAGCTGCGTTCAACTAAATGAATGGTATCTTTATACAGAGGACAAAGCCGACGTCTAGATTGTACAGCTATCCCCGTACAGAAAGCATGTCCTTAGCTAGTGGCACCACCTGCAATCCCCCAGCACTGCCTCATCCTGCTGCAGAGACCACAACACGTGTGCATCTCTGATCTGACACTTTCCCATTGCCTCTGTCCCTGCGAGGTGGTGCCAGAGTGTCTGTGGACTGCTTCTGGCACTTCCAGCCCCTGATTTATATTACCAGCAGTCTGCCATTAAAATATTTATGAAGGCATTACATCCGTGCGTGCTGTTCTAGGGTTGCAGAGGAGGAGATCGGGCTCCGTCAGCCAGCAAACAACACAATGCTAATTATCAAGATTTATCTGCTCCCTTTGGAGACAGAGGTGCCTGCAATGTACTGCAGTGCAATGTATGGGAGGTCCTTCCAGCAACAAGAGGGTCCAGAGCAGGGCAGAGGGGGGGGGGGGGGGAGTTCTATTATAATCTCACACCATTCCGAGACAGAGAAGGTCAGGCTCTGGGTTTTACCACCACAAATACAGGATAGGGTTCCTCATTGTAAAGCATCCAGCGTGTAGGGTAGGCGCTAAGGATGCCAATTCCAAGATTGGCTTCTCTAATAAAAAAAAAAAATCATTTATGGTGCTGTTCTGCTGAAGGCGCGGCCATGCGCCAGGGAGCTGGAGCCCGACGCCGGTTAGCTGGGAGCCAGGCCGGGCAGCGCGGCTGTTTGACCTGCGCAGCACGACCTCTGACCGTCACGCTGTGCAGAGCCGCAGGCAGGGCATCGGGAACAGCCAGGCAGCATCCGAGCGAGTGCTCAGACGCTGCCCGGCATTAGACTTTGCATGCTCTGTCTCATCCCGAGATTGGAAAATCCAATTCCTGGATTGAAATCCCAGCATTTTTGGGGCCAAATCCCTCACCTGTCTCACCGAGGTCATAAAACTCTGCAGGTACTATAGGGCCAGCTTTCACCAGTTCTAGAACACGGTACAATTATTGTATACAATTTAGACTAGATTGCATCGCATAGATTTTGCAATGCAATGAGATGAGATCTAGTACAGTATGTGCAGCACATACTTTTTCAGCTGTGCGATGAGATGTGTGACGGGAACGTTCATCTCATCACACCCAGCAATTGTACCGTGTATGGGCACCTTAACAAATGTACAATACAATACATTTATGAGCATTACACAGATATTACCAAGTAGCAGGGTCAGAAATGTAGGTTTTGCTTTTGCAAACTAACGCAGACAGCGGGGGCTCCTCCCCCATCTATAGGACATGGTCGTCATTGGATCAGCTATGGGCCACAAAGCAGGTACAGTAGCTGTGACATTCCAGTGTGTGACCCAAAAGTCTAACTTTCAGCCAACGTCTGTCTAATTGCAGAACTCCCAACCTAAAAAACCATGTAGAGGAGTGAATGGTGGAGATAGTTACACCTGTTATCTAACCCCTGGAATTCTTTTTATACCAACGGGTAATGGGGCCTACACACGGGGAGATTTGCTGAGCGTTGTTTGATTGCTCAGCACACAGCGCTGCACAGCAATGTGTCGCTGAGCGATCTGTCAGAGTTCTGCAGGGAGAACAATCGCCCTGTCCAGTGATTACCTAGATTTATCCAAACATGCTGGATATTAATCACCGGGCGATAGCGACAGGGGGCCACACATCGCTTTGGCCCCTACACATGTAGCGGCGTAGGAGCATTATCCAAGCAATCTAGCCAGATGCCCTCAAATCGCTTGGGTGTAGGCCAAACTACTTACATGCTGACCACACTGAAGATAGGGTTTCATGAATCAATGTAATGTTGCCACTCATTCTGGAAGGGTGCAAGTTTTATAGGATATACAACACCCCAAACCTCTACTCACCACAGCATCCCTGTCAGACACCCCAAAGGCACACTTCTGCCTCTTGCTAGTTATGTAGGACGAATTCTCTTGGATCTTCTCCACCAGCTGGCGCATCGGCTTGCAGTAATTGGAAACTTTACACTCCTTCAGGAAAGATTTTAGCTGCAAGGGCAGAAAGGAGAAGAATATCATAGATTGGGGGGGACACAATTACGATTTGTCAACAGAAGGCATAAATCGTAGGCGTTCTCACTGTATGGGTCAAGTCATGCATATAGGGCAAAGACACATGATAATTGAGGTATGCATGCGGCAAGCGGGACCATTGCATACATAGCGGTGGAAGCCATTTTGGAGGCTGAATCAGTACTTCCGGCACGATAAATGATGAACGCACTAGGAATGAACGACATTCACCAGTTTAAGTAACATTGTTTGTAGCAAACACAATACACTCAGTGACTCCTCCCACAAAATGGCTGCCTCCACAGTGTCTATGCAATTGGTATCATTTACTTCAACAAAACATGAATATAACCATATTGTTGGCCTTGGCTGAAGGGCAGTGGACAATTTGAACTCCTTTTAACCTATTCAGTAGCCTACAAACCCCAAAGTCGAGGTTGTTAATTGCTCATTTACTATAATCCAGTGGTTCCCAAACTGTGTGCCGTGGCTCCCTGGGGTGCCTCGGGACACTTGCAGGGGTGCCACGGGTTGGTGGACCAGGACCAATTCAAATTATTTATGATCAATTATTTATGCACAAAACCAGTGCTGGTGGCTTCCAATCATAAAATGTGTACAATCAGAAGCAAATCCTGCCATTTAACATATAACTGAACCAAATAAGCACATATAAACACAAACTACTTAATTTTATATATATTTATTTGGGCCTAGGGGTGCCGTGGAAAAATTCTGATACTCTAGGGTGCCGTGATTTGAAAAAGATTGGGAACCCCTGCTATAATCTGAAATGGCTCCATGATTAGATTCTCATTATGACTCAGCTGTGCTAAGCGGCGTTCTTGTTTAATAGGGTGCTAAGCCTGAGTACAGACCAACCAGCTCCCGGAGCCGGGTACACACTGGAGATGCTGGCCCGAACGGTCGCTACCAGACGACGCAAAACGACATACCGGGTATATCGCTCAGTGAATACACCTTATATGTGGGTGCCTGCGGTCATTAGCAATGTTGCCAGGTTTGCTCCAGTGTTGATTTTACACACCCAGCGTGTAACATGGCAGTTAGGAGCTGATTGACTGACTTTGGTCAACTACCACAGCCTGCGCTCGGACGCAGCAACCTGGCGACATTGGGTAATCGCTACGTGGGTTACCATTGAGCGGCCACCACAACTAGTAGTAAGTTAGCGCTCTTGCCATCACCAGACACCCAAGTCACATTAACCTTCCAGAGGTATTACACGTATGTAGCGTTGGTCCATCACACGCGTGAATTCATAGAGCACAGCAATAACGCTGATAAACTTAGTATTTATTGAGATAATATCTCCAGGGTTAATTACAAGAAGAGCAGGAACATGAACAAGAAATACAGATAAGAAATGCAGAGACTTCGAGTAAATAAAAAGGAATGAAAGAGAGTCAGAAAACGGAGAACAACCTTACGCTCAGGTTTCCGGTCATCTGAGATGAGGGACCACTCCTAGCCGAAAGGGTATGCGGTCGTTAGGAGCGACACAGCAAAGGTCAACATGCATCGATCGACCACAGAAGGTCAACATTTCTTAAGTCAATACCTGAAATAGGTCAACATGCCTAAGGTCGACACAAGCATTAGGTCAACACTGGCTAGGTAAACATGGGTTTTCACTATTGGGCCGACATGTGCCCACAGGCGGTATTTCATGCCCTACCGTGGCGTGGAGAGAGAACAGACTAGTGTGCAGAGTGAAGCAAAGCGCTGGGCACATGTCAACTATCGACATTCGGGACGAAAAAGTAAAAACCGTGTCATCCTTTTGACTGTCGACCTAGTATTGACTTAGTGTTTGTGTTTATGTCAACCTTAGGCATATCGACCTATTTCAGGTGTCAACCCAATACATGTCGACCTAAAGTTTGTCGACCCAATGACCCAACCCTCCCTCCTCAGTAGCCCCCCCCTCCCGGTAGTTAAAAAACTGCTCCTTTGTTGTAATAAAAGTCTGCGCAGATGCACATTAGGCTGCAGCTGGAACCACCACATTTATATCTCTCTTGCTTGAGGGACACTTAACTAGTCATCGTTTTTGGTAGGATATGGGATCCCCCAACCTGGCTAGCGTTTATGGCAGGAAGCTGACACTTCACTGATCTGCTTGTCCAGAGCTAGAACTGGGCTCTCCCGCTGAGAAAACACACGGTCCAAGGACTTCGGGCCAGATTCTCTAAGCTTCAAAAGTGATAAAATGGAGAGTGATAAACAGCCAGCCAATCAGCTCCTGCCTGACATGGCAGGTAGGAGCTGATTGGCTGGCTGTTTATCACTCTCTATTTGATCACTTTTGAATGGTGGGAATGGAACCATGACCTCAGCACTGTGAGGCATTAATGCTAACCATTACACCATCCATACTGCCCCAAATAGTGGTATATGTAGGATGACATTATCATTTCCATGATACTCAACAGTAAAGCACCACAAACTAGGTAGAGGTGTGAGCAATGTAGAGGTGTGTGTGTGTGTGTGTGTGTGTGTGTGTGTGTGTGTGTGTGTGTGTGTGTGTGTGTGTCTACGCATGTTCAATAACTTTACATTTAAGTGTGTGAGATCAGTTGGAACCATTAAATCCACTTTCCCAGAAAAAAAAAAAAAACTTCAACTGAAAAACCTTCAGCGTCTCTGTAAACCCTGGCGAAATGCCCACCTCGGAACATACACTGAGGTCGCTGTACCACAAAGCACAGAGCGGCTGTTTGCACATCTGCAGTCGCGCTGAGAGAAACCCCTCTGGCAGGAGACTGCAGGCTCTGTTCCCAACTTCCTTCTTGGAGCTGTGTTCATACACATCTGGGATCGGGCAGGGATAGGGGAGGGAAACTGCTTACAGAGCCCTGAGCCGCAGACAGCCTGGGGGTCTCCTACGTGTCAACGTGTGGTCTAATGGATGACGCATGAGAAAAGGTGGGGAACAAGGAGGCAGGTTTCCAAAATTTCCCTGCTAACGTCAGCTGGAAGTGCGCAGCAGCCCTAATCTGCCTGTGTGCGTGTGACCTGCAGCGCATCACATCTGGCTCTCCTTCAGCAGCTTTAGATGTGCCTATCCCATTTCCAGAACGCCCAGAGCTTATAAGCCCGGACTAGAAGGGCAAATGAAATACTCCACTTCAGCTACCAGCCGCGAAAGCCAAGTTACTAAGGAAAAATATGAAGGGAAAAAAAAACAAGCAGCCAGCTTGTTCGACCAAATGAGGCAATAAAGGCCTTAGCTGACAATATATGGCGACGTTCCTCAGAGAAGGGACACGGAAGGGTTACCGAAGCCATAGCAGGAGGCCAGGAGTGCAGGGAATGGTCAGTAAAAAGCCATCGTTTGATGAGAAAGTGAGGATGGTTGTTTGGCAAACTTCACCATAATTAATTTGGGGATGATTGACCCGCAGTTACTAAAACATCCTGAATCCCTCACAGCTGCAGGCTGAAAATAGAAATGCTGGGAGCTCTTGCTGCCTCCCAACAAGAAAACAGATCACTGACACGCATCCAAACCGCTGCCTGTAACCCCAGAGCTTCTCCACAGACACAGGAAGCTGAGGCGGCCGACGGACTGCCAAGGCTGTAATGTCTGCGAGTGAATAGTTAATAAAGAGAGGACTAATAGCTACACGCCGCTCCGGAGCTGGGATTTGCAGTCTGCCAAAACAACACTGCCGCCTCTCTTTCTCCCAGCACGGGGGGGAAGAGTGCATGTCACAGAGACAGAGAGAGCGCTTTAGCCAGGAGCCGCGCCAGCCGGCGATTATCAGGATGGATGCTGTCAGGCTGCCAGCGATGCGCACACACGCTCATCTCTCTGAGGCTACACATACCGACAAACACCCACGCGTGCCACCTATGGATATCGCTGTGCGTCCGCTGCAGGTTTCATTACCGCAGCCTACGGAACATCTTACAGCGAGCACAATCAATCTTTTTCTATCAAGGAAGCAGCGGCGCTTGGATACTTATTTCTTTAACTGTTGAAAGATCCAGAACAGGGAGAATGTAACAAAATGCGAGAAGGGTTATTTTATAGATCACTTGAAAAGGAAGAGTCGTGGAGCACAGAAATTCACATATATATATGTGTGTGTGTGTGTGTAATATATTAATCAGTGGTGGTACAGTAATTGTGAGTTACTTATTCACACCAAACAAGGGAACACCGGTCTCTTTATCCAAATTGCCAACCATAATTTTAAGCGAATACCTTTAGAGCAGTGGTTCCCAACCCTGGTCCTCAAGTACCCCCAACAGTGCACTTTTTCCATGACACCCAGCAGGTGCACTCATTATTCAGGCACATTTGAAAAGATCCACAGGTGGAGCTAATTATAGCACTTGTGATTCTGTGTGGAGACCTGCAAAACATGCACTGTTGGGGGTACTTGAGGACCAGGGTTGGGAACCACTGCTTTAGACCATCACAGATCAACATGGGGTTTTCCACTTTTGACCCGAATGTCGACATGGACACTGAAACATAGCACTGCGTCCCTTCGTCATGCTTCGGGCACGGTGCCTCGCTACGCTTTGTACATTATTTTATAATCTCCCACCACGACCTAGTGGATGGTAGAGCATGAAATACCGCCTGTCGGCACATGTCGACTGAAAAAAGGTAAAAATAAAACCACGTTTAATGGTTTGACTGTCAACCTCCCCCCCGTCGACTTAATGCTTGTGTTGACATAATGACCCTGTTGATCTAACCCATGTCAACCTTCAGTCATGTCGACACTAGTCCATAGTGCTACGGTAAACTTAATCTCATGAAGATTAGTTTAGTCCACAAAATGGCTGCTCCACTTGTTCAACTCCCAGGTGCATGTAGCAGGCAAAGCAGCATCTGCATAGGGCGAATGGCGGGAAATAGGAAGCCAGAGCGATGAGGGCCTTACTCCAGGCATGTCCAAACTGTGGCCCTCCAGCTGTTGGGAAACTACATATCCCAGTATGCCTTGCAATAGTTTTAGCATTCCCTAATAGCAAAACTGTGGCAAAGCATGATGGGACTTGTGAACAGCTGGAGGGCCACAGTTTGGACATGCATGCCTTACTCCAAACAGTGGAGAAGGGGTGCAAGATTTGTGTCACATAATTAGTGGAAGAGCAGTAGATATATTTTAAGTCTGAAAAATGTGCAGATCCAGTATAAAACTAAAATTGTTCTACAGAGCAGGTAGATTTCGGTTTTAACGATGCCAGGTCTCCAGCTGGACAACAAGCTAGTCAGTGCAAGGTCACAGTACCGTTGATTTATGGCAAGGTCACACAGAACCAGAGGCCAAAACAGACACCTATGTTTGTATTACACCTACAGTATAAAGGAAATACAACCTAAGCACTAGCATAGGGGGCTGAGTAATACGAGGCTAAGAGGATTGCCTGAGAAATGCAATGATGCCTACAGGATATATTACGGAGCCTTCGCATGCCCTGTTAATCTGTCGCAGCATAGGCTACAAGTATTAATGGTTCCCAGCAAGGCCCCAGGCTCGTGCCTGTATATCTGGACTGGAAATGTTGATTTTTGAGAACTCGGGAGAGACGTCTCGTTGCATGGAACCAGTCACCTCAGTATTATACTGGAATGGGATATTTTTATAACGGGTTGGCTCCTGATGGAGAGCCAGCCGAGGAGAAAGATTTAATCTGGGCCTTTCCCACATAAAGTCACAGAGCGGAGGAACAAGAGACCTCTTGATTTCTAATTAAAAAATGTGCAGTGCGTTTGCCAGTTAGTTGTGGGAATATTAATGAAAAGGCCAAATCACTGCACGACACGGACTGTTCCGGTAACTCTGTAATGGGATAAGTCTCCGCCAACTCAACGTGAACCTCCAATAACTTCTATGCGCTGATTCTTTCCTAGTAAAAGGGTCAAGAAATCTAGATTTTAAAAATACAAGAAAAAGCCAATGAACCAGCAAAACGCCTTCTGTCCGATAGGTTCCCTTCAGCTGCAGTGTTCTAGGTGCGGGAATCGGTCATACCTGAATAATGCAAGGGAGTGCCAGCTCCGGGAACCCAATGAAGTGAGCCTGGCTGTGCAAGTATTCCAGCGTCAGGTCGTAGATCTGGTCAATAAGTCCATCCTATAGGAACGAGGGTAAATGCAATGTTACTGTTATATCTAACTGCGAGTCTGGAACAAAAAGCCTTCTTCTCCGAAGGGCCAGGAATGGCACTGCGGAACATCCAGGATGGATGGCACACAATCTAATGACAGAAATATGCAACGCTATTCCCAGCATGCCGGCCTCTGTTGCCATACCCAGTATTAACATTAATACAACACAATACAGACCTTACTATAATGAAGCATTACATAGTAGAGAGTGAAGTGGCTCATGTCTAAATAAGAAGCACAGTCTGATCATCATGAGTAGAGCCCCATTGGCCAGGCTACAACAGAGGCCATTTCCTATTGGCCCGTGGAACTCACCTCCACTCTGGGCTGCTAGAAAACCTTTGTTGTTATTGGCTGATAGCACCTAATTTCCTTCCTCATCTACAAGGGGAGCTGGAAGGACTACAGGAAATGGAGTGCTGACCATGAATGATCACATGCAGTCTCCTGTTCTGGTCTCTATAATTCTTCCATCTCGGGCAAGATTATTAATTTATCTAATAGCAAGAACGGCCCTGAACACCTCAAGGCGAGGCACTCAAGAACACATTACACTGTATTATTGAAGGAAAACTTATAATACAATAAGTAGCTACATGCACTTTTATACTAGACATTATGTAGGTGTCGTAACAAATTATCCAAGACCGTGGGCCTGGGTCTCAGGTGGACTGTAAAGGCCCACACACACTGGGTGAATTTGAGCTGAAAGCAGCTCACATTTACTGTTCAAGTTGCCTTCAGCTCAAAGGCCGCCTAGTGTGTACGGGGCAGTGATAAGCGGTGATCGCAGATGTGCGCCTACATCATCGCCCGCCGCCACTCACCCACTGAAAATCAATGTCCAGGGGGAAATCGCTCTGTGTGTATGCACGCAGTGATTTTCAGATACTTGCAGCGATTAAGACACTTCATTTCAATCCGATACTTACACCACACGGTAGGTGCCACTATCACACTTATTTTACAACAACAGATTAATGGGGGTCTTTACCCTGAAAACTTTCTCCTGCAAGTTGGCATTGGACAATTTCAGGATGACCGCAAAGTTAATTGGTTTTACGCTGATTCTCCCTGGTCGTTTGTCAAAATTCACTTGATGGAAAACCTGCAAGAAAAAAACAGAAATTAAAGTATTATCAGAATTTAAAAAAAAAATCAACCAAAAAAAAAAACACAGCACACAAAAACGGTCAGGCGTAACTTTATTAAAAAGCACAAACACAACCAGATAACTATGAACAAAAAATCTAACACATCCTACATTTCTGTTGCAAGGCCTCTTCCACCGCCACCCTCCACACCTAATAAAATGGGCAAATATTATTCACCAGTGTTAAAGTTCTTGCCCAAGGGGGATGAAAACTTGTTAAAAGATATATAGGATATGTTTGTATTTATGGGACTTCAATTTATTTATTAATTTTTATGTGTGCGAAAAGCAACGATTAAATGAACAATACAATTCTCACCTCTGGAATTCTGTTTTTTTCAGATTGTTCATATTCAGCCATAAATCATCACTTAAGAGTTAAGGAAAGTGATGGGGATAAATCTTTATTGACATTCCAACTAAACCTATGTGATCTTCAACCATTAACGTCCAACCATACCCTGCATATGGAAATTGACACAATATACATTCCACACAAACCTAGAAAACATATGCCCAAAGTTCAACTCATTAATGAATTAAAAGCGGTGTATCACTAAACAGGATAAGAAGATAAAAAATAACTGAAGAGCTTAAATCTAGCTAAATCTGTCCATCATGCTGCCCAACTCAGTCACTGAATAAGGGATTTCAGCACCTTGCACATTTATACATATGCTGGGGTCAAAAGCGTTGTATTCAGTCCCCTAGGTAGCATCAGGCACAATGAACTCAAATTTTGAAACACGACCAGTTATGTCTAACATTTATACTTAAAATATAAAAAAAAAAGTTTGAAACCCCTATGCAACTAGAGAAAGGACAGTACTTAAATTACCAAATATATATTGGAAAGTCAGGATATGACTATACCCACCTTTTATTATCATAAACTACATTTATTATTATTTATTAACAGTTTCTTATATAGCGCACACATATTCCGCAGCGCTTTACAGAGTATAGTTGAACATTCACATCAGTCCCTGCCCCCAGTGGAGCTTACAATCTATATTCACTACCACAGATACATGCGCATACACAGACATTCTAGGGTTAATTTTGTTGAGAGCCAATTAACCTACCAGTATATTTTTGGATTGTGGGAGGAAACCGGAGTACCCGGAGGAAACCCATGCAAGCACGGGGAGAATATATAAACTCCGCACAGTTAGAGCCATGGTGGGAATGGAACCCATGACCTCAGTGTGGTGAGGCAGTAATGCTAACCATTACACCATCCGTTCATAACCTCTATTAAAGATTTTGGCTGTCCTGACGAGATGGCGCAACAAAAATCAATGACAAGGCATCTCCACTTGAAATGAAGAACTTTGCAGGCACCAATGGGGGCAGATTTATTAAGCTCGGTGAAGTGATAAAGTGTCTGGTTTTTATCAGCTCCTAACTGTGAAGGTACAGGCTTGGTTTGAAAAATGACAGGAAAGAGCTGATTGGCCGGTGATAAAAAACAGACACTTTATCAATCTACCCCCAAGTTAGGTGTGATCAGCCCAACACAATGCCCAAGAAACACAGATAAGTGACAGGGTTAACGTGTATTAGTGATACCCCTGTTTAAACAGAAAACACGTTTCCAGTATGCTTCCCGTTAGGTGCTCCTGTAAGTGGCATCCACTGTGAACACAATCATTTAATTAGAAAATGGTTCTGGTAAAACCATTAGTGAAGAGGAATCTTTAAACCTCCCGCCTGCCTGCAAAAGGGCACATTGACTGCGCAGACTTGACGACCTCATGTGTCTTAGATTAACCGCTGCTGCTTGCGCCATTTTATTCCCAATACCACAGGCAAGGTGCAACATCCAATCCCTTCCAGGAAATTATTTATGTAAATATAGGAAATCTTAATGGCTTAAACATTGATGGTAGGGAAATACGCATGCTATTTCTAGCATCTTTTTAAACATGGTCCCTTACCACTACTTTCCCCCCGGTGGGCCCTTCCTGCCCCAGTGTGACACTGTCTGTACCAATATTTTAACTTCGGAGTTCACCAAGATTCAGTGACATCAATGAGGTGGAAACACAGAGGTAAGACAAACCTGACAATGTTCCGTTAGCATAAAGAGAAATAGCCAGTCACTGTACTTTGGCAACCAGAGGCCAGTACAATTTTATCGACAATACAGACCCCCATAATGTCGACCAATAGAAAAAAGTTTAGTATGTTCAGCATGTGAACCACCATGTCAACTAGAAAAACGTTGACACTGGCAAAATGTCAACATGGTAAAAATGTCGACACCCAATTTTAAGCCAGGATGCCAGAAGCTTCGGCATTAGGAGCCCATTGACACCTGACAGCTGGATTAGGGTTTAGATAAATAGAAATGCCGACATGGCAAGTGTTGACATTCTGGTCGACAAAGCATAAAACCCCGTGCACCTCATGTCGTCTGCCAAAATCAGCTGGTCCAGGTTCATACAAGTGGTCTAACTTTCTTTACAGGACACTTCTTATGTCTGGGAGTAAGTAGAATATCGTATTATGTGGAAAAGAGGACAGACGCAGCATAACTACCACACACAAAAGGAATGAGTCACTATGGCAGCAGAGGTGGACTGGAAATCATTTTGCTTTTGTGCAAAGTGCCACATACAACACAGGAAAGAGGAGGCAGCAATTTCTCCATACAGAACATCTAAAAGTCCTGCGTGTTAGGACTGTATCTACGGGACGCAAACGCCCATGTCGCGGAGTCACGGACAGATCTGACAAACAGCCAGTAGGTGACAGACTTCCAGCTAGACTACTTTCCAAAGAGCGAGCTTTCTCTTCAATGCACCTGCCACAACCTTATGTCTTCCCGAGCTTGTGTGCAAAATGCACTGAAGGACTGACCCACCCTTAGCCAAGGAATAAACAATTCTGGTGAGAACACTTGGCTCAGCTGACTTAGAACAGAGGCTGGTGTAGCAATGTCAGCAACAGAAAAGCGCCACCATCAACCTCTCTCCCCTGCCTGGCGGATTATACACAAACGTTAACACGGCTTTAGATTTGCCTTCTTACTGTGTTCTGTACTCTGTGTTTGGATATGATGCAGATCTACTTTGCTCTGTACCTTGGATACGACTGTTGCCATAAGGTGATTATGTGTCAAATAAAATGATGCCACAAAAACCTACTAGCTGTAGGATGTGGCAGAAAAGCAGAGGGTACCACACATTCCCAGGAAACAGAAGCAACTGAACAGAATGTAGATGTGGTTAATTAGACCCCTTTTATTTAGCTCCATATTCCACTAAGGCGGTGGCGTCAAACTCATGGCCCTCCAGCTGTTGTGGAACTACACGTCCCAGCATGCCCTGCCACAGTTTTAGCAATCCATTATATAAAATCTGCGGCAGGGCATGCTGGGACGGCCATGAGCTTGACATCATAAAGATCCCTGAAGCAGCCTATTCCGCAGCTGTATGTGAACGGCCCAGAGGAAGTGTGCAGGAGGCAGCAGTCAGGAACCTGTACGGAGGCCACAGTTACAGACCATGGTAATGAAGCTGGCAGCAAGCAGGAGGATGTGGGCTGGACAGGGGCTGGAAGCTGCAGAAGCATTTCCTTACACATAACAATATCTTGGCTGGGGAAACAGACCGAGCATCACTAAGCGGCATACACCTACGGTGCTTCCCAGTCACTCCCTTTCCTACAAATACAAGCCTGAAGCCAAGACCATCAACTCAAACCTCATCCCCTTATACATCCTCACTGGCGGATCTGGTCTGGAGAGCCAGGCCAGACATCAGAGGAAGGTGTGCTAAATGACAAATAGAATTCATCAGCTTGGGAGAAGGGAACTCTACAGTTGCTGACCGTAGACCCACCCGTCTTGCTTTTCCACCCTCTAACACTGTACAGACAGAAAACCCATCCCTACGCCCCAATTGGGATTAGCTGGGGATTAATCATAGAAATGATGTCAGATTACAGAGGCAATGTCACAAAGCTGATGTTGGTCAGCGGAGACTGCACTTACCTATTAATATGGTTCAATATATTATCCGATTAGTCTACAACACTAAGGGCCAGATGTATTGAGCTTCAAAAAGTGATAAAATGGAGAGTAATAAACAACCAGCCAATCAGCTCCTACCGATCCTATTTCAAACCCAGTATGTGGCATGTAAGTTAGGAGCTGATTGGCTGGTTGTTTATCACTCTTTGAAGCTTGATACATATGGACCGGATTAATACCACCCAATCAGCAGCAGAGCAGTTTAAGGCATCCACAAAACAGATGGAGCGGAAGTAGGATTTTTCTATAGGTCAGGTATGTCCAAAAACTGTGGCCCTCCAGCTGTTGTGAAACTACACATCCCAGCATGCCTTGCCACAGTTCTAGCATTCCCTTATAGAAAAATTGTGGCAAGGCATGATGGGACAACAGCTGGAGGGCCGTAGTTTGTCCCTGCCTGTTTTTTTGCAGTATTATTGAAATTACCAATCCCTCCAAAAATTCAGAAAATAAGCTTAAATGCTCTGTTCAGTGCTACAATACCATTACAAAAATAGATTTCAAGGACATAAAGACATACAATAAGCATTTGTTGAAATGTATTTAAAAAGGAATAGCCTCATGCACCCAGTTCCATTTCAGACTTTTTCAGGAAGAACGTTTTTAAAAATTGTATACACTTAAGTAACAAAAACTTTCTTAACAGACCTTGCAGACCGAAAAACATTTTTTGAGAAAGCGCTGTCTAGCAAAATAATTCAATCAAGTGGATTCAATCATTAACCCCTTCAGTGGTGGGGATTTTTTTGGGGGAGCGATCCCCACTGGGCGAGTTTTTTATGGGGAGCGCTCCCTTAAAAAAAAAAAACCACCACTGTTTACCTGGGTCCGGGCAGCGCCGCTGCACTGTCCATCAGCGGCTGCCCGGACCTGCCCCCCCCCCCCCCACACACACACACACACCGCGTCCCTGTCCCCGGCAGCCGGCTTGTCATAAGCCGGCGCTGGGGACTTCATACAAAACCCGGAGGGGAGGGAGCCGGCGCAGAGGGGAGGGAGCCGGCGCAGAGGGGAGGGAGCCAGAGGCGCCGCAGAGGGGAGGGAGCCGGGCAGCGCTGAAGCTGCCTGAGTTCAGGGATTGAACTCAGCAGCACTGCCCGGCTCTAAACAGTGGCAATCCCGAGAATTTTCCAGGCTTGCCAAGTTGCCAGGCTGGACACTGAGCCACAGCCCGGAAAATTCTCGGGATAGCCACTGAAGGGGTTAAACATACAATGTTTATTCATACCTCCCAACATGACCCATCCCAGGAGGGACACCATGCTCTGTTTCTGGACTGCCCTCTTGATGTAGGATTGCCATCAGCTGTTTTGAACAGGTTAGGTAATAAGAAAGGTGTCTTAACACAGGTGATGGCAATCATTAACTAAGATGGAAGTCCAGTAATAGAGCATTGTGTCCCTCCAGGAGAGGGTCATGTTGGGAATTACGATTTATTTCACACCTAACCTCCTAAATATAATACACAATAATAAAAATATGTAAGGAAAAATCAATCGGAGGAAGCCGCTGAAAATGACAAGGCGGAGAAACGCGTACTTGAGTCTGAGTTAAGGGAGGCGTACTCCACCCCCATGTGGGTCGCTATATTGTAAGCGGAAATATCACCAAAAAAGAGAGAGTGCATCTCCGGACCTCCTGCCTGGCCACACAGCTGCATTATAGGAAGCCACCGGCAACTGGACGTGGTATGGGAACATACAACCAGCAGGTGAGATTACTATCATAAGGTCTGTCTGCTCGTGCTGGAACAAATATGTTCGATATTGCATTGCAAATTAAGTTCCATGTATGTTAATACAATATTGGATTATCCTTTGGAGTTACAGCAGCAGTAGGACAAAAAGTGCTTGAGATTGCTGGTTTGAGTTGATGGATTTTCTATTATTTTTCAAGTTCTTTATGTTTTTTTTTTTTTCCATATATATGTTTATTATTGAATCCACCTGATTGAATTATTTGGCTAGACAGAGCTTTCTAAAAAAATACATTTTCGGTCCGCAAGGTCTGATCAAAAAAATGTGTTCTAGTTTTGTAAATGAGAAGGTACAATCACTTCTTTTTGATATTACTATCAGAATGTGCTGTTTTGTGTCACAAAAACAGAATTACAGGCAAGTATAAAACTATAATATGGTATGTGAATGAACCTTGCAACAAACACGCTATTCAATATTCTCTATGACAAGCAGAACATTAGACTACAACCACAGCAGAGGCGGAACTACCATTGGTTCAGCAGGTGCGGTGCACCGGGGCCCCTTAGTCCTCATTGTGCCCCATTGCACATTGTAAACCTGGGTTGGGGTGGCGGAGGGGGGCCCCAAATGATATATTTGCACCTGGGCTCACCCCCCCACAAGTTCCGCCACTGAACCGCAGTACATGACTGCAGAAAGTATGAAGTGCTTTAGACAGAGAACTTACCTCCAGGAGAAACGGTAACACTGGGATGAAGACGCCGGTGCTCTCAGACAGCAGCGTCATGGCCCGTACGCAGTGCATCCTCAGAGGAAAGTAACGAATGGTCGGGACAAGCCTGCCACAGAAAGTGATAGGAATAAATGGTAAAGAATCATCACCGGCCTTGTCTAATGGAAGTTGTGATTTTATTTTTGCACTTTAATGCATCTAGATTAAAGTGTTCTAAAGTGAAAATTCTAAATCAGTGAAAACATAATATATATCTCTAGGGACTGAAGCCATCTCAGCGCTGTGACAGCACAAATAGACGTTGGGTAACTCCACATCTGCAACCAGTGATCTAGGCATCTCCGTTGTAATGGTCACTTGTAATATTTTAGGTTTCTTTCAGCGAGACGTTGACTTAATTCTGTATTTAATCAAGGGTACAAACAATAGTCTGGCATTTTCTCCTGGCTTCTCCACATACAGAACAGAGCTGCTAATAAAATAACAGTTCGAAGGAAACGAACCAGAGCAAAAGATCGGAAATTCTGCAAAACGACTACGTTCAGCTTTCTGTGTATTAACATTCAACGGTCTACGGCTACAAAAAAATACTTAAGATCATAAACTAATGCATACGCAGCCCAGTTATGTCCCATCTCCATAAACCCCCCTATACTGCTTAAAGGGACGGACAGAAGTCCAGGGAGTATCAAGCAACCAATTGGAGAAAGGGTTTTTAATTCCGCACTGGGTGCTCTTACTTGTTCGTCTTACTATTTTTACTTTCGTTTTCTTTATTGCTTTCAATATTAAAGAGAATATTTTCTCAAATTCTTTATATATTTTTCAAGAGTACGGTGCGACCCCTCTCCTATTTGTAACAGATTAATATAAGGAAAGAGGAAAGATTGGAGATTGTTGGGGTGAACTCTGAAAGTATATTATAGGAGACGTCCAACTGAAAAAATATCACGATCTCTAAAATTTAACCTTTATTGTTATATTTAAAAAGAGGTGTATGGCTTACATCGTCTCACATAAGAAAATAGTGAATATGTGCAAAAAAGATAGGAAACTGGTTAAAATAAGGATGTGGATATTAATATTCTGGCAATATTCATAGATTGATGTCTGTGGAACCCCTATTTTATTCTGTGGGATTGTTTACTTTACTCCCTGGGCTTGCTATAATGGTTTATCAGGCTGGTTTTAATTACAATTGCAATGTAATTTCATGTGTGTTTTACTACATGAATTGTACCATTCGTAAGATACAGAGTATTCAATTTTATACAATGTTTCAATAAACTGTTATCCACTACACCAGGGGTTCCCAATCTTTTTTGAATCACGGCACCCTAGACTATCAAAATTTTTTCATGGCACCCATAGGCCCCCAAAAAATCAATTAGTTTGGGTTTATATGCGATTTTTAGAGTCAGTTATGTGGTAAAGGGCAGGATATGCTTCTGTTTGTACACATTTTATGATTGGCAGCCACCAGCACTGGTTTTGCTTATAAATAATTATCCATTAATAATTTGAGTTGGTCCTGGACCACCAACCCAGGGCACCCCTGCATGTGTCCCGAGGCACCCCAGGGAGCCACGGCACACAGTTTGGGAACCACTGCACTACACTGCAGAATGGTTGTATTATCCTGACCTCCTATATTGGTCTCAGGCAGCGTTTGTGCAAGTGGATCTCTTGTTATTTTATTATAGCAATAATTTTGCCCATACAAGCAGTGTGTGATCTTGATACTCACAATTGCTACAAATATTAAGGTACGCTTAAGTGCCCCCAATTGGTAATATGCCACAAGGCTATAGCGGCACGTCCAAAAATGTACCCTAAATCACAGGATAGATCCCTGCCTCCAAAAATCCTAGAGCGAACACTAAAGTTAAGTTTGACCCTGGAACAATGTCTTGGTACAATGGTGCCACCTGCTGGCACAGTCAGGATCATTTGTCGTATACTTATTCTACCATGAACACAAATATATTCTAGTATAATATTGCAGTGCTGTAGTTACTATGTAGAGTAGTTAATGTGGACATTACTGTGCATTAGATTAGAATTGAAGCTATATCCAAGGAGCTGAACTTAGCTCTCACCATACTATCACTTTATCACTGACTGCAAATAACCGAATACTTAAAGGGTAACAACCTTCAGGCTACTTCAATTTAATATCCCAGAGGCTAGATAAAGAGAAAGTCATGGTTGAAAGGTGGCATACATTAGACCAGGGCTCGACAAAACCCGGGGGCCAGGTCGCCATGGCGACCAGATTCTGCTTCCTGGCGACCAGATTTGCCAGGAAGCAGAACCCCCGGGCAGAGTAGTGGCTTTACAGCAGCGGGCCCCGCTGTGGGCTATACTGTAAGAGCCACCGCGACAGCAGCCGGCAGAGCAGGGCACAACTCTCCCGGCTGCCGGGAGAGGGACATGGAGAGGCAGGGAGCTGGCAGCAGCCTCTGCGTTAGCAGCGGGTCCCCGTGGCTTGCTATCCTTTCAGCACATACAGCAGCCTGGGGTGCCCGTTTCAGACCACGTAAACAGTTGGTGCCGCGGCGTGTTATTCTGTTCATTATAGCAGGCAGCCCGGCAGAGCGGTGCACAACTCTCCCGGCTGACGTTGCATCAGAGCAGGTCCGCGGCGCGACTATTACATAAGTCAAGGCGGCTCACAAGCTAATCGGGAGCAACCAATGCTGCTCCGTGCTTGAGTTTTGAAATAGGTGCACTGCGGACCTGCTCTGATGCAGCAGCAGCCGGGAGAGCTGTGCACCGCTCTGGCGGGCTGCCGCCGTGCTGGCTGTTATATTGAACATAATATACCACTGCGGGGCCATCTGTTTAAGTGTCTTTGTTTTAACAGGGGCACCCGAGGCTGCTGTAAATGCTGATAGTATAACCAGCCACGGGGACCCGCTGCTCACGCAGAGGCACGAGGCACCAGACACCAGAGGCACCAGACACCAGAGGCACCCCCCGTCATTTTTTCTCAGTCTGCCCCTGCCTGGCATCATGCCAGAAACCCATAGCAATGAGCATGTAAGTAAGCAGCACTGTGGCATAATATGCCATGGGCATTACGTTGTGTGGTATTATATGTAATGGGCAATGCGATGTTTGGTTCACCATGTAATGGGCATTGCGGTGTGTGTTGTATATGTAATGGCCATTATTGTGTGTGGTATAGTATGCAAAAAGGTTTTTCGGAGTGTGGCATAATGTGTAATGGGCATTGTGGTATGTGTAATGGGTATGTGACATATGTAATAGGCATTATGGTGTTACTTTTTGGCGCACACTGTCACTATTTTTTTTCTGGCTCCTACATTTTCATCCTGGCTCATAGATTTTTTAGAAATTTGTCAAGCCCTGCATTAGACCAAAGGTTCCCAAATGCGGTTCAGGCTTTACATATATCTATACTTGAGCACAGATGACTTAATTAGTACCTCAGTCAATTGATTCAACCATCTGTGTTGAGCCATGAATATAGTGTTCATTCAAGCACCCACCATCTTTGAAACCCATGCAGTTCCTCTTCCCTGTCTGGGGTGTCGCTGTCTGCTGTGGGGTTTCTAGCGCAGGTCTGGTTTGTATATCAGTGCTGCTATACAAACCACACTGTGCTAGAAGCACTACAGCAGACAGCAAAACCCCAGGCAGGGAAGAGGAACTGCATTTGTTTTCAAAGATGGCAGGTGCTAGAACAAACACTAGAAATACTTAAGGCCTGGATTGTTGGGGTGCATAAGGACCATGTTTGTAAACCTTTGGCTTATCGTATAAAGTAAAGTCTTCTGAAGGTAGTCTCCTGCCCTTTAATAGAATGGCGGCGAGTAAGATAATATAACAGCACGTATACAAATCTTAACAGCACAATATGAACATATCCTACCTGATGCATCCGGTAATCACCTGGACCAGAGGATAAATGAGAGGCTCCAGTACCTCATTAGGGTGGATCGTACTCAGCACCCTGCACCAGAGATACAGACAGTGGACGTATTGCCAATTATATACTGACTGATAAGCCCCCTGTATGGGAAGAAATACAACATGTTATATGCAGTGCTTGCGCCACATTCCAGTAGCTCGTTAGCGAACACATGATTCCGGAATCATTGGGAATGAAAGGACAGATGAAGTAGTAAATATTGCGGATTGCCATTTTCATTAGAAAAGAGATGGAATAAGTAAAATGCAATTAATAAAATACACATTAGATTTATATAAATGCTGCCTATCTCCAATAAAGCAGCAAGTAGTATATCCTGCATAACCCTCTCATCAACATATCAGCATATTAACCCCGGCAACTAACAAGGCAGCAATACAGAACGTTCCCCACATTTCCAGTGTCGTGTGGCCGATTCCTCCAACTAATGAGTTGAGAGAACCAGCAGGGAGCACTCATCAGCTTACAGATAATTGTGCACAATACCCGCAGCCCTTACCCAACCCCGGGGGTCTCAGCAGGACGGCACTTACTTTCTCTATTGTTATACAAAAAAAATATCCTATAATCATACTATAAGCTTTGTGATGGGGTCTCACTTCTCTTTACTTTGAAGGAGAGCTGTATTCACCATAATTACAAGATAGAAAAATATCTTCTAATGAAACCATCTAATCCTGCACAGAATTACAATGCAAGGAAGAAGAATCATGCCGAATGATGCCAGGCCTGGAGAATTAGCCCCCAAGCGGCCAGGAACAGTGGGAGAAAGGGGGAGAGAATGGTGCAGCGGACTGGTTTGCCAGCTTTACAACGGCATTAGTACCAGTTGTGAAAGCGGGTTACACTGACATACAAGAATCTAGAACAGGGACTGGTTTTCTGTACCCAGCAGTTTGAATTAAAGATGGCACATATGGGGGGGGGGGGAATAATTAGCTTATGGGTAGCTGTCTGAGCTGATGAGCGAGAAGTCTTTGGTTGTCTCGATCCAATTAAGAGAGTCTGTTACACAATCCTACAGCCAGACAGTGCGCAGCAAAACAGTGAGGATAAAGTGTAACATATATGGGTGGGAGGGAGGGAGGGTGGGTTAGGGGTTGGCCAATAAGTGTCAAACATACTGAAAATCTGGATTGCATTTGTTGGTACTGAACAATGATCCTCACCAGCACTAATCCATCCTTCTCTCACAAGTGGGAGCATCTGAACTAAGGGAAGCCAGGTTAGTAAATCACTTCTCCCACACCAGGACTTCCACAGTTTTCCTGCAGTGTAGACCATAACTTTAATGGGGGGATGTCATTTTTTTTTTTTCGTTAAAAGCGTGCTCGTCCCTCTCACTATACTGAGGGCGTTTGATTTACAGCACTTCCTCTGCAGACAAGCAGGATCCTTCCTCTGCAGTTTTGATGGAAATGCAAAAGAATTATCATCTGCCGGTGTTAAAGGTCTAGAAATTCTAGATATTTCCCCGCCATGACATATGTAACCATGTATGCCCTACTAGACCACTAGGGAGGGGGTGGGCAATAAGCAGACCTCCAGCTGCTGATGAACTACACGTCCCATCATGCCGTGCCTTAGTTTTAATATTTGGCCATGCTGAAACTGATGCAAGTCATCCTGGGACGTGTAGTTCATCAACAGCTGGAGGGCCGCTTATTGCCCACCCCTGCACTAGGGCATAGCGGGAGAATAGAATAGTGTGCCCGAAGCATGGCGAGCGCAGGGAGCCATGCGAGGGGACACAACGCACTTTTTTTAGTGTCCATGTCGGTTGTGTCGACATTCGGGATTAAAAACTGCGAAAAGTCCCATGTCAACCTAAGCCCATGTCGAACTATCAGTTGTAGGAATGGCCATTGGTGTGTTCACCATCAATGGCAATAGTGCAAGTGACCATCGATGGCAGCATACTATGCAATGGATGACAATTGATTGTTTTCACCCATCGATGGTAATCCCTTTTATTTGACTAACTGCCCCATGGGCCAATCAGAACCTGGAGTGAGGCAGAGATATACTCCATGTCCTGGCAACTTGAGCCATGCCTTCTATACATGGGTGTAAACAGAAAATACTTACCAATCAGTGATGAAATAAAGCAGAGGATTTAAATATCCCCACAATGTGGAGTGGAGACTAAAGATCCAAACATTAAACGTCAGTATATGAAGGCTTCTACACATTCTGTCTATAGATCCATAAAACAGCAACAAATGAAAACAAGCACCACCGGGATATCGCTAGCAGTTAAGGCCCCCATACATTAGGCCGACTTGTCCTAGGGACAAGTCGGACCCAATTTACCTGCGAGCCGCCCGGCAGCTCCCCGGGAGGCTCACATACAATTTGGCACTTGATGTGCCATTTTTACATGGGATAAATCGCATGCGATTTATCCCATGTAAAAAAAAACCCGGGGAGCTGCAGGGCGGTGAGCAGTAGTGGGGGCGGGCAGCGGCAGTAGTGGGGACGGGCAGCGGCAGTGGGGGCGGCCAGCGGCGGTAGTGGGGGCGGCCAGCGGCGGTGGGGACGGGCGGCGTGTGCGGTGAGCGCAGTGTACTTACACATAGCAGCAGGGGCGGGGACGGGACGCGCAGTGGCGGCTATTATATTTTTAAAATACTAGTCAAATGACCGGCCGCTCTCTGATTGGCCGGAGAGCTCTCAGCCAATCAGAGAGCGGCCGGTCATTTGACAAGTATTTTAAAAATATAATAGCCGCCACTGCGCGTCCCGTCCCCGCTGCTGCTGCTATGTGTAAGTACACTGCGCTCACCGCACACGCCGCCCGTCCCCACCGCCGCTGGCCGCCCCCACCACCGCTGCCGCTGCCCGCCCCACTGCTCCCCCGGTGTCTGTATGCATATGCCTGTCAGGTGGCAGGCATATGCATACAGGGAGGTCGGACGTGATCGTATGTACAGACCGTCCGACCTCCCTGATCCGGTCCGATGCGCACGGGACCGCGCATCGGATCGGATCAAATGTCACATACCTACGATTTTGGGCCGATTTCATCCGATTATCGGCACAAAGTGCCGAAATCGGATGAAATCGTCCCAAAATTGCATAGTGTATGGGGGCCTTTACACGGGAGAGTATAGGGGAAATCTACTTTGTGTAAACACTAAGTTTTACTTTATCCTCACATTTTGGGGAGAATAATTTGAATGATTCTGTAAATGGCAAATAAAGATTTTACTGAAGATACAAACATTTAACACATTTAGCTTGATGGTAAATGCATTACCCAATAATAGCCTGTAGATGGCACCATTGCTAAAGTCACTAATGCAGAGGGATTTAAATCAAGTACAGGTCCAACACCTTTGACACCTCACCTTTTTCTTAAGGGTCATGGCAGTCCGCAAATGTATAGCCAGCTGTCGGATGTAAATAAATATGTGCTGGTACGAGGCATGGACATCCAGGGCGTACATCTCCGTTAGGGTGCGCTGCATGAAGTTGATCATTGGCAGGACGTTGGGGGATGTGAATTTAGAATTCTTTACATAGGAGATGTACATTTTCTGGAGGAGGGAGAGAAATGTTCAATCAAAAGCAAGAATTGATCACCAATGCTAACAATTTATCAAAAGTTACCATAGGGTGATCGCAACACAGGCAATGTTATCATGTCTGTGGTGTAACAGAACACCGAAGCACCTCTGTGTAGGTCTACAAGTCTTTAGTATGTCCACTGGTGCCCAGTTCTGGGAGATTGCCAAAGTATTTACC
>NC_139226.1:125157629-125497629 GCF_055691185.1 Crinia signifera | reverse complement strand
TGAAGTAAGGTTACCTGGATGACGGAGTTTAAATACATTTTAATATCCAAACGCAGTTTCTTCCAAAGTGTACTGTTTGACGGGTTCAGCAGCCTTCAAAAACAAGAAAGCAAGCCATGTGTCAGCCAATATAGCATGATGCAAAAATGGACATAAACATTTTAACCCCTTTGCTGCTGAGGGCTTTCTAATTTTGATCATTGCTTGCACTTTCCATATTAAAGCAGCATCATTTTTTTTAATGTAGCTCCCACACAGATGTTACCATCGTTTTGTTCAGAAGATATTGTATTTCCCATAAATGCCATTAGAACAGGCATGTCCAAACTATGGCCCTCCAGCTGTTGTGAAACTACAAGTCCCATCATGCCTTGCCACAGTTTTGCTATTAAGGAATGCTAAAACTACGGCGAAGCATGCTGGGATGTGTAGTTTCACAACAACTGGAGAGCCACATTTGGAAATGCCTGTATTAGAGGTATTGCATTATCTAACACACCTTAACATGTAACCAAAATGGGTAAATATGAAATAGGAGTTGAGAAGGTGTGTTTTCTGGGCACTGTGAGCTCCTGCAGTCGCTGATATGGCAGGCAGGTTCCAGAGAGGAGAGATAAAGGTAAAGATTAATAAGCAGGAGTGGGAGGAGTTAAATCAGTGCAGCGGCAACACAACACTCAGAGGAGGAGCTGCGAGAGCCAGAACCAGTATGGATCCAGAGGATGTCAAAGCTATAGGAGGTGTGGAGAGTGTAAAGGCTTCAAAGGCAAGGAGCTTAAATTGAATTATTTAAGGGAAATGGGGTGGTGGTAAAATGAGTCAACAGGCACAAGGTCAACAAAACCTTTCCCATTTTTTTTGTCAGTGTCGACAACTGAACATGTGGACCTCCAATTAGTATTCTGCGTGGACCCACATGTTTCGGGCGAGGTGCCACACACATTGTTTCTAATTGTTCCCAATTGTAGTCCACATGAAAAAAATGTCAACATTTGAAAAAAAAAGAAATCCCCCCCCCCCCCACACAAAAACTTGTCAAACTTTTTATGTGTTGACATAGCCATGTCTATATTTAGCGCGTGTTGACCATGTTGACCTAGAAATGATCTGTCAGCCATCTGGATACAAATGGACCCAGTATTGGAGTTGGAGAGGTCAAATCAGGAAGACAAGAAAAGGAAGACAAGGTAAGCAGTAGCAGAGAGGAGCGAGAAGACAAAAGAGTAGGTGACTGTAGTCCGGGTGTGATCATGTGGACACAAATAACATACAGGAAGGGTCTGATCTTGGCTATCCTATAAATGGGGGGGGAGCAGACGAGGCAGTGGGCTTGAGGAGAAGATTGGGGATAACGCTCAGGCACACAGCTCATTGTAGTCCAGGTACATAAGCTATACTACAAACGATAGCCAGGAGGGTGAGCTATGAGCCTCCTGTAACTTACTTCGTTCCTTTTGCCGGCTTCAGGTTTAGTTTTTTCTCTAGGTGAACAAACAGGTCTCGGATGCAAAATGTCACCAGTGCATTAAACACTATTCAAAAGAAAAGAGACAAAAACAAGGATGAACACAAATATGGCAATTACACATTACAGTCATTAACTGTATCTTATCCAAGGAGAGAAACTTGTAATATCCTAAGTGTAAACTATAAGAGAGCAGTATTATAGGTACTTGTGTATTATCTGGGTGCCCAAGATTTCCATCATACGACAGTTTTGGTTGCATCGCATGCGATACGATGAAATTGGACCCGATTTTTAATTGTACAGGCACCCTGATGGGTGATTACTATGTTAAATGCACCCCCATTGTTAACGCCACCCCCACTATCAACAGGCACCAGAAGCGTGGCACGCTTCTGGTGCCTGTTGATAGTGGGGGTGGCGTTAACAATGGGGGTGCATTTAACATAGTAATCACCCATCAGGGTGCCTGTACAATTTAATATCGCATGCCATTTCCGGGCGCACAGTGCGGGTCTGTGCGCCCGGAAATCGGGTCCCATCAAACCCCTTCGCATACCTTAATTAGTGGTATGCGATGCGATGGGCGCCCAGATAATACACAAGTACCGTATTATATATGCACTTTGTGCGGTTTCTTTGATTTTAATTAAGACAGCATGCAGAGGGCTGTTGCCGATTCAGGAGTTTAAATGCCATGTTCATTAGGGGTACAGGCAACCTGTGGTACCCTCTGGGTCTATTCCATACATGACAAAACGTATAGGTGGACCATGAAATATAAGCGGTGAACAAACCCTAACACCGCCCCACTGTTCATATAAGGTGGGAGAAGCTGAACACTCAGCTAAGCCAGTGTCACAAAGAAAACTCTATCTAGCCTTCTGACCACTAAACAACAGCGATGAGTGTTCAGGACACATGGAAGACCTTACCATCAGTGTCCGTAACTTTAAACTTGCTGGGATTATCACCCGCCGCTCCTTCTGTGGTCGCCACCGCAGCTTTAAAGGCCTGAGCGATCTCATGAAAGAGTCTTGGCCGCAAGTCAGACTAGATAAACAAGAACAAAACAGATCACGTCTAAAGAACTCAAGTTACATTATCTGGTGAAATGCAGTACGACATACTGTATTATGCATTGGGGTGATATTATGGACACCCCCATATAACCATGTAATTGCCATAAACCAAACAAGCCAACAGGACTGGCGGGACATAAAAACAGCACACGACTGTTGGTCTCTATAACCAAAGGTCACATCGTGAAAGATTGTCCATTATGATACACCATGAAACCTAATATAGTGAATAATGCCAGGAGCAGAGCCCACTTGAACGTATATGCAGTGAATGAATGCTGCACACCTTCACTTCTGACTTCCAGCGTTGCACCATTTTTAATGTGACTAGAATCTGATCTCTTTTCTTTTTTTGAGGTTTCTCTTCGTCACTTTCCTCATTTTCTTCATCATCTTCACTCATTTCCTGCATGGCAAGAGAACACGGTTATTTATTTATTTACAGTTTCTTATATAGCGCACACATATTCCACAGCGCTTTACAGTGAATATTTGAACATTCACATCAGTCCCTGCCCCAGCGGAGCTTACAATCTATATTCCCTACCACATGTACACGCGCACACACAGACATTCTAGGGTTAATTTGTTGGCAGCCAATTAGCCTACCAGTATATATTTGGATTGTGGGAGGAAACCGGAGTACCCGGAGGAAACCCACGCAAGCACGGGGAGAATATACAAACTCCGCACAGTTAGAGCCATGGTAGGAATCAAACCCATGACCTCAGTGCTGTGAGGCAGTAATGCTAACCATTATGTTTTGTGGTCACTAATTCTTAAAAAAGGTTAATATGGCAGGGCCATAGACTAAATTAGACAGGAAATCAGCAGCTGGTTGACAAACTCTCTTTCTCTTTTTTTAAAAAAATGTTAAGATTTATTTACGATATAAAAATAAATGGGGGGAGGGGGAATCACTTATATGCACATGATACTCAAATCTATCAACATCAGAGTTGTCCCCAGTGGTTTTGGCCCGAGTCTCTGAATGCCTCTCTGCCATCTTATCTTGGATGTCTTCTCGCCAACTCAAACTCAATTCCCACCAACTAAGAACAGTTACCATCCTGATATCTCCATAACTGTTGACAACTCTACAATCTACCCTACCCCACAAGCTCGTTGCCTAGGGGTCATCCTCGACTCTGAACTGTCCTTTCTTCCCCACATTCAATCTGTCTCCAAATCATGTTACATGAATCTAAAATATCCAAGATACAACCCTATCTCACACAAGACACTACTAAATCTCTTATCCATGCACTCATTATATCCCGCATTGATTGTTGCAATAGTCTCCTAACTGGTCTTCCCAAGAACAGACTCTCACCACTGCAATCCATTCTAAATGCTGCTGCTAGGCTGATCTTCCTTGCAAGACGCTCATCGTCTGCTGATCCTCTCTGCCAGTCCCTCCATTGGTTACCTGTATCTTACCGTATTCAATACAAAACACTTCTACTAGCATATAAAAGCTATTAACCACACTGCACCAGCATATATCGCTTTACTTATCACAAAATATCTCCCATCTCGACCACTCCGCTCTGCGTCTCTCTTCTGCACGGATCACCAGCTTCCACTCACTATTACAGGACTTTCATCGGGCTGCTCCCGTCCTATGGAATGCCCTTCCACGCACAATAAGACTCTCCACTAGCCTCCAAACTTTCAAGCGTTCCCTGAAAACTCCCCTCTTCAGGCAAGCCTATCATATTTAAGTTCTACACGCATAACCCTCTAATGGTGTGTACACACGGTGAGATTCCTTTGCTATTCGAGTGCTATACAATCTTTGACATCACATGTGCTTTCTACATACAATCTGCATTAAGCTGTGTACACACAGGGGCAATAGGGGCTGAAATCGCTGGAAATATGGTCGCTGGCGACCATATTGCCAGCGATTGGAGTGCGCACCAGCGATAAATCGCCGGGTGCGCTCTCCTGTTTTTAGCCCCCTTATGACCGCTGGTTGCAGGAGCTTGCTCCTGCAACCAGCTGATTCCCTCTGCGGCTCCCCTGGCAGAGGTTCCCTTTCATCAGCGACGTTGTTACCCAGTTTGTTTTATCACTGTCTACTATTGTAAAGCGCAATGGAATCTGCTGCGCTATATAAGAATCTAAATAAAATAAGTAAATAATAATAAAGTAGTGGGTACAACTACATACATACATACATACATACATTAGCATTCATAGCTACAAGTAAACCAGGGCACCGCTCAGCATCTAGAAAGAGCCAAAAAGGCACAAAAATTAACACAAGGTTAATTTGGAGCACTTATCCTGTGCTGTCCCCCCAAGGTAAGCAGCTGCTACAAAAGGGAGTAAGTAGTCAGCTCCCTAATAGAAAAAACAAGGAAAAAAGGCTGAGAGCGGCACTAAAAATTAGCCTAGCAAATGAATCAAAATTGTAACAATTTTTAATGGCACAGTTGGGGTATTAAGAACAATTAAAAACATAAATGATGTTCAATGATAAATCAAAGGGATTAGACCTCCTGTGGTGGTGTGACCTGCACTGGACCAGGCATGTGTCCCTTGTTGAAGATCCTTGGAGTAACCAATTGTTTTGGAAGCCGCTGGAGGTGTTCTCCTGATGGTATTAGGGCAAAGTGTACCCAAGTCCAGAAAGCCTCAACGATTTGTGCGGTATTGGTCCAAAAAAGATGGTAAAAGTCTTCCAAGGTGGTGGGGCTCTGATCCAGATGAGTGAGCAGGTGGGTCCAATCCGCAAGGTGAAAAGGGGAAGTCCAAATGGCACCAACGCGTTTCGCTGAACGCACCATCAGCTTTATCAAGGTGTCCCTCGAATAAGCCACAATGAAAGATATAAATGTGCGGCCGCATAGTATCGCTTACCGGAAGTGAAGCTACACCCAGCGATACTATGCGGCCGCACATTTATATCTTTCATTGTGGCTTATTCAAGGGAGTTTATATGTGCACTACTGCAGCAATGTCAGCCCCGAATACCCTAGAAACGATGAGCTGAAGGAAGATGCTAAAATAATCCAAAATAGCCACTCCATTATTTTATTGCTAGGCTGACCCAGGATTGACCCGGAAGCAAAATAAAAGTAAAACATATGTTGGATCTAAAATAGGTTTTTTCTTTATTTACAGTTTGTGTTTTATCTAGAGGTATGTAATATTTATATTATAGGAGTCTGTCTCCGAGTGTATCTTGAATTACTTATAACATTTGCAAATCAATTATGCTAATGAGCAAACAGCAAGTCTGGGTATAAATATCCCCACTGGCACAATCACCAAGACACCTTGATAAAGCCGACCGTGCATTCAGCGAAACGCGTTGGTGCCATTTGGACTCCCCCTTTTCACCTTGAGTATTGGACCCACCTGCTCACTCATCTGGATCAGAGTCTTACCACCTTGGAAGACTTTTACCATCTTTTTGGACCAATACCGCACAAATCGTTGAGGCTTTTTGGACTTTGGGTACACCTTGCCCTTATACCATCAGGATAACACCTCCAGAGGGGAGAAGATGGTAGAGCATAAATAAATGGAAAACCTAGGCAATAATGTGAAGTTATTGATCCGGACTCCAGTCTATCTATCCATCACGGGAGAGGGGGGGGGGGAGATTTGCTATTTATTTCAAGTGTTCAGTCCATGAACACTGCAAACAATAGGGGAGAGTGGCCATGGTGAATAACTGGCAATATATTCGGTACTCTTTACCTAGAACGGCGCCCGCGATTGAAATCGCGGTCGTCGGGGGTAAAAATCGCGGTCATCGCGGGTAAATCGGGATGGCCGCGATGCCCGCGATTTTCCCATAGGGAACAATGTTAAAAAGTCAGATTGACCGCGATTTGACTGTTAAATGCCTCAATGGACCCGATTTGGCCCTAGGAATCAATGTTAAATGGGCCACAGAGCCCAAATAAGCACAATTAACCCTTAAATGTCCCCCCCAATTTTTAACGCCACCCCACGATCCACGCGAACCCGAAGCGTGGTGAGCGCAGCGAGCCCGCGAGGGGCAGCGGTACGCGTCCTCCGACCTTTTCATGCCCTACTATCCACTAGGGCGTGGAGTGAGAATATAATAGTGTGGCGAGCGCAGCGAGCCACCGAGCCCAAAGCGTGGCGAGCGCAGCGAGCCCCGCGAGGGGACGCGTATACCTTCACAGTTATACGCGTCCCCTCGCGGGCTTCACAGGTGTCCGTGGCGACGCCGACACCTGTGAAGCCCGCGAGGGTACGCGTCTACCTGTGAAGGTATCCGCGTCCCCTCGCCACGCTTCGGGCTCAGTGGCTCGCTGCGCTCGCCACACTATTATATTCTCACTCCACGCCCTAGTGGATAGTAGGGCATGAAAAGGTCGGAGGACGCGTACCGCTGCGCTCGCCACGCTTCGGGTTCCCGTGGATCGTGGGGTGGCGTTAAAAATTGGGGGGGACATTTAAGGGTTAATGGGCTCTGTGGCCCATTTAACATTGATTTCTATGGCCAAATCGGGTCCATTGAGCCATTTAACAGTAAAATCGGGTCCATCGCGCCTTTTAACATTGATTCCTATGGGAAATCGGGAGCATCGCGTCGCGGGCATCGCGGGTACATTTATGGCCGGCCGCGACGCGACCGACACGATTTCCATGTTTAACATGGGTTTCAATGGGAAATCGCGGGCATCGCGTCGGTCGCGTCGCGGCCACACATAAATGTACCCGCGATGCCCGCGACGGGCGCCGTTCTAGGTAAAGAGTACCATATATTCCAATTTGTAAATCAAATAGACCTTTATTAATTAGGGTTTATAGTCATTGAGGGTCAGGAATCTTCCTCTGGGAAGCAATCCATCACCTCAAGGCAGCGTAATTAATAAGCTTCCAAGTGAACTAATAATCCCTGCATTTATAGATAAATCCTCCTAAAACATAGCTAGTCCCAGCCACTAGTATGTCCACACACAAACCTCTCCTATTCCAGTAACCTTATTACTGCATGTAAAGGAGTCTCTCATTGACAGAGCACAGATTAGCTGCAGCTGAGACACATTTTGGTTACCTCTAGGTGGTCAGGAATTTGGTGAGCACCGCTCTCTTCATCTGAACTGTCCGAGTCATTGAAGTTCAGCAGAGTTTGGTCATTATCCTTCAGAAACTTGTAAAACTCGGGGTCCTTGTCTTGGAGGCGAGAGAGTTGGTCCTTGTGCTCAGAAGCTTTGCCCTTTGTTTTCATTACCTCCCTTTAGCAGCACACAGAAAGAACGATTATCATCATTTCCCTTTGTACATTTACATTTGTTAATAGTCAAGAAAAGCATTGTGTTAGTATACAAGATCAGAAATGGCAAATATAAACGTGAAATTCAGTAGCAAACATAGGGATGTCATCGTATTTCTGTAATGCAGAAAATCAAAGAAAAAAAAAAGTATTCCTACGAGGGGCGCTCTGGATTAGCATCTGAGATAGTGTCTTGAGTAATGTTATTAAGAAAGTGACCCAAGAAAAGGGTCTTGAGTAATGTTATTTGTACATTAAGAAAGTGACCCAAGAAAAAAAAGACGGTTTGGTCTAAAACATTACCTTTATTCATTTACTTATTAAGAACGGCTAAATATTAAAAGCACAAGTGAAAAATTGATAAATGGGAAATAAAGTGCATCGTAATAAAGTTAATTAAAATTCTTCCGTTGTGTGTGTCTTGTTGTTCGAATTATATGTGCCTGCAATTCGGTTGCTGGTCTCTGAGCCAGGGGCGCCAGGGACAGAAATGCAGTTCCTGGCAACAGTACGGTAGTTACTTGTGTAGTTTCACGGTGGCAGCCTACGCTGATAATGTAGCTTACGCTGCCGCCGTGAAACTACACAAGGCAGCCGTTGGGCTACGCTGATAACATAGCTTAGGCTGCTGCGTAGCTTCAGATGTAGCGTAAGCTGCCGCCATGAAACTAAACAAGTACCTTCTTAACTCTGCAGTACACGAAGAGTTTTGTGTTTAGAACCCTGACCAGCAACAGTATGTCTCTAGTTGAAAGTTCCAATTAGTCTGTACCAGTATGTCTGATTAGACAGTGTATCCACTCTGACCTTTTATCTTCTGGCACTTTCTACCGTGTTGAAAATGATTGATAGGAGCGCCGAGAATTATTATTCATAAATTCACATGATATCTGTACTTATACAGCTCCAGGTTCAATATATCCTAAGGAGCATGGGGGAAAAATGCTACCACCTGCTAAGTGGGGATGTTTTACATGCCTATTTATGAATATCATACTATGAGGGTCAATCCAATTGGTGGCGAAGGGTTCAAATTGCTATTGCTGCAGGCTGCCCGTTCACAGTATTTGGAAAAATTTGGTGCCACAGGCGCAGAGGGGCCTGGAGGTCCCTCTGAGATTGGCGGCTGTGGGAAGATTATCTTCACCCAGCAAAAATGTCTAACTGCTTGCATCATATGCCACCATGTGGGACACTGGTTGTGGTTGCCGCACAGCATTTGTCAGATTTATAGTGGTTATTTAAGAGATAATTGGTGGACCAACATAAAGCAATTCAGCCGCTCACGGGTAATCATGTTTGTGGTGCACCCAAGAGTCAGAAAGTTACAGGGTTGTTTTCATCGAGAGAGAGTAGACTATGTTTTGGGACACTCGGGGAGGGTCCCACTCGCTGGCGTCTTCCGGACGCTCGTTTCGCTCCGTTTGCGGGCTTGACCACAAGATGGGGTTATATGCCACCATGTCAGGGAAAGCCCAGCCCGGTGGTGTCGCATTTGATGCAACCATGACAGGCAAGTAGTTTAGAGACAAAAGTTATATTTCGTACATAAAGGTTCTATAAAGTGCTACCACTACCTCAGAAAGCAAAATATGACTGCACAGGAAAGAGTCTTTGTAGTTATATACTTACTTTTTGCCAATTTCTTTCTTTACTGTGGTTTTCTTTTTCAGCTTCTTTACCTTTTTGACTTCAATTTCTTTCTCTGATTCTTCTCCGTTTTCTTCTTCAAAGCCTCCATCTCCGTCTGAATCAAAGGCCGTAGTCATAAATTCTTCAACATTTAGCTCTGCAAGTTTTCTATATAGAAAAGCAATAACAATCATCAGTTATTTGGCATTGCATATATATATATATATATATATATATATATATATATATATACACACATATAGTACCTTGTTTCTCTTATTGACAACCATCACCCATTATTTATATGGGGCCTAAGCATTTGGAGGTAGAAGTGCCAACCACTATGCAGTAGTGCTGCTGCTGGACACAGTTCCTCCAACGTGTGTCCTTCCACCTGGGGGAAACCGTACGTAAACAAACTATTGTAGAACCCTGGGCAGGATTAATGGTTGATGTATATCAAGTGGCAAATTCAGTAGCAGGACATTTTCTACACAGAGCATGTTGTAGGGTCTGTTACCATTCCGTTTAGATTCTAGCGGGGTATTCAATTGACAGCAATGACGCATTTGCACGGCACCAGCTGGTGGGATCTTAAGGCCCCCATACACTATGTGATTTGGGCCAGATTTTACTCGATTCGGCAGATCAGGCCAAAAAATTTAGTGAAATCAGCCCAAATCGCATGTGTATGACATCAGAGCCGTTGCACGGTCCCGATCGGATTGGAGATCATACAGCAGCACATTACGGGTGCTTTGTATCGATGCGGGGGGGGGGGGGGGGGGGGTGGTGGCGCCAAGAGCTAGGTCATTTACAAAAACATACAAAATAGGCAGCTGCTGATTGGATGAGAGAGCTCCCTCAACCAATCAGTACCTACCCATTCATTTGCATGGGTTTTTTGGTATTCTCCTGCATGATGTAGTATTTTAAAGCATTGCTATCATTGTCATAATTTGAACCACTTACTAAGTGAAGGGGGTTCCTGGGCAACCAGAAACCCCCCTTGCGTTTGCCTATGTATACTACCATCATATATCCTTACTATAATGTGAGAAATACCCCAGGCCATCTACTAGACCAGTGGTTCCCAACCTGGGGTACGCCTCCACCTGCTCGGGGGTACGTGGCGGCCGCGGAAGTCAGACAGGTTGCCGGCCCGCGAACTTTGATTGGCGGGCAGCCCAGTCACAGTGAAGAAAAGGAGAGATACGCAGTGTGCTGTACTCTCCTTCCCTGAGAGAAGCAGCGGCGGCAGCTACACGGCAGGGGGACACTGGACTGTCCTCTCCCCAGCAGCAGCGTCAATGGTGAGTGTGCTGCTACTGGGAAATACTATGGGGGCATACTTGTTACTGTGGGGCATTGCTGGCACTGTGGGGCATACTTGTTACTGGCACTGTGGGGCATTGCCGGCACTGTGGGGCATACTTGTTACTGGCACTGTGGGGCATTGCTGGCCCTGTGGGGCATTGCTGGCCCTGTGGGGCATACTTGTTACTGGCACTGTGGGGCATACTTGTTACTGGCACTGTGGGGCATTGCTGGCACTGTGGGGCATACTTGTTACTGGCACTGTGGGGCATACTTGTTACTGGCACTGTGGGGCATACTTGTTACTGGCACTGTGGGGGCATACTTGTTACTGGCACTGTGGGGGCATACTTGTTACTGGCACTGTGGGGGCATACTTGTTGCTGGCACTATGGGGGCACTGTTGGCACTGTGGGCGCATACCCAGTACCATGGGGTCATACCTGGCACCGTGGTGGCATTCCCGTTTCTGGCACTGTGGGGGCATACCTGGCACCATTGGAGCATATGTGTATCTGGCACTTTTGGGGGCATATGTGTATCTGGCACTATTGGAAGGCTAACGTGATCCGTTGGAATGTCTGTTGCTTCAGTAATAGAGATTTGACAAGGTTCTGTTATTTTATATGCTGTCCGCAGAATGGGCTGAGCTTATATTGTGGTCAAGTGGTTGCACTTTTTTTTTTTTCTCGTCATTGCCAGTATGACTTGCCCCTGTTAAGCCACACCCCCTAAAAATTTCAAGAGGGGGTACTCATAAATGAAAAGCCTAATCAAGGCGTACGGGAGACAAAAAAGGTTGGGAACCACTGTACTAGACCATTGCACTGACAAATATCAGCATTGTTTATGCTGGCCGCACATCAGACCAACTTTCCTCCAACCATCCAACTAGTTGCTTGGATGGAATAAAAAAATGGCGCCTGACAGGGGGAAAGCCGCTCAGTGTGTATGCACTGAGTGGCTTTCCCCCCAGCAAACACCACAATCCATATATGCTGGGCATAGATGCCCAGTGTGTATAGACCTTAAGTGGTCAACAAATTAAAAAGGGTGACATTGACAAAAGATATTCTATTTCAACCATTTACATGTCAACCTTCTGACCAAGTCAACCTATTTTATATGTTGACCAATAGTGGTCGACCTACTAATTCACACATTATACCGTAAACTCTTAAGGTGTGTGCATACACACTGTACAATTTTTTGACCAATTTCGTTGAAAGACATTTCCCCTGAACCCAGTGTCCTGAACGAAAGATATTGACGACAGACGCAAGATCTAGCTACAGTTTATAGGCGCTTTTTGAAAGATATCCAAATTGGGGACTATGTAAAAACCGGACCCGGACTAAACTCCGGACCGCCGGACAGGACATCAAAGTCTGCAGTCCGGAGCTTGAACTGTCCGGTCCGGGGGGTGTCCTGTCCAGGGGGGGCTATCACCAGGGACATGGGGGAGGGGAGATTACAGCCTCCCCGGGTGGTCCGGACCGTCCGGTTTTTGCTACATGCCCGGACCATACAGGGAGGCTTTATTCTACCCCCCCCCCCCCTCCTCTACTTGGTGACAGGACACCCCCCCCGGACCGGAGGCTACAAGCTACAAAATGCAGAGTTTGATGTCCGGTCCGGCGGTCTGGGGGGTTTGTCCTGGTCCGGTTTTCACCCATACCCTCCAAATTGAGCTGCATGCACAGTTGACGAGCAACTGGCGGGTATGTGCATCATCATTCGTCTTTCGTTGCAAACGCACTGAAAGATATTTTGACCAATTTCGTTTAGAATGGCAGAAATGAACAAAATTGGTCAAAAAAATTGTACAGTGTGTATGCACCTTTACTCTATGAGGTTGTGTCCTAAACCGGTTGTAGAACTCCAAGTCCCAGCATAACCAGCTGACATGGCCTAGTCTGACTATGGTACACAGCAGCTGGCTGCCTTAGCCTGCATGCCGGTGCCCTGGGAAAGCAGTTCTGCGGCGGCGGCGGCCTCCCCCACGTGATCTACCGCCAACCATGTCCCCCTCATCCCCGTGTAACCCCGGCGCTGACACTCACCGCTTCCCCGGCACCGCCGCCATGCTGTCGCTGCTAAGCTCCTCCACCACCAAATCCAACGTGCTCACCGCTTCCTCTGCCCCCACAGTGCAACGCGGCGGCTTCCGATCAGCTCTCTGTTTCTAGGACATGTATTCTGACAAATGTGGCTCGGGCGGCCAGAGATCCTTCGTACGGATGTCAGGAGTTACAGCGAAATTGTATTGGTATATTATTTTTCTAGCATTGTTATCATTTTACCTATAAATGACATAAGCCGTCGCGTTAAACAACTCGCAGTGCTAAAAACTTTTATAGTGAGTCAATTACGGTGCGGCCGGGCTCGAGAAGCTGGCAATATGTTTGACCTGAGAAGTTGGAACTATTATACATCAATCAATCTACAAGTGTGTGTGTTGGGGACATGGTGTGTGCCCTGCTCTAAGATGTCCACGAATATGTCATTATCATTGTGTATGGCATTTAGTGCTTGCCCCATAGGATGCTGCTAGTGTCCCTGCCTGTGTGTGAGGAGGGGGTTGTGCTGCTGCTGGGCTGTTGCACTGATTTTGGCTACACATGAGGTGTGATCCTGGTTCTCAGACAGCCTCCCTGAGTGCTGCCAAGTGTCCTTAATATAGTTGCTGATTTGTGATACATGGACTGGAGATCATGCTATATACAGTCTGGGCTTTCCCTACCTACATAGCCTTTCAGATCTGCCTTCATGAACTTGTGGTGGTGGAACAGTGCTGAGAGGGTAAGTGTGCCATTACTTTATTACATCATGTGCCTCTGAGCAGCTGGTGATGTCATGTCTCATTACTGATGTGCACCAATAGTAGTCACTACTCTTTCTATGACACAGGGCCCTATTGTTGAAGCACTTCACAAGCACCCCCTGATTTGGAGAAATAGGCTAATGCAGGGGCCCTCAAACTATTTTGCTCCAGGACCCCATCAGACAATAAAATTAATGACCAGACCCCAGCAAGTTACTGCAGATGATCATAACATCACACGTGTAGTCAGCAGACAGCACATACACAGTAGTTTGCAGGAATCTATGACCTGCAAACTTTCTTTGTTCTAGGGAATAGGATTGCCACCTAGCAACAGCTGGTGGGTTGTAGTGCAAGCCTCCCGACGATCGCTGGAGAAGGAGAAGTGAAAACAAATTTCACTCACCTTCTCCACAGCCGGGGGAGCGGGCTGATGCCGCCGGAGCCTGTAGGCGCGCGCGCGCACGTAGTAAACGGCTCTGGGGCTACTGCGCATGCGCGCATATCAATAAGGCGCATGCAAATGAGCTCTGTGACACGCTCACGCTGGCCACGTGAGCGCACAGAGTCTAGCAGCTACCAGCCCGCCCCCTGCTCAGATTTTACAGAAGCTTACGGATGGCAATCCTTAGAACATGAAATATAATATAACACCACCTAGTACTTGTACCCAATCAGAGACAAGAGACTGAATGATGCTGAATAAACGTGTTTAATAACTGCTGCTCGACAACAAGAGCGCGATGAATTATCTAGCCCATAGGGTAACTGGACAACCAACGGGAATACTATAAGGTACGACGATCAGTAATGGAAACTTCAAGCGGTGCTTCGATGAAGCAAAACGGATTTCTTGGGATCATTTCTGTTGCTTAGCTGGCTGCGCCTGCTGTTTGCTCTGATTCTTTGGAGCACCTGTAACCAAAGGAGAAAGGAAACAGTTAGCATTGCAGCAGGAGAAACCACCAGACCTAGCAAGGCATCGGGCGGGTAGGGTGGGTCGCTGTTGCTAGGTGGCAATCCTATTCCCTAGAACAAAGAAAGTTTGCAGGTCATAGATTCCTGCAAACTACTGTTTGTTCGTCGGGAGGCTTGCCACCTAGCAACAGCTGGTGGGTAGACTACCACATAACTGGTGGTTGCTCTAAGGAACTCCACCTTTTGGTGATCAGATGGTCTCCAATAGTGCCTTACAAAGGTACGCGTGGAGGACCATCTAGCCGCCTGCATAATACACTGTAATGGCAAACCCTTGGCTGCCGCAGAGGTAACTGCTGCTCCGCGGAGGGAGTGCCCTTTGAATTGTGAAGTGTCTATACCCGCGTCCCGCATGACCGACACAATCCAACCCCGGATTGTTCCCGGTCTGGCTGGGCGAAAGGGTTTACGACACGTAATGAACAGTTGGGAAAGTTCACCTCTTATCGGTGCTGTCAGGGCTAAATATGCCGACAAACAATCTACCAGGCATAGGGCGGGGTCAGACTGATCTCTAACTAGGTCGAACTCTACTAAGGGCCTGAGGATAGAGCTTGTCTTTGTGTGCCCTTTGAGTATAATGTGGAAACCCGCTGGGGTTGCGGTCATCCATGGGTCGGAAATGTCTATTAACGACAATTCGGCACCTCTTGCCGCGAAAGCTAAAGCCATCAGGGAAGCCAGTTTCCTCGATAGGCTAAGGGCTTCAGATGTAGAAGGAATGGTGGCTAAGTGATTGAGAAAGGGTTCAATGTCCCAGGTGGTTGAGTAACGTGGTCGTGATGGTCTAGATAGGAAGATACCTTTGAGTAAGCGTAAGTATAACCTATTCTCTGAAAACCCTGGGATTAGAAGGGTGAGCGCGGAACCATACGAACGTATGGTGGCTGAGGCTGAGCCTGTATCATATTTATGGGATAGGAAATCAATTGCTGAATTCACTGGTGCTGAGGGACGAGCATTGGGTCTGGTGTTTTGCCAGGAAATAAACTCTTTAATTATGGCGCTATATCTAGCTTTGGTTCTGGGTCTCAGTGAAGCATTGATTAGCGCGGTTGATGATGCTGAGAGATCTGAGTGTGCTAACAACCTAGCAATGTCGCCATCCACATGCATTGTGGCAGTTTCTGTAGTAAGTCCTGGGTACCCTGAAAACATTCTCCCGAGATCTCTAAGGGGATCTTGGGGCCCTTCCGCAGTTGGCTGATTAGGGGGAACCAAATTCTGGATGGCCAAATCGGGTATACCAGTATAATCTGGGGTACCCTGTCCGACTTGATCTTGTGTAGTACCCTCAACAGCAAGGCTGGCGGAGGGAAGGCATATGGGAGGACTAGGTCCGTCCAGGGGAATGACATGGCATCTGTCTGGAATGCCGCCTGGGACCATATCCTGGACACAAAAGTCGGAACCTGATTGTTGTATGGTGTCGCAAAGAGGTCTATTCCTGGCTGCCCAAAGGCTGTCACGATCTTGCGAAAGATCTCTGGCCTTAGAGTTGCTCTGTCTAGTGTGAGACGAGTTCTGGAGAGAGAGTCTGCCAACTCGTTTAGCTCTCCGGGAACATATATTGCGGATAACTGGATGGATCTCTGAACCGCCCACTCCCAGATGTCTATTGCCTCCTGGCAAAGAGGCAAGGACCTTGTGCCGCCCATCTTGTTTATATAAGATACTGCGGTCTTGTTGTCCAGACGGACTTGAATGGGAATATGATGAGCATGCGGGGGAACTAGGGCCGCTAAGGCTAGTCTGGCTGCTCTTAGCTCCAGGAGGTTGATATGAGCCTGTGACTCCTGCCTGGACCACCTGCCCCTCACGGCTTTGTCGCGAGTAAAGGCTCCCCACCCCGTGAGTGACGCGTCTGAGGTTATGATGATAACCGGTGTAGGATCCTGCAGGGGTCTGGGGGGAGGAATGGGTAGCACTGTCCACCTCTGTATCTCTTCGCGAACTACCGGTGTGAGCCTGATCCTGTGTGACCAGGTAAGGCCTATCCTGATAAGGAATCCTAGACGGTTCTGAGCGTGTCTGCAAATAAGGGGTGCATGAAGGAACCCGGGGTCTAGAGCTCTCATTTTGCCTATGATCTTTGCGAGGTCTCTCAGGCTGAGCTGACGTTTTATAATGTGGGAGACAAAGGCTTGGATGTCTGTCCATTTCTCTGCCGGCACTGCGATAGAGAAAGAACGGGAATCTATTACGAATCCCAGGAATGTGATTGATTGGCAAGGTGTTAAAACTGACTTGGGATAATTTATTTAGAAGCCTAGGCCGAGCAGGAGTGATATTATTGTGTCTCTCTGGTAGAGTAGTGTCTCCTGCTCTGAATGTACGACTAGGAGGTCGTCCAAATAAATTATGCATCGGACTTGTTTCTGGCGAAGGTGTGTTATCACCGCCTTCATAAGTCGTGTGAAAGTGTAAGGGGCATTGGATAAACCAAAAACCATGACGGTCCATTGGTAATGGGAGCCGTTCCAGAGGAACCTCAGGAACCTTCTGTGATTGGGATGTACGTGTACAGTGTGAAAGGCCTCCTTGAGGTCTATTTTTATGCAATAGTCGTTCTGTGTCAAAATGAAGGGTACCTCTGTTAGACCCTCCATTCTGAACGTACGATGTCTTATGTACTGGTTCAGAGATTTGACGTTCAGAACCGGTCTGTAGGAGCCGTCCTGTTTCCTTACGGGAAAGAGGTGACTTGTCCAACCTGTTTTGGACGTGTCCGCCAATTCTATCCTTCCCTGAGACAAGGCTGTGACTAAAACCTTGTCTAAGAGAGGACTGGCGTTTGTTGTGCATGAGATTCTCTGGCGAGGAAATCTCAGCAGCGGAAGGGATAAACCTTGTTTTATAATTTTTAACAACCACTTGTCTGTTGTAATTTCTCTCCACTGGTGTATGGCCTGTGAGAGGCCAAGGTGCGGCTGTGGTTCTGGTACACTCACCGTTTCCTCTGTCTCTCCTGGGGAAGGAGGTTGAAGGAGCCGCACTTCTGGAATTCCGGGACCTGGAGTAGCCTCCTCTGTGGCCTCGGGTGGAGCCTCTATAGTCTCGGTAGTCACGGGTCGCACTGCTGGCCGTGGCAGAACGACCCTCCTGACGAAAGGGCCGTTTGGAAGACTGGTGGCTTTTTAGATCCGCAAACGACTTGCGTGCCTTATACCGGATCTTGACTTCATCTATGAAGTCAGGGCCGAATAAATCGGAGTCAGTAAGGTTAGGGACCTCCGCTGGTTTGGGCGCTAAGTCGGCTAGCCCTGCTCTGGACAGCCAACGGGACCTGCGGGTGTTGGATATAAACTCAAAAGTCTGCCCAACCATAAGGGTGGCTCTGCTTATTGCCTTCAGGAGTGCTGCCTTTGATGCCACTAGGGAATCTAAGGAGCTGCTCGCGGTGCCCTCTTTCTCCGCCTTGTTCAGTACGAACAGCAGGGGGCCCGCAGCGTCGGAAACCTTTAATTGGATTTTCCTGAGCAGCTTATCAATTGAGTCGCTCTGGGTCTTATCACCAATAAGTGAAGATAATGCTGGGTCAATATCAGGGGCGAACAGGGCGGGGATATCTGGGATCCCCGTATGGTTACGCAGAACCATCTCATCCTCTTTAACGAGGGATGTCCTGAAGGCTAACTGTGCAAAGTTATGGACTTCGGACTTTTCCTGTAAGGCCCAGTGGGAGGAATACATTTTATTTGGGGGTGAGACTCCCGCTAGTGCCACCCTGGCCATCTGCAGGTCACTATATTCGCCTCTCTTAGAGGACGCAGAGGTTCTAGTCACCTCCTCAGACTCCCAGTCTACTGAGGCCTGGCTGCGTACATCTTGTAAGTCAGTTGGACTTAAGGGGCGATGCTTACTTGCCCCCTTACGTAAGCCCTGAGACCTCTTATACTTTTCTGAGGCCCGGGGAGTATGCCCGTGGGCAGGAGACTGCGGTTTATTGCGTACCGCTGAGGTATTCCTACTTCGGGCAATACCTGGGAATGAGACGATTAGTCCTGAACAGGCGTCTCTCTTGGAGCTTTTGCTCACATGTCTCCTCTTACTTGTGCTTTTCCTCCCCTGTAGCGATGCTGAGCTGGAGGGGGAATCGCTATCCTGAGGTGTACTGTCTGCCTCAGAGCTGTCCCTGGTGTCTGCAGACCTGACAGGGTTAAACAGCTTTCTTCTCTTAAAAATAATGTCCTCAGATGAGGAAGTGTCACTAGGCAGCCTCTTTCTGTGTTTGAGGCTCCTAGCGCTGGCTGAAGGGGACACAGGGAGAGTGTCTGTAGCAGAGACAGACACAGTGTCCTCCATCTTCAGCGCTGAGGTAAAATCTGAGCAGGGGGCGGGCTGGTAGCTGCTAGACTCTGTGCGCTCACGTGGCCAGCAGGAGCGCGTCACAGAGCTCATTTGCATGCGCCTTATTGATATGCGCGCATGCGCAGTAGCCCCAGAGCCGTTTACTACGTGCGCGCGCGCGCGTCATGCGCGCGCGCCTACAGGCTCCGGCGGCATCAGCCCGCTCCCCCGGCTGTGGAGAAGGTGAGTGAAATTTCTTTTCACTTCTCCTTCTCCAGCGATCGTCGGGAGGCTTGCACTACAACCCACCAGCTGTTGCTAGGTGGCAAGCCTCCCGACGAACAAATGGCAGCATTGTGGGGGCACAGAGTGATGGGAGGAGTCTAATATACCATAACCCATCACATCACATGTGTAGTCAGCAGGCAGCACATACATGGCAGCATTGTGGGGGCACAGAGTGATGGGAGGAGTCTAATATACCATAACCCATCACATCACATGTGTAGTCAGCAGGCAGCACATACATGGCAGCATTGTGGGGGCACAGAGTGATGGGAGGAGTATAATATACCATAACCCATCACATCACATGTGTAGTCAGCAGGCAGCACATACATGGCAGCATTGTGGAGGCACAGAGTGATGGGAGGAGTATAATATACCATAACCCATCATATCACACGTGTAGTCAGCAGACAGCACATACATGGCAGCATTGTGGAGGCACAGAGTGATGGGAGGAGTCTAATATACCATAACCCAGGCCTGGCCAACCTGTGGCTCTCCAGATGTTGTGAAACTACAAATCCCAGCATGCCTTGCCACAGTTTTGCTATAAGGGAGTGTTAAAACTGTGGCAAGGCATGCTGGGATTTGTAGTTTCACAACATCTGAAGAGCCACAGGTTGGCCTGTCCTGCCATAACCCATCACATCACATGTGTAGTCAGCAGGCAGCACATACATGGCAGCATTGTGGAGGCACAGAGTGATGGGAGGAGTCTAATATACCATAACCCATCACATCACACGTGTAGTCAGCAGGCAGCACATACATGGCAGCATTGTGGAGGCACAGAGTGATGGGAGGAGTCTAATATAACAGACAATTCAACAGATCTTTCAGACTCCTTGAATCACTGACTGAGATAGATTAGAAAAGTCATCAGCCTGATGGTCAGCAACATGGAGTCGCGACCCCATGCTGAGAAGCTCGGGACCCACAGTTTGAGAACTGCTAGGCTAATGCATTTGCAGGTGAAAACCCATACACGGCAGATATGCAAAAATATGTTAAAGCTGTAACCAACTGCATCAGGAACTGAGCCTCTAGCGCCATATTCGCTTTATCTAGGATCGCAGTTGTTGGCTGAGAACTGCCGCAGAAACAGTCACACCGGCATTTTTGTTGCCCCGATCATTACCCCTCAACTGCTCCCTGACTGTCAGCTACTTTGCAAACAGATCCTCACTTGCAATGATTTGCAAGATGAGCGATGGGTGGATGGCTTTTCCATAGCGCCCTGCTATGGAAAGCCGTCCACACCGGGGAAAATTGCTTGGACAGGTGAAAATTGCTCAGTGTGTATGTACCTTTAACTATTGGTATCTCCGAATCACCCCCATATTAAGTTCTCTACCTCTTTTTAATAAACAAACATTATATGTCGTGTTGCTGCCAATTGTGCAGACAGTTTTTTCTATTCTCTTCACCTACTCCCCTCCTCACATCCCCCAACAACTTCCTGGGATCTGGACTATGGGACGACATTCCGTGTCTGCCCCGTTCTCATTGCCACCCATGCCAAATCTCGGGTTTTTGGCAGGGCACAGATCATCTCCGCTCACAGACCCCGTTCATACTGCACCTTAGACCCAGGAAATTCCCGTGTCTGCCCCGTTCACACTGCTTCCCTGGTCTACCCTGCCAACAAGTGTGAGGAACCTAAGATCAGCTTTGATTGTCCATACGGGCACCATCACTCTTCCTCCGGTTGAGATCATGCACCTTGGAGTACTGCTTACGAAGTGTTTTAAGTTTGTTCACAACCTGTTGCTGGGTTTTATGAATGCCACGGGCAGACAGTATATTTGATATGTTGTAGTACACTGTAGAATCCGTGACAGTGACTTGCTTCTTTATTTCCTCCTCCCCTCTCACAGCCGCAGCTCCAGCACCTCCTCATCCCTCCATCCCCACCATGTCTCATCGCCTCTCTGCAGCACTAAATAGATGTCACCTGATCTCAGTCCCCAATCAGCTTGCTTTTTCATGTCCTGTGTGAAAAACCCGGGTCGTGCCTGTTCACACTGGCGGACAACCGGGGAATAACCCTGCAAAAAACCTTCTGTGGTATAGGGGTCCGACAGTCATTAGCCCGACGTCGGGATCCCGACTGGCCGGACCCAGACAGCATGGTGAGCGCAACTAAGCCCCTTGGGGGCACGGTGGCTCGCTACGCGAAAAACCTATTATATTCTCCCTCTATGGGGGTTGTGGACCCCCACGAGGGAAAATAGCGTGTCTCCGTCGGGAACCTGGCTGTCGGTGTTTTGACAGTCGGGATCCCGACGTCGGGTGAATGCTTGTTGGGATCCCGACTGTCGGGACCCCGTCCGGCACCCCAAAAAACCTGTGTGTAATTCCCGTGGCATTACACCCAGGAATTTCATTCACACCCATAAACACTGAGACAGGACACAGGAGATTATTGCTTGGCCTGGCAAAATTCCGGGTTTTTGCTGCAACCTATTGTCCATGTTTGTCTTGCATTAGGCCAACATGGACAATAGGTTGAAACATGGAAAAGGTCAACATGAGTTTTTCAAAAACATTTTTATATTTGGAACTTTTTCATACTTTATGTGGACTACGATTAGTAACAGCCCGAAGTATTGCGTGCGAGAGTACACGGCACTCTAATTGGGGGTCCACATGCTCAAATGTACAAACTGACACACAAAAAAACATGAAAAACTCGCATGCAAGGCCGACTGAGGATTTGCTGACGTGCAAGCGTGCAGTTTGGACATTTCATCTAATGCAGGCATGTCCTGTGGCACTCCAGCTATTGTGAAACTACACATCCCAGCATGCCTTGTCATAGTTTTAGTATTCCCTAATAACAAAATTGTGGCAAGGCATGATGGGACTTGTAGTTTCACAACAGCTGTGGGGCCATAGTTTGGACATGCCTGATCTAATGTGTACCCGGTTATTCAATTAGTCCCTTTTTTGGCTAAAACAGGACTTTTTCAAACCTATCATATTCATTACGGATGTTTTCACACGCCAGAAAGGTATGGGCAAAAAAATCTGTGGATCGGTGGCGAATGGTGATTTTGTTTGCCTAGGTCTAGGCCAGGGGTGGGGAACCTTTTTTGTGCCAAGGGCCGTTTGTATGGGGAAAAAATCCTTCAGGGGCCATATGTAAACATTTCTCTTACAAATTGTCCTGCTGCAGCCGCCCCACACTCCGGCGGCTGCCGCTGAATAGGATTGACAGTCTCCGGCTGCTGTTGATTAAGAGGAATCTCGCGAGAACTACCGACCTCTCCCGAGAATTCCCCTGTACTTGACTCCCGGCAAAGCCGCTGGGTGAGTGGGCGGGCCACTCAGACCGGCTATGGGGCTGAGCCGCATACGGCCCCCGGGCCTGAGGTTCCCCACCCCTGGTCTAGGCGAAACTACCTAACTCTCTTTTTTATTAAATCATTGGGGCAGATGTATTAAGCCTTAACAAGAGATAAATACAAGGGTGATAAGGAGAGATAAACGTCCAGCCAATCACCTCCTTACTGACTATTTTCAAACACTGCCTGTAACATGGCAGTTGGCAGGTGATTGGCTGGACGTTTATCTCTCCTTATCACCCTTGGATTTATCTCTTGTTAAGGTTTAATACATCTGCCCCATTGTTTTAAAATGTAGCTTTGTTTCTCTGTCAGATGCCTAACAGTGACTGCTTTTTGTTAATAACCATTGGCCACAATGTTTATTTATATTTAAAATTAGAAGTATTATTTCCATAGCTAAAATCCATGTTTACACTTTTTTTTTAAAAAATACACTTTTTTTTTTTATTGAAGTATGAACGTTGCTAAAGTGTTAGAGCCACTTCTCTGCCCCTAATCTCTGTGCAGCTGGAACAGCAATGGTGACCTTTCTCAGAGTGGGCCGCTATGTGCCTCGTAAAACACACGCAAGTGTGCTCTATTTTATATGTTGCTGTGATCCGCACCTGTCATTATATGTTACCATTATCTTATTATAACTTCTTGATATGATTCATGTATGAAGAACAAAAATACAGATGGACAGTGCTTTTGGAATTAACCAGAATATAGATTTATTAAAATAACAGTATTTGCATAAAAATAATAGTAATAATTATCAAATATTCACTATCAAAAATTATATCATAAATATAAATATATAGCAGCAGACATCACTTTTAAAACAACTGCATTTATGCCAACTCTTGTTATTACTAATCTAGCAGTCCCAATTAGAAACTGAGTTGCAAAGTATCAATTTTATCAGATCGATGATTCAAAGCAAGCTTGCTTGTTAGTATTCCCAGGCATGGCAAAACTGTGGCTCTCCAGCTGTTGTGAAACTACACATCCCAGCATGCCTTGCTACAGTTTTAGCATTCCCCAATAGCAAAACTGTGGCAAGGCATGATGGGACTTGTAGTTTCATAACAGCTAGAGGGCCATAGTTTGGCCATGCCTGGTATAAGCTGTTCCTCACTATAATTAGTGCTGTTAATTTGGCTCTAGTTCCAAAGATAACGACCTTTCCATAGGACCATAGGCGCCGATTTATATTTTTGCTGGTGGGTGCTCAAGCCAAAAATATAGAGGAGTGGCTTCATGGGGAAGGGGTGTGGCCAGAAAATAATACCAATTTATATTATGGAGCACAGTTGTCTCCAATATTTAAATTACGGCAACAGAGTTCCACATACATAAATGCCCCCACAGTGCAGGTACATAAATGCCCCCACAGTGCAGGTACATAAATGCCCCCACAGTGCAGGTACATAAATTTCGCCCACAGTGCAGGTACATAAATTTCGCCCACAGTGCAGGTACATAAATTTCGCCCACAGTGCAGGTACATAAATTTCGCCCACAGTGCAGGTACATAAATTTCGCCCACAGTGCAGGTACATAAATTTCGCCCACAGTGCAGGTACATAAATGCCCCCACAGTTCAGGTACATAAATGCCCCCACAGTGCAGGTACATAAATGCCCCCACAGTGCAGGTACATAAATGCCTCCACAGTGCAGGTACATAAATGCCCCCACAGTGCAGGTACATAAATGCCCCCACAGTGCAGGTACATAAATGCCCCCACAGTGCAGGTACATAAATGCCCCCACAGTGCAGGTACATAAATGCCCCCACAGTGCAGGTACATAAATGCCCCCATAGTGCAGGTACATAAATGCCCCCATAGTGCAGGTACATAAATGCCCCCACAGTGCAGGTACATAAATGCCCCCACAGTGCAGGTACATAAATTTCGCCCACAGTGCAGGTACATAAATTTCGCCCACAGTGCGGGTACATAAATGCCCCCACAGTGCGGGTACATAAATGCCCCCACAGTGCGGGTACATAAATTTCGCCCACAGTGCAGGTACATAAATGCCCCCACAGTGCAGGTACATAAATGCCCCCACAGTGCAGGTACATAAATTTCGCCCACAGTGCAGGTACATAAATTTCGCCCACAGTGCAGGTACATAAATTTCGCCCACAGTGCAGGTACATAAATTTCGCCCACAGTGCAGGTACATAAATTTCGCCCACAGTGCAGGTACATAAATGCCCCCACAGTTCAGGTACATAAATGCTCCCACAGTGCAGGTACATAAATGCCCCCACAGTGCAGGTACATAAATGCCCCCACAGTGCAGGTACATAAATGCCCCCACAGTGCAGGTACATAAATGCCCCCACAGTGCAGGTACATAAATGCCCCCACAGTGCAGGTACATAAATGCCCCCACAGTGCAGGTACATAAATGCCCCCACAGTGCAGGTACATAAATGCCCCCACAGTGCAGGTACATAAATGCCCCCACAGTGCAGGTACATAAATGCCCCCACAGTGCAGGTACATAAATGCCCCCACAGTGCAGGTACATAAATGCCCCCACAGTGCAGGTACATAAATGCCCCCACAGTGCAGGTACATAAATGCCCCCACAGTGCAGGTACATAAATGCCCCCACAGTGCAGGTACATAAATGCCCCCACACTGCAGGTACATAAATGCCCCCACACTGCAGGTACATAAATGCCCCCACAGTGCAGGTACATAAATGCCCCCACAGTGCAGGTACATAAATTCCCTCACAGTACAGGTACATAAATGCCCCCACAGTGCAGTACTCCGCGGACAGAATACACTCTTCCCGGCATACTGTTTCCCAGGTGGCGGGTCCGGCAATGATAAATATTACTATGAGTGGTACCTGTAAAGGAAATGGGTTATTATAAATGTTTACACCCTTTCAGGGAAAATTTGTGAAGGATGGAAGGTTCCAGCTGTTGCCTGTCCCTATCTTACCCTGTACTCTATGTCTTCTCTGTGCCGTGATGGTTTGGACACGTGCAGGTGTGATCCTGCAGCCGCTGCTCCGTGCGTGAGTCGGGGGTGACCGGCTGGTGCCGTAGCGGTGAAGTTCTTCTTGCAGTACAAGTACTGCTAGCGCTGGCCGTGTCACTGGTGGAATCGGAGGCTCCTAGCGCTTCAGATGTTAGTAGCGCTGCCCCGCTGCTTGCAGGCCGCACGAAACGCGTTGGACAATCAAGAGAAGAACCAGCTGAACCCTGACACCCGTTTCCCCAAACTCCATCCGTCCACTCTGACAGCCGGCGCCGATTCCCGGTCACTTCCGGCCACTTCCGGTCCGCACGGCACGCAGCGGGGCAGCGCTACTAACATCTGAAGCGCTAGGAGTCTCCGATTCCACCAGTGACACGGCCAGCGCTAGCAGTACTTGTACTGCAAGAAGAACTTCACCGCTACGGCGCCAGCCGGTCACCCCGACTCACGCACGGAGCAGCGGCTGCAGGATCACACCTGCACGTGTCCAAACCATCTCGGCACAGAGAAGACATAGAGTACAGGGTAAGATAGGGACAGGCAACAGCTGGAACCTTCCATCCTTCACAAATTTTCCCCGAAAGGGTGTAAACATTCATAATAACCCATTTCCTTTACAGGTACCACTCATAGTAATATTTATCATCCATCTCTCTTTTTTACCATTTTTTACACGTTCAATACCAACCTTTACATATAACCTTAGCGCTCTTTAATTATTCCATCCAAGAAACAAGGGAAGCTCGCTTGAGAAAATCCCTGTTGGAGGTGGCGACGTCTCGTCTTGTGTGGTGATTCCGGTAAGAAAGAAGGGATTTTACTGCATTCTTTTCTTGGTCCCCAAACCAGACGGATCTTTCAGGCCTATCCTAAGCCTGAAATCGTTATATCTTCATCTGTGGGTGGATCACTTCAGGATGGAATCTCTAAGAACAGTGCTCTTGAGCATGGAACCTGGAGAATTCCTAGCATCCGTGGACATTCAGGATGCCCATCTACACGTGCCTATTTGCAAAGAACATCAGTCTTTGCTGCGATTCGAACTCCATCTACAGTTTCAGGCCCTCCCTTTTGGGCTGGCTGCAGCACCGAGGGTGTTTACAAAGGTGATGGCGGTCATAGCAGCTACTCCCACTCAAAGGAATTGTGATTATCCTGTATTTGGATGATCTCTTGTTCAAGGCGGAGTCAACGGAGAAGTTGCAAGAACATCTATCGGTGGCAACTCAGTTCTTGCAAGACCATGGGTGGATATTAAATCTACCGAAGTCCCATCTGTGTCCCACCCAAAGACTACAGTTTTTCAGAGTAATTCTGGACACACACCTACATCGTGTTTTCCTCCCAGAGGCGAAGGCCAGAGACATTCGTCTGTTAGTGTTGGCCATTCTTCAGTCACGCAGTCCTTCAGTATGGCAGTGTCTGAAACTACTGGGCAAGATGGTAGCAACTTTCAGGACCTTCAGTATGCAAGATTCCGTTCGAGGCCTTTCCAATGGAACATACTTTCCAGTTGATCAGGGAATCCAAAGTCCATGAAACATTCTTCTGTCTCAAGGGACGAGGGACTCATTTCTGTGGTGGACGGATCTGGAATCCCTTCAGTTGGGCCGCTCCCTTCAGTCGTGGGATTGGTTGGTGGTCACAACCAATGCCAGTCTCAGGGGCTGGGGAGCAGTGACCCTGAATCTAAGGTTACAGGGTCTGTGGTCCAGTTCGGAGTCATCCTTACCGATCAATATACTGGAGCTTTGCGTGGTCTGGAAAACACTTGTTCAGGCGGAGGAGTTTCTGAAGGGGTCTCCCATTCCAATTCAGTCGGACAATGCCATGGCTGTGGCATATCTTAACCAACAGGGGGGCACTCGCAGCAGGATGGCGATGCAAGAAGTCTCTCCGATTTTTTGGTGGGTGGAAGCAAATATTCCTGCTTTATCCACTGTATTCATTCTTGTCACACATTCAGTTATTGTTTGGTTCTTACCTGGTTTGTGGCTTCTCCTGTCAGTTCAGCCCTGCTCCATGCTGCAAGGGAGTTCTGTGTGGTCTGAGCTTTGCTAATTGATTACAACACCTGGCTGAGTCCATGCTGCCAGACAGCTCTGTGTAACCTGACCATTGCTAATGATTAAACACCTGAGTGAGACATGCTCAGCTCTCATTGATTGAGGCACAGGTGATCCAGTTCCTTGTGCTTCTTATAAAAGGCAGTCTCTGGCAGACAGAAGGTGCCAGAGTATGGCTGGTTTCACACACTCCGGCTCCTGCCGGACGGTGAAATCCCGCACGGCCAGGGAGCCGTGCCGCACACATTAGTTGTGAATGGACACAATTGTGTCCATTCACGCGGGACGGCCACGGCCCGGTTGCACGATTGCAGCCGGATCCCGCCACTGGAAGGGATGACTGCCGGGCTGTGGCCATCCCCTCCATGATAAACTACTGTGTGCGGCATGGCTCCCTGGCCGTGCGGGATTTCACCGTCCGGCAGGAGCCGGAGTGTGTGAAACCGGCCTTAGGGTTCACTAACCTGCTCCAGCGTTCCCCGCCTTGGTCTGATATCCAGTGTTACCAGTGTATGATTCCGGCTATTCTCCTGCCTGCTCCCTGTATACTACATCCGTGACATCCAGTGTATGACGTTGGCTTGTTCTGTGACCATTCTCCTGCCTGCTCCCTGTGTACTGCATTCGTGACATCCTGTGTATGACCTTGGCTTGTTCTGTGACCATTCTCCTGCACGCTCCCAGTGTACTGCATCCTGTGACTCCCAGTGTATGACCTGGCTAGTACTTGGACTCTTGCTCAAGCCTACTCCTATAGTACCTGTATCTGTCTACAAGGTCCTGACCCGGCAAGTCTGACCATGAGTATTCCAGAGCTTACCCTGCCTTACGCCCAGTGTTTACCAGCACCATGTGGGAAACCTGACCAGGGGACCGCGACTGGCGTACCGAGTGCAGCGAAGACCAAATCCCGCTAGGAGGGGTCACTGGCGAAAACCACCGGTACGGTTAGACTCCGCACCCCTGAGTCAGGTCAAGCCAATTCCCGGTCTGGCATTCACCCGTCCGAATCAAAAACCGTGACAATTTCGGGGATTCGGAATGTGGAAGCGGATTTCCTCAGCAGAGCAGAACTGCTGGAGGGAGAATGGGCGTTACATCCTGAGGTGTTCCAAGACATTGTTTCCCTTTGGGGGTTCCCAGAGGTGGATTTGATGGCGTCCAGACACAATCGTCAGGTGTCCAAGTTCTGTTTGAGAACCAGGGATCTGACAGTGTGGGCAGTGGATGCCATGATAGTTCCTTGGTGTTTCAGCCTCGCATATGTCTTCCCACCATTTCCCATGATTGCTCGGTTCCTCAAGAGAGTGAGGATGCAACGGTCAAAGGTCATTCTAATAGCTCCGGATTGGCCCAGGAAGTCTTGGTATTCCGATATACTGAGCTTGTAGACAGCTTCTTGGCGACTTCCTCTTCGACCAGACCTTCTTCAGCAAGGTCCCTTTCTTCATCAGGACCTAGCTCGTCTCAATTTGACAGCCTGGCTTTTGAAACCTCCCTCTTAAAGAAGAAAGGGTCCTCGGAGGCAGTTATCCGAACTATAATTTGTGCACTTAAACCTGTTTTAGCGGCAAATTATTATAGAGTCTGGAAGATGTACATTCGGTGGTGTGAGAGACAGAAAGTTCACACCTCTAGATTTAAGGTTTCTAGACTTCTGGAATTTCTCCAGGATGGATTTTCTACTGGGTTAAGCTTACAATCCTTGAAAGTGCAGCTGTCAGCTTTTGTCCATCTTCTTTAAAAAGAAAGTGGCGTTGTTGCCGGAGGTTCAGACATTCCTCCAGGGGGTTACCCATCTTAAACCTCCCTTTAGACAACCCGTGGCGCCTTGGGATCTGTCACTGGTGTTGGCAGTACTGCAGAAACCACCTTTTGAACCATTAAGGTCGGCTGACCTTAAGGGTGACATTCTATGGAATGAGAGTTGTATTTTTTGGCGATTTTACTCCAAAAAACGGCTAATTCGCATTTTTCCGTGAAATCGAATATTTAATGTGATTCGAAAAGGTCCCTAAATCGCATATTTTTTGCGATAAGTCATGCGTACTAAAAGTGCGGTAAAAATTTGCACTTTTATCGCATCCAGATGTTTTCCAATAGAAAAGTATACAATTCGCTTATTTAACGGAATTGGATTTCGCAAATCGCACTTTCAAGGTTACATAGTAGGTAAGGCTGAAAAAAGACTTGCGTCCATCTAGTTCAACCTGGTATAGATATCCATTGCTGATTTGGTAGGTTCTGGTATTTTACAGACAAATTATATTTTTTATTTGTACCCATGGATGTTTTTCTCCAGTAAATGTTTGTCCAACTTTGCCTAATAATGTCTAATAATCGCCATTTTTTCAGACCAGGTTCTGATATGCGAGTTGGCCACAACCCTGCACAGATCATTGAGATCTGTGCATGGTTCTGCGGTAAAAAATGTTTTTTTTTTTTTTTTAAATTGCGTGGGGTCCCCCCTCCTGAGCATAACCAGCCCCGGGCTCATTGAGCCGGACCTGGTTCCAAAAATACGGGGGACAAAAAGTGTAGGGGTCCCCCGTATTTCTGAAACCAGCCCCGGACTCTTGGACCGGTCCTGGTTCCAAAAATACGGGGGACAAAAAATCTAAGGGTCCCCCGTATTTTGAAACCAGCACCGGACTCCAACAGCCCGCAGTGTCATGCCACAGCCGGGGGACACTTTTTACATAAGGTCCCCCGGGCGTACCATGAGCACCGTGGCTGGTCAGCCTTGGACGGGGTACCTGGAGGAGTGGGGACCCCCCCAATAAAGGGGTCCCTCCCCCCCCCCCCCCCCAGGCTTCACCGGTCCAGGGCTGAAGCCCGGGGCTGTCACCGGCGTCCCTGGCCATTGGACGCCAGCCTGATGGTGTCAAATCTTTCAATCCTAACATTGCTTTATACAGGAGAACTACAAGTGCCAGCAGACCTCCCCCGCAGGCTGGGACTTGGAGAACCACAAGTCCCAGCATGCGGGGCATTAATGGGCCCGCTGGGACTTGTAGTCCACCTGTAAAAAGAATGTTAATAGAAAACACACACAGGAAAGTAAAACTTTATTACACACACACACACATCTCACTTTTACAACCACATACTCACCGATCCAGGATCAAGCGCTGGTCTCCTTTCTGCTGCAGAGCCGGCTACCCCCGCACTGACAGCGGGGACAACCGGCTGTCTCCGATGCAGCTAACAGCTTCTATCGCGCTGTCCCAGCGCGACACAGGCTGAAAGCGTCTTCAGCTTATGCGTCTCCATTGAGACGCATAGCTCAGCCAATCAGGGCTGAGCTATGCGTCTCCATGGAGACGCATCGCCCACTCACGCTCTCAGCCTGTGTCGCGCTGGGACAACGCGACAGAAGCTGTTAGCTGCATCGGAAACAGACGGTTGTCCCCACTGTCAGTGCGGGGGTAGCCGGCTCTGCAGCAGAAGGGAGACCAGCGCTGGATCCTGGATCGGTGAGTATGTGGTTGTAAAAGTGAGATATGTGTGTGTGTGTGTAATAAAGTTTTACTTTCCTGTGTGTGTGTGTTTTCTTTTAACATTCTTTTTACAGGTGGACTACAAGTCCCAGCGGGCCCATTAATGCCCCGCATGCTGGGACTTGTGGTTCTCCAAGTCCCAGCCTGCGGGGGAGGTCTGCTGGGACTTGTAGTTCTCCTGTATAAAGCAATGTTAGGATTGAAAGATTTGACACCATCAGGCCGGCGTCCAATGGCCAGGGACGCCGATGACAGCCCCGGGATTCAGCCCTGGACCGGTGAAGCCTTGGGGGGTGGCCTTTATTGGGGGGGTCCCCACTCCTCCAGGTACCCCGTCCAAGGCTGACCAGCCACGGTGCTCATGGTACGCCCGGGGGACCTTATGTAAAAAGTGTCCCCCGGCTGTGGCATGACACTGCGGGCTGTTGGAGCCCGGTGCTGGTTTCAAAATACGGGGGACCCCCAGATTTTTTGTCCCCCGTATTTTTGGAACCAGGACCGGTCCAAGAGTCCGGGGCTGGTTTCAGAAATACGGGGGACCCCTACACTTTTTGTCCCCCGTATTTTTGGAACCAGGACCGGCTCAATGAGCCCGGGGCTGGTTATGCTCAGGAGGGGGGACCCCACGCAATTTTTTTTTTTTTTTTTAATACAAACCCAAAATCGCACATTAGCTCAAAAGTGAAAGTGCGAAATGCGGCGATGTGGAGTGCGAAAAATATATGCGCTTTTCTCTCAGCCCATAGAATGTCACCCAACGTTTCTGTCCTGGAAACTGATGTTTCTATTGGCTATTGCTTCGGCTAGACATGTGTCTGAATTAGGGGCCTTGTCTTGCAAGTCTCCCTTTCTGGTGTTTCATGAAGATAGGGCTGTTTTGCAAACAGTCCCCAAATTTTTGCCAAAAGTAATGTCAAATTTTTATTTGAACCAGGAGATTGTGCTTCCGGTGTTTTGTCCTCCAGAGGAGGTTAGAAATAGGGACAAACTGAAAAAATTGGATTGGATGTGGTCGCGCTGACGAGACACACATGCATATAGATTCATATGCATGTCCGGCTGTGTCTCAGCATCGCAACCGTCCATTAACCTCAGGAATTTAATATTTATCCCATTTGGGGTAATTTACCCCTGTTCCCTGACCACTGATCTAAACCGACTCTTATCTTGGCAGGAGGTTACCAAATTTGGGGCAGGCGCTGAAGTCATGTGATGTCAGCCACCCACCCCCTAAGCAGGCATCGATACGTCTGCAGGGCTAGGCCCAGCGTTTTTATGGACACGTCCGTAAAACGTTGAGCCTTCCCCCTGCTCCAGCCCCATGCCAGTCCCCCAGTGAGCGAAACCCCCCCCCTCCCCCCCTGGAGAGTGTGAAACTCATGCCTAAACCCCGACCATGGGGGACACTGACAAATTCGGACCTGAGTGATTGGGTCTGAATCAGTCCCTTAGTGTTTGGAGCTTACCTTTTTAAAGAAGTTGTAGCTTTAAATATTTGGGGACTTAAGGCTTCAGCTTCTACCAGTGGGTTGGGATCATTTGGTCTACAGCATGATGGTCGACAGTCATTAGGTTGACACCATTAGGTTGACATGGGTCTAGGTCGACATGGGAAAAGGTCTACATGGTTATAGTTCGACAGGTCATTAGTTCGACAGGTCATTAGTTCGACAATGTCTAGGTTGACAGTTAAAAAGGTCGACATGGGGTTTTTCACAGTTTTTTTTACCTGAATATCAACACAGTCGACATGAATATTAACACAGTCGACATGGACACAGTTTAAAGTGCACTGCATCCCCTCGCATCGCTCGCTGCGCTCGCAATGCGTCGGGCACACTATTTTATTCTACCACCACGCCCTAGTGGATGGTAGGGCATGAAATACTGTCCGTCGGCACATGTTGGCTCAAAAAAACAGTGAAAAACTCCATGTCAACCTTTTGACTGTCGACCTAGACAATATCGAACTAATGACCTGTCGAACTAATGACCTTTCGACCTATAACCATGTCGACCTTTTCCCATGTCGACCTTTTCCCATGTCTACCTAATGGTGTCGACCTAATGACTGTCGACCATAATGCTGTAGACCAAGTGACCGCATCCCCTACCAGTGACTCCAACTTCTGCTGCCTGTTTTATTTGTATTTACAGTAAGGTGTTTTAGGCTGAGGCATACAGGTGCAATGTGTACAGTATGTCCCCAAATGTTACAGAATCACGTCCCAGCATGAATGACCCTGTGGAGTCTTGACTTATGCTGAAGCGCTGCCTATAACATGTTTACCTTGATTGTTTGTTTCTGGTTAAGGTGGCCCTTTCATCTCTATGGACCAAGATCCGACGTATCATTACTGTAGGTAGCAAGTGCTGTGGCAGTGTGGTGGTACAACATGTTATACAGACAGAACAGGTGCTTTGTCACAAATGTTGCTTTATAATAAAACATGCAGCATCATGGTTTCATTTAAGGTGGCACAAGCATAATATGCAGTACTAGCTGAAGTGATATTTAAGGTGGTTCTGGCTGCAGGGCTACTGCTGCTGCTATTGGCTGCGTGTCTGGCTTATCCTTTCCCAGTCACCCTCCCATATGATGAATGAGACGGTTGGATGACATATTGAAGCAGGCAGATTTACAATGCCCGGAATCCTGTGCTGTTGTTCAAGCACACGGAACGCTTCGGTTGCAGCAGCAGCAGCACATAGCAGGGAGGAGCGTCCTTAAGAGCAGCCAGGCACCTGGTTGGTTCAGATTTGCGTCAGTTTCAGCCCATGACAATTTGGTATTCTGTGGAGGTTTTATTCCAGGATAATGACAAAGGACTGCTCTGCTCCCGGCCCTGGCATGCAAAGTTAGTCCCCCCATGATCTGTGCATAAAGGCATTATCCCTAATCAGCTGGCCAGCATGAATTCAGGGCACCCAGGCAGCAATCCAGTATAAGATCTGCACCTACAGCCATATGTCTGTGAGTATGAGCCGCATCCATTGCTGGTAGCAGGGGTGGGGAGGCTGGGGTTACTTCTTACCCTATAGACTGCAGCCTGGCATCTGAATGTACTTGTGTGGGCACATACAAACTAATCCTGTGTACTCTCTACAGCCTGTATTATAATGCAATCAATAATGTGTATAGCTGATCATTGTGGTTGTTGTGGTTATTGCTTGTGACATCATGTTCCAGTACTGGACTGTACCTTATGTAGCATTATAGGTGTTGGATTTACTAGTGAATGCTAAAATAAAGAATGTTCCTCAACAATGGAAAATGGCCTTACTGGACAGGGGGTTGCTCTGCATTTAAACCCCAGAGTCCTTTAGTGCAGGGCCAGCAAAATGTGACAGTTGTAGTGCTCTCTGAAGCTCTTTACTACTGCTGCAGTGACCGGCAAGACGGGGAACAGATTCTCTGCTGCAATGGAGAGACTGTGGAGCAGGACTCATAGGCTGTGCTTACATTTGATGTGTGGATGTCATAGTACCTCAGTACTATGTATATAAATGATAAATGGTGGTTTCAACACACACACACACACATAAAACTCAGATAGGAACATGCATACATAGCCAATATCCCAGTGTCTGAACACATTGTGATCAAGGGATATGTGTGTATATAATATATATCCAAAGAGTTTATCTTGTATTTGCTTTTAAGGTACTCTTTACCTAGCACGGCGCCCATCGCGGCCATCAAATGCACTAAAAAACGGGTGCGACGCGATGCCCGCGATTTCCCATAGGGAACAATGTTAAAAGTGTGATTGGACGCGATTTTACTGTTCAATGCCTCAATGCCCGCGATTTTTCCATAGAAAACAATGTTAAATGGGCCACAGAGCCCAAATAGTCCCCCTGAAGTCTGAAATGGCCCCCACAATTGTTAACGCCACCCCACGATCAACGTGAACCCTAGCGTGGCGAGCGCAGCGATACGCGTCCTCCGACCTTTTCATACCCCCACTATCCACGTCGGCGTGGAGTTGAGAATAGAATAGTGTGGCGAGCGCAGCGAACCACCGAGCCCGAAGCGTGGCGAGCGGACGCGGATACCTTCACAGGTAAACGCGTCCCTTTGCGGGCTTGACAGGTATCCTCGTCCCCTCGCGGGGCTCGCTGCGCTCGCCACGCTTCGGGCTCGCCACACTATTCTATTCTCAACTCCACGCCGACGTGGATAGTGGGGGTATGAAAAGGTCGGAGGACGCGTACCGCTGTGCTCGCCACGCTTCGGGTTCACGTTGATCGTGGGGTGGCGTTAACAATTGTGGGGGCCATTTCAGACTTCAGGGGGACTATTAGGGTTCTGTGGCCCATTTAACATTGTTTCCTATGGAAAAATCGCGGGCATTGAGGCATTAAACAGTAAAATCGCGTCCAATCACACTTTTAACATTGATCCCTATGGGAAATCGCGGGCATCGCGTCGCACCCGTTTTTTTAGTGCATGCGATGCCCGCGATTTTTTACCCCCGATGACCGCGATGGACATCGTGGGCGCCGTGCTAGGTAAAGAGTACCGCTTTTAATGATACAACTATAACAGGTCCGCTAGGTTTGTAGACACCCACTGATTCACATGATAACACACAAGGCTGCCCAGGGACCAGGGAAAGGTTGGGATTTCATGCGAATCTCCTCACTGCATGCTGGCCTGAGCGCCAGGGAATACAACTGACTTGTGTGGGCTAAGTGATGGACATTGTTGTCAGCCCATAGCAGTAGACATTGGTGAAAATGCTATCATTGTAATACCACTGTCACATGTCACACCCGGGATTGTGTCCATCCCAGGAGCGACCCGGCATTTGCGATGCAGCGCTTGGAGCTGATGCTGCCTCCTCCCTATGGTGTGAATGGGGCCCATGTCGCTCAACCCAGGTTACCCACTCACACTGCACAGCAACCCGGGTCTGATCAGGGATAAGCCCTTCTTTTCACCCTTGTTGGAATGCCGGTTTGCTCAACCCGGGTATTTTCGGAAGGCCTTCACACCGCACGTTGACCCAGCAACCCGGGTTATTTGTGCGATGTGACAGGGGTATATTGCAGATTTAAAAAAGTTGATTGACAACTTTTTCTCACCTCCTGTTTAGATTTACACTTTTGAAGTGGGTTTGTTTGTAGCCAATCAGATAATTAGAAAGCTCACAGCAGCACAGAGTGCTTTCAAATATATAGAAGACTAGAGTAATAACACCTAGGCCCTTATTCTGATCGGTGCGGCCGGATCCGAATATGCGGCCAGCACCGTGCGTTCGCCAACTCCGTCCGTACGCGGTAAGAAGCTGTCCGAACGGACCGCACGTGTATTTCTCATGAATACGCCTCCTCCATCTCAGGGAACCTCCCCCAACATTCGATGGTCGCAGACCATCGAATGCAGGGCCGAGTGGTCCGCAAGCTCCCGCAACCTCAGACCACACGGGTATTTCTCCGTGCAAAAGCAGGGATCTGGGCGGGCAGCTGACATCCGGCGATGTCATATGTCCGCCCCCTACACGTGCGTCACGGCCGCATTACCATACGTACGCCCAGCATTTGCATGGGAACGCCCATGAAACGCGGGGTGTAAACATATGGTAATGAGCACAAACAGCCCTCCACACCCCTCTCCACCCCCTGTTCGTAGTGTACACATTTCATGCGGAATGTGGCCGTGCGTCCGGCTCGCACATGCGCAGACACAAAACATTGGCGGCACGAACGCACGCGGATATTACCGCACCAACCAGTATAAGGGCCCTAGTGTCAATTAAATACTTATTAGGATCTGATTGCATGATGCTCTCTGAAGGGGGAGTTAAGCTGGGTACACACTGTCAGATTGATCTGCATATATTTCTCTGAAGGGATTGGGTGGTGTGTTCTCAATACACACTGCCCAATCCGCTGTGTCTGCCCAGTTGAGCTGTCAATCACCTCTGGCTCCTGGTGCGGGTGTACCACTCATAAACAAGACATGATGTGCCAATATATATTTCGATATTTCAGCTGTGTTGCACAGCCGACATATCGCTGGTACACACTGGTCCATTGATCAGTCAGTTGTGTTCCAACCATAACTCAACACTCTAAAAACCAACAGTGATAGAACAACTAAAAAGAAAGTGCTGGTAAGCCGTATTCTTAATTAAAAGGTATATAAAGAATCAACTATGAATGTGCTAATATTGTTCACGGCGGGTGATACAAGGTTCCTGTCATAGTGGGATCGGATATCTCTGTATAAAACTATGGCATACATGTGATTCATTTGAGCTTTTTGACTTTTCAGAACTTATGTGGCATACACAATGGGCGAGTTAATGCTAGATCACTTAGAAATGAAGCAGGGACCGCTCTGTGTGTATGGCCTCCTATTGCCTGCAGCATATATCTAGTCACCGCCAGTATTAATTGCATCGCTAAGTGCAGATCAGGGTTGCCGACTTTTAGATTCTCCTCTCCGGGAGAAGCCCGGAGAGGAGATTTCAGCAGCCGTTCGGGGGCGGGGCTTGAGCGTGACATCATTAAGCCCCTTCCCCAGGATGTAAAATAGCCTAATTCACGGATCTCAGTGGAGGGGGCGGGCTAAAATGACGCGATTGTGACATTATAGCTCCGCCCCCTCCTCTGAGACCCATGGATTGCGGCATTTAAATGCCCCGATCAGGGGCCCAATCCGGGAGGGTTGCCCAACTTTCGGGGGGCCAGGAGGGGGACCCGATTTTCGGGAGACTCACGGCCATACCGGGAGGGTAAATATTAATAATATGGGTAAACAGCGCACTGAGGTGATGTGGATTCCAGGAGGGTAGGCAACCCTGGTGCAGATACATATGTGTATGAGGCATTACTTTCTTCTTGGGTTGTCACTGAACTTTGGGCAGTATGACTAATGATGTGATGTTTTAATGGTACTTTTATATAAACTTATAAACCAGCCAACATATGTGTCTGTAACATCCATGTCCCATGCGTTCTCACAATGCAACATTGGCATCTGTGGCCCTGTAGGAGCTTTTACAGATTTGTGTGCCTAGCTCCCTGTTATTTTAGTATTTGAATGTTTTGTGGCTGTCCATAGATAACAAAGGATGCAGCGGTGGGGATATGTGTACAGTAGCCATGTTATCTCCCACAGGTCACAGAGAGGGGGCCTGCCAGTTACTGGCTGTGTTATGCCAGCAGCTGCTAGATCTCTCTCCCATGTCCCTAGTAAGCAGGGCTTGTTACATGCCACCACAAGCAGTACAGTGGATCAGAGCTGGTCAACCGAACATGATTCATCCTGCCCACATCCGTTTAGTCACATTTTTTTTTCATGTCATAAAATACCGCTCGGACACATTGGGGGAACATATTGGTTTGTGCCTTGTTCTTAAATCGTTGTTGTTGTGTTTTTTTTTGTTGTTTTTTTTTTTTTTTATGGAGCAATTTCCACATTGCGACCTGGGTTATCGCAGCAATAACCCGGGTTATAGCGGCAGTGGAAAAGGAGTACAGGTTTAGTATCCCTTATCTGAAATGCTCGGGACCACAGGTATTTTGGATATGGGATTTTTTATGTTTTTGGGATATTTTTTCCCCCCCATACTTACCTGGTCCCCTGGTTGTGCCCCAAAGGTCCCCCGACGTCCACGGTGTCCTCCGGGATCCTCTTAAGCGGCATCTCCGGTCCCAGGGGTAGATTGCGCGAGTGCGCGGTCGCGCAATGCACCACTGGGACCGGAGATGTCGCTGAAGAGGATCCCCGAGGTCGCCATATACATCGGGGGACAAGGTAAGTATGAAAGGGGGGAGGGGGGCAAGAAATATTCAAAAACCATGGTTTTCGGCAGGGTTGCCGACCCTCCCGGAATTCCCGGGAGTCTCACGAAAATCGGGTCCCCCTCCCGGTCCCCCGGAAGGGTGGGCAACCCTCCCGGAATCTGGGGGACCCCCCTGAACCCCCCGAATCGCGGCATGTAAATGCCGCAATCCGCGGGTCTCAGAGGAGGGGGCGGAGCTAAAATGGTACAATCGCGTCATTTTAGCCCCGCCCTCTCCATGGAGATCAGTCATTTCTACTATTTCACGTGGTGGGCGGGGCTTAATGACGTCACCGTCAAGCCCCCCCCCCCGATCGGGTAAGGACAGTCTCCTCTCCGTGCTTCTCCCGGAGAGGAGCATTAAAAAGTCAGCAACCCTGGTTTTCGGGATATTTCAGTTTTTGGAATGTACGGATAAGGGAGACCCGACCTGTATTAGTTATCAGTGCTATATTAAATGAAACAATCACTTTGTCTATAATTATTAAATATAGGCACATGGGTGTTTTAAAGTAAATATTTAACAGTTTTTGGGTGGTGTTACATCAGCTATTTCCCATAATTGTGCTGCCTAAAATAACTAATCATGGGGAAAGAGCCCAAATTTCATGTGAATTACAGCAGATCCGATGTGCGGTCCCGCGCGCATTTCATCGGATCCTGTGAGTTGCATCGGCTTCACTTAGATTGCTTTTGAGTCTGGTAGGCTTGGCTGGGATCGCATGCGATATATTGGATGCAAAATGACCATATGCGATCCTGCCACCAGCTTCCGTATCAGGAGGCTCATGGGGGGGATCGCCAGGCGACTTCTCCTTATAGTGTATGTATGGCCAGTGTATGTATGGCCAGCTTAGGTATTATAATCTGTATCGCAATGCATATTTTCCTTTTGAATGAATATATCTCCGCTATGTACCACTATGATCATGTGTGGATTCTTGGTGTGGTGCTGGATGGTGGCCTGACACTTAATCATCAAGTACTAATCACAATCAAATCCTCAATCTTTCATCTGAGGAACATAGCCAGAATCAAGCACTTAATTCCCCCTGAAGACCTGCCAAAAGTCATACATGCATTTGTTTCATATCGATTGGATTACTGCAATGCTCTCTACCTTGGTGTCACAGCAAAATAACTGCACCAATCACAGCTGGTACAAAACACAGCTGCCAGGCTGTTAACCAACCAGCCCCGTTCTAGCCACATAACTCCCATTATCTACTCCCTTCACTGACTGCACCTACAATGGCAAATCATCTTCAAGATTAATTTACTGAGTTTCAAAGCCCTACCTGACCAAGGCCCAAGGTACCTGAAGCAGCTTCTGATTCCATACTGTCCCACCCGAGTACTGCGATCTGTAGATGAAGGACTTTTAGCAGTACCTAGGATCTCCTGTAATTCAACCGGGGTCGAGAATTTAGCCATGCGCCTCCGACTCTATGAAACTCACTTCCCCACACAGTTCGAGAGGCCACCACCACTCTAGAATCGTTCAAAAACCGACTCAAAACTTTCCTGTTTACTCAAGCATTTCCTTAAGTTTCTTAAGTATTGTTTATGAAAAGCCTTTCTGCACTTTATTGTTCCTGTACTGCAGGGATGGAGAACCTTCAGCCCTCCAGCTGTTGTTGAACTATACATCCCAGCATGCCCTGCAATATTTTTAGTATGGCCAAATAGCAAAACTGTAGCAGGGCATGCTGGGATGTGCAGTTCAACAACAGCTAGGGGGCCGAAGGTTCCCCATCCCTGCTGTACTGTATTACATTCATTCTATATGTAAAAACGCCTTGAGTCCTATTGGAGAAAGTCCGCTATATAAATAACATTATTACTACACTTAACACGCTGGGACAGTGGTAGGGAAGCCAATTCCTGGATTTAGGATTGAAAAACTCTCATTCCCAGGATTGGCCTCTGTACGCCATACCGCTCAAGGAACTCCCCCAGGGTGACCTCACACATGCGGACAGTGTCTGTTTCCGCTGCTGGTCGGAGGCTGCAGTGAAGGGATATGAAGATTTCTCCTTCATAGGTTTAAAGCGATTTACACCTTTTAAAGATGGTGTAAACTAATACCCCTTTTACACCACCGCAAAACCCCGGGACTTTGGTGGGTCAGACCCGGGTCAGCGGCGGTGTAAATGGGACACGGAGTAGGTGAATGGCTGGGGGGTGAACGGGGGCTGGGGGCAGCTTACCAGCTTACCTTGGTGCTGGGCTGCCCCCAGCAGGGCGATCGGTGTTTCCAGCGGGGATCATTGCGGTCCCGGCGCTTGGAGATGATGTCATCTCCAAGCGCCGCCTCCGTCTACACTGCGGGTGGGCACCGCAGTGTAAACTGTGTAAATCCCGGACCCAACCCGGCTTGGATCCTTCTTCCAAATGCCTGGCCGGATCCGAGAGTTTGGTACATAGGAGTCAGACCGTACTCCCCATTGCTAATAATGGGGACTGTGATCTGCTGTGCTAATTATCCTTAGGCTATTAGTACATGGCAACAATTCATAAAATGCTTGCTAAATATGCCCCTTAAAGCTGTGTTTTGTAGCTTTATAAAGGATGTTGTATTTAGCTCTTCATCAGAGATTGCAATTAAGAGGGAAATCCCCCCCCCCCCCCATATATACCACTATCCTGATTCCCACTGATGTGCACAAGAGAAAGATGCCACCAGGGCCAAGTTTTCAGCTGCACCGTATCCTTGTAGGGGTTAGTTGGTTGTTGCTGAGACACACAATATTTTTTAAATGGGGAAAGCATTGGTACAGTGTGAGTTATACGTGTACATTTACCAACTGTTCTAAAAGTTAAAAGTGGGGCTGTTGCCCATAGCAACCAATTAAATTCTAACTATCATTTCTCTATGGTATCCTAGGAAACGATAGACAGAATTGGGTTGATATAGGCAGCATCCCAACTTTTGGAACCATTAGTAAATTTACCCCATAGTCTGGACTATACTTACATTTTAAAAAAAATAAATGCTGGAGTAAATGATCATGTGTCCTTCACGTCTGTATTGCAAACAGCATGCGACTGGTGTGAAGACTTGTAATGGATGAATGGCAGTGGCGTATTTATAATGGGTGCGGTGACCACTGTGGCATTTTCCCAGTGATCTGCGCATTAGAGTGTGAGCCCTCTACTGCTCAGACTACAGAAGTGCGCTGCTGCCGGCAGGGAGGGGGCCCAGACAGAGGAAGCTGCACACGGGCCTCCTCCTCTCTTAAAATAGGAATAAAGTTACAGGTTACATATATGTAGTACAGTAGCTTCCATACTCTGTATTCAGAAGTTATTTTACTAATTTCTGGAATTATATGAGTGATTTTTTTTTCTTGTTTCCAAAACTCATGATGAGATTTTCAAAATGATATCCAAAAGGGATGTCTGTATGCGAAACAAGAACGTGCACCTAACTTCCAGATATGGTTCTCTAACAGGGGGGCAATCAATAAAGGCATGGTTATCTATGGGAACAAATCCATTAAGCACAGTGATAGATAGTGCCGGGAATGAGTGCCTGTAGGTATTCAGTCGTCTACATTGCACCCAGCACTTTGTTTGGGAGATGGCGTTTACTGCCCCTAAAGTCGGGTTTAGTCGCAGTAAATGTTATTCTATGACTTATGTGCCGGGTGGGTGCGCTGCTGTTAGTGAAAGGTGGTTAGCAGCATGGCTAATGCTGCTTTCAGACCGCATAACTGGCTTTGACCCTGTATTGGAAAACATTTCCAAAAACGGGTCTGCCAGGTAAAACCCCTTTCACCGCATCTTTTAAATGGTATATTACCGTTTAAGTGGCGTTTTTTTGACACTGGCAGACCCGTTTTTGGAAACTTTCCAAATACAGGGTCAAAGCCAGTGCAGTCTTCAACGCAAATCCCCCCCCCAGGGTTAACATCCCCCCTAGGGTTAACATCACATCACCCCATGGGTTAACATCGCGCGCCCCCCCCTTCCTAAGGTTAACATCACCCCCCCCCATGCATCCGGTAACTCCCGTTGCAGATCCCGACAGTACTGTGAAAACGGATGCACTTATGAAAAAAAGTGTCTTTCGGAAAATGGCTGCTCCATAGGAAAACCTGTTTTAAAAAACTGTCTTTCGTATGGGGGCAGCCATTTTCCGAAAGTCACTTTTCTTATAAGTGCATCCATCCATCCAGTACTGCCGGGATCTGCAACGGGTGGTACCAGATGCACAGGGGGGGGGGGGGGGGTGGTTCTTAAACACATTGCGGGGCGGGGATGTTAACCTGCGCGCGGGGGGCTCCAGTGCTATGAATATTTAACGAGTGCTCATTAAATATTCACTGTGCTGAATTTAGGACCCAGCTCACCGGCTGGGTCCTAAATACCGTTTCAGACCCGATTTTGATGACAAAATACTGGGTCTGAAACGGGTAGGACCCTCCATTTTAACCGTTTTACAAAAACGGCTTTTGTAAAATGGTAAAGTGGTCCTGCACCTTTCGGACCGCACAGATTACGGTTTTAAAAGGGTTAAATACCGGTTTTTAAGTGCGGTCTGAAAGGGGCATAATTGAATATCTCCTGGCACTCATTACCAGGGCTATTCAACATCGTACTTAATTGAGTTGCCCCAATGATACCAAGCATTTTGGTACCCGCAATCACATCAGGTGGCAAAGGCAGGTATCTGAAGCACTTTAAAAGCACTAGGCAAGCCCCCTGGAGTGCACATCAAAGCCCAGTGTCACACGGACATGCACCCGATGGGCAGTTGCATATGCTCCAGCTGACGCCGGGCGGCGAAACTCCGCACGGGCAAGAAGCTGTGCCATACATAGTAGTTAATGTACAGGATTGTGACCATTCACACGGGATGGTCACGGGCCCGACCGCCGGGTTGCAGCCGGATGTCACCACCGGAAAGGACGGCCGCTGGGCTGTGGCCATCCCCACCATTGTAAACTTCTGTGTACGGCATGACTTCTTGGCCGTGCGGGGTTTCACCGCCCGGCGTCAACAGGAGCGTGTGAAACAGTCCTAAAGGTGCCCATACACGTTACAATTATTGTATACAATATTGTATACAATATCGCATCTCATAGCATATCGGTTTTGCGATGAGATCAGATGAGATGAGATCTAGTACAAAAAGTATGTGCAGCACATACTTTTTGTACTAGATCTCATGTCATCTGATATCATCGCAAAACCGATATGCTATGAGATGCGATATTGTATACAATATTGTATTCAATAATTGTAACGTGTATGGGCACCTTAAGAGTACACTGCCACGCCCCCTTTCTGTCATTCTGTCAATGATCTATTTTGTGGAAGTATAGAATAAAACTTTATCCATAACGATTAGCTCCAGAACACATTATTATACACCTTTTTTTGGGGATTCCACTGCAAACTGCTTCTCATGTTTTGCAAAGAAACAAGACTTTCTGTTTCCAAACACCTAATTATGTGTCTCTAATAAGGAGACCGCTCCATGCTTGCACAATGAGAAGCGTGAGGGAGTTTGCCAAGGAATTTGAGTCTTAATAATAGGGAATCCCCTCTGCTTTTTCTTCTGACTGAGCGCATTTCTGTAGCATTAATTGCCTGTGGTTGAATAAAACGGTATGCGGTCATTTGGTCTACAGCATTATGGTCGACATGGGAAAAGGTCGACATGGTTCTAGGTCGAAAGGTCATTAGTTCGACAAGTCATTAGTTCGACATTGTCTAGGTCGACATGGTTTTTTTTGGACCAACTAGGGTGTGGTGGGCGAATAAAATAGTGTGGCGAGCGATGCAAGGGGATGTGGTGCACTTTAAACTGTGTCCATGTTGACTGTGTTGACATTCAGGTGAAAAAACTGAGAAAAACCCCATGTCAACTTTTTGACTGTCGACCTAGACAATGTCGAACTAATGACCCGTCGAACTAACGACCTTTCGGCCTAGAACCATGTCGACCTTTTCCCATGTAGACCTAATGACTGTCGACCATAATGCTGTTTAATAGTGATATTTATTCATAGCTAATGACGCAAATTTGGTGTATATGATTTGTGTCGTTTTTAACGTCGAATATTTAACCTTTCCATGTTTTTATATCACCGTTATTTTTGTCTTTGTAATCCCCATCTATATAGCCATACTTATGTTGTCGCAAGCTGACCTATTTATTACTGGAACTACACCAAACCAGTTATGGATTTTGGTTGTTGTCACCTACTGTATGTTGTACTCTTGTTCCCTTGTATCCCCACAGTGCAAACAGTTAATGGCCACAATTATTTCTCAAACTTTGTATTCCATTCATTGCCTAAAAAATGCAAATGTAGTAGGGGGGCCAATCATTTACATTCATTTAAAGAGAGAAAACATGCATAGCGGTGCTGTGTTCCAGAGCAGCAAGACAATCCCCTGTTTATCCATGATCCAGGAAGTGGGTGGCAGATGGCCTGGACTCCATGTAACAAAGCAGTGAATATATTCAGACCGATCCTATCTCATACACAGAACACTCTAGTGACTGAAGATTAGAAAAGTGATAGAGGCTGCAACTTGTGGCCCTTATATTGTAAGTAATGTCCTGTTTGTATGTTTGTGTGTGTGTATATATGTATATGTGACAAGGGGCCCCTTAATGGACTGAGGCCGTGGTCAGTTTATGGGCATTGATGGAGAATTGTTCAGTAGAATGAAATTGAGTATACAGTTATTGGACAAAGAGCCGGATTCAGATCTGTGAAATTACCAGTTGGTGGTTTCTGCCCATTGGTTGGTGCCAGCTAAATCCGCCACTGTGTGAAGCCAGATGCAGCCTGTGAGACTGTACTGCAGGGTTGCCGACCCTCCTGGCCCCCCGGAAAGGTAGGCAACCCTCCCGGATTCTGGGGGACCCCCACGCCACCCCCCGATTGCGTCTTCACCCATACCTTTGGATTGAAATGCATCAATCCGCGGGTCTCAGAGGAGGGGGCGGAGCTAAAATCGCATCATTTTAGCCCCGCCCCCTCCACGGAGATCCGTGAATTGGGGTTTTTACCATCCTGGGGGCGGGGCTTAATGATGTAAAGCTCAAGCCCCGCCCCCCGAACTGCAGCTGGAAGTCTCCTCTCCGGGCTTCTCCCGGAGAGGAGACCGAAAAAGTCGGCAACCCTGCTGTACTGTCTTCACTGTGACTGGGCAGTGACTTACTATTGGAAGTCCGACCTGCCAGTCACTCAAGGAAGTCCCATTGGGAGGTGTTCCCTCCCTTTGAGATGCCTCTCTATGTGGGTCAGCTCCTAAAAACAGGTTCTGCAGACGATACTGTGCATGTGCCAGACCCGGGACCGTCTATACAATTCTATAGGTCTGCTCCCGAAGCAGCCCCATAAAAGGCTGGGGCCATCACATGCGCAGTACTGAAGAGGCCACTGCGCATGCACCGGTCCCATGACGGTGACCAGGACAAGAAGATGAAGGCGGCAGTGGTGGGGACCGACAGCGGCGGCACCGGAGGGTGGGGCATCTCAGCAGCCCCTCTACTCCCTCAGCAGCCCCTCTACTCCGACGCCGTAAGAGCCGCCACTGTAAATTACGGAAAACTGCAACTTCCGGTGGTAGTCTGTGGGCGTGCCGCTCAGGACTGGTAAGGCCGCCCCGGTCGCAGGGTCCCTCCCCGCGACGTGTCTGCAAATTTGGGTGAGCATATCCCTAAAGTGCAAGCGCGTCACTGTAACTGTGCCCAGGTAATTAGTACCCCCTCTCTTGGGACCACTGGATGCGTGCACAGTCTACCAGTAAATGCTCATCTTTGTGGCGGCACTGCGTACTAATCTGAATTCGGCTCTTGCAAGTTGGCTTACTACCTGTGTAACGTAAACTTACGGCCCACATACAGCGGATGAAACCACTTTGTGTTTCCAAGCATTTTTTATCCTATCAAAGAACATCAAAGGGACTATGGGCCTTATTCTGGTTCACTCTTTCTGACAAAATCCTTCTTAGATGGACAAAACCATATGCACTGCAGGGGGGCAGATGTAACATGTTAGAGAGAATTAGATTTGGGTGGGGTTTTACTTCAAAGTGAGATCTATATTGCAGTGTAAAAATAAAGCAGTCAGTATTTTCCCTGCACATAAACAAAATTACTCACCCAAATCTAATTCTCTCTGCACATTTTGCATCTGCCCCCCTGCAGTGCACATGGTTTTGTCCTTCTAAGAAGGATTTTGTCAGAAAGAGTGAACCAGAATAACCCCCAATGTGAGTGTGGGCAGGTCCATGTGATGTCATGACATCACACAGTAGTAGCTGAATGTCAGAGTATATAGGGCCCTTTGGGACAGGCTGGCCCCTAGGCATGCATCTAGGTTGCATAGTGGAAAATCCTCCCCTGAGCCTATAATCTAAGCCTTGGAGAGAGATAAAGTGGAGATGCATAAACTAACAACCAACCAGCTCCTGTCATTTTTCAAACACATCCTGTAACATGGCAGTTAGGAGCTGATTGGCTTGCTCTTTTTGAAGCTTGGTGCATCAGGCCCGCAGGCTTAGGAAATAGACCCAATAGATTGTTAGCTCCACTTTGGAAGCAACTTATATGAATGACTGAAATATCCAAGAGCTGCATGTATGCGATTTATAAATTAACTGTTAGTAAATGACTATTACTTTTGCAAATATTTATGTAATAATGCTGGTGGCGTTCAGTTGTAAAGTTCTTCTGTAAGAATATCTGGAACCCAAATATCTGGAACCCACTGCAGAACTTTCCTGCAGTGTTCTATTTCAGTTCTACCCCTTTCAAACCACCAAAACCCCTTTCACACCACAAAAATAACCTGGGTCTCATCTACACTATAGGGAGGAGGCAGCGTCACCCCAAAGAAGGTTGTTTACTAGTTACACCTTTTTGGGTGGAGCATGACACACCCCCTCAATGGGGCACGGTGCAAACTACCAACTATAATATCCCTGAAACTAGTTTTCAAAAGTAGGCAAGTATGCTTAACATTGTTATAGTGAGAAATTATGCAGCATTGTTAATTGTGTGAGCGATTAGTATGTTTCCGTCAGATTCAGTATGTAACGTTTTGCAGGCAGTGCTGTCATTCTGGAAAAATTTCATGAGGAAAAGAAATCAGGCACTATGACCGTAGCTGTGGTTCTAGGCAAAGCAGCTGCTCAAAATGGGGGGGGTAGTCAATCCCCACCTAGAGAAAAAACATACTAACAATCACGCACAAGGCATGTGAGCAGCGCTTAATAAATTTAAACCAGTTTGATGAATAATAGATAATATTTTACTACAATAAAGAACAAATAGTACTCTTTACCTAGCACGGCGCCCACGATTTTGATCGTGGGCATCGCAGGTAAAAAAATCGCAGGCATCGCGGCCATTGAATGCACTAAAAATCGGGTGCGACGCGACCGACGCGATGCCCGCGATTTCCCATAGGGATCAATGTTAAATTTCTCAATTGACCCGATTTTACTGTTCAATGCCTCAATGGACCCGACAATGCCTCAATGGACCCGATTTTTCCATAGGAAACAATGTTAAATGGCCCACAGAGGCCAAATAGCCACCCTGAAGTGTGAAATGGCCCCCACAATTGTTAACGCCACCCCACGATCAACGTCAACCCGAAGCGTGGCGAGCGCAGCAGGTCGTACGCGTCCTACAACCTTTTCATACCCCCACTATCCATGTCAGCGTGGAGTTGAGAATAGAATAGTGTGGCGAGCCACCGAGCCCGAAGCGTGGCGAGCGGACGCGTATACCTTCACAGGTAAACGCGTCCCTTCGCGGGCTTCACAGCTTCGGGCTCGGGCTCGCTGCGCTCGCCACACTATTCTATTCTCAACTCCACGTCGACGTGGATAGTGGGGGTATGAAAAGGTTGTAGGACGCGTACTGCTGCGCTCGCCACGCTTCGGGTTCACGTTGATCGTGGGGTGGCGTTAACAATTGTGGGGGCCATTTCACACTTTAGGGTGCCTATTTGGCCTCTGTGGGCCATTTAACATTGTTTCCTATGGAAAAATCGGGTCAATTGAGGCATTGAACAGAAAAATCGGGTCAATTGAGAAATTGAACATTGTTCCCTATGGGAAATCGCGGGCATCGCGTCGGTCGCGTCGCACCCGATTTTTAAGTGCATTCAATGCCCGCGATGGGCGCCGTGCTAGGTAAAGAGTACCGAACAAATATATAAACAATATACAATAGATGCACAATATGGTACACAATAAAAAACTTATATTAAAATCACGCCACAGGAAGATGGATGGAGTGTGAATTGGCCCAGGGGAACATGGGGATATTGGGGTACAGTGGGTCACAGGTAGTGCACTTTACCGGTATTTGAGTGACCTTTTGATCCAAGAAAGTCCACTTTTTTAACAAGCGATGTTGATCCTCACTAGTTATCACGGTATAATATAGGCCGTTTGGAGGAAGGAATGAACCATAGGCTTCCGCTTTTCTGCTGGTATTTTGCCCTAGTGGACTATATTGGGTTATAGCCACCAGGGTGGTCCAGGATGCGGTGTCCAGGTGGACAGCCCTGTACTTCACGCCCAGGACCCCAGAAGTGTGTACCATCTTGCCCAGTGTGGACTCTTGGATACCAGTGACATTCCATCTCCTGGAGGACACCGCATCCTGGACCACCCTGGTGGTTATAACCCAATAGAGTCCACTAAGGCAAAATACCAGCAGAAAAGCGGAAGCCTATGGTTCATTCCTTCGTCCAAACCGCCTACATTATACCGTGATAAATAGTGAGGATCAACATCGCTTGTTAAAAAAGTGGACTTTCCTGGATCAAAAGGTCACTCAAATACCGGTAAAGTGCACTACCTGTGACCCACTGTACCCCAATATCCCCATGTTCCCCTGGGCCAATTCACACTCCATCCATCCTCCTGTGGCGTGATTTTAATATAAGTTTTTTATTGTGTACCATATTGTGCATCTATTGTATATTGTTTATATATTTGCTTTTTATTGTAGTAAAATATTATCTATTATTCATCAAACTCGTTTAAATTTATTAAGCGCTGCTCACATGCCTTGTGCGTGAGTGTTAGTGCTGTTATTCTATTTACAGTTCCAGAGAAGTGGGGGAACGGATGGTCCCAGGCTAAGTCATGATCCTTACATCCTGTTGTGTCGTGTCTCTTATTTGCACAACAAGTGAATACGCAGGGAGATGGGCTCTGTAGTATTGTATGTTTCCAGAATTCTAAAGAGAAGGTAGAAGAAATCTAATACGTTGTCCTGAAAACAGCTTCTACTACCGGGCTCAGAGTTTGGGCTCACTACCATGGGTGTTCCCATGAAAACGCTGGGTGTACGTATGGTAATCCGGCCGTGATGCACGTGTGGGGGGGGGGGGGGGGGGGCGGACAGCTGACATAGCCGGATGCCCACCAATATCCCGGCTTTCATACGGAAAAATATCCGAGTGGTCTGGAGCACTCGGGGCTGTCTGACCGCTCGGTCCATCATTCGATGGTTGGTGACCATCGGAGGATGGGGGAGGTTCCCACAGATGGGGGAGTTGTCCACATGATACATCCACTCGCTTTCAGTTTGCTCGACGTCTTACCGCATTCAGACGGTGTGAGCGATCCGTACGGTAGGCGGGGCTAAGAACACTCGGTGGCCATCTGAAAATACACATCCGTCCGAGTCAACTAGAATAAGGGCCTATGTCCTAGTCACTGTCTCTATACTGTGATTACAAATGACTACTGGCTTCGTTAAGTGAGTCTATATTTACCAGCAGTAATCAGGAGCGTGTAGGTGTATGAAGCAGGATGCAGTAGCAGGCGAGGGCAGGGAACATTCCGTGATGAGTCGGTAAAGGCTGCAGGGTGACATTCGCCGCCTGGTGTTTTTTTTTCCATACAATATTATTTACTTTCTACATTTAGTCATCAGTTCTGTAGCCAATTCTCTCTGAAGGTGCCCATACACGTACTGATTACCCGGTACTTTTTGTGCTAAAATAGCATTGTTGTGCATGCAATGCAATGCTATTTTAGCACAAAAAGTACCGGGTAATTGGTACGTGTATGGGCACCTTTAGAATAATGAGCTTTCGGCTCCACAGCATTGTGCTGTGAGGAATTGCTGATACAGAAAGAGATGGGGAAGGCAGTAAGCGAATAACTTCCTACGATGAATCATGTCCTTATTTTGAACAGCTTATTGTGAGACTGAGGTTCCCCCAAGGAATTATGGGGACTCTGTAGATCCTTAACCCTTTTAGCACCAAGGATATTGGTCAAAAATAGGTGTGAAAATTGCCAAGCAAACTTTTCTATTAACAGTTTGAGTGCCAACGTTGCTGTGAGAGGTCCTCCAAGTATCCGCTAAAAATGCCAGCATCACTCACAGCGACTCAGTATTTAACTAAACTTCAATGAATTGACTCGGCTGTATTTGTATTTATTTATACTAAAAGAACAGTCGCTGTGAGTGATGCTGGCATTTTTAGCGGATACTTGGAGGATTGCTCACAGCAATGTTGGCACTCAAAGGTTTAAGTGATGTGTTACTGAATATACCATTCATGCCTACTGCGTTACTGCTCTGCTATGTAAATAACATGTTGCACAAAGGCAGGGTTGCCTATCCTCCCGGAATGGCCAGGAGGCTCCTGAAAATCGGGTCCTCCTCCCGGCCCCCAGAAAGGTGGGCAGCCCTCCTGGATACCGACCCCCCCCATCCACCCCCCACGCGCGCATCTCCCCTGCAGCAGCGTTAACTTCCCGTGATTTGCATCTTTCCGGGGAGGGGCGGGGCTAAAGATGCAAATTGTGTTATTAGCCCTGCCCTCCTTGAAAACTTGCGAATTTGCATTACTGGAGGACAGGGCTTGATGATGTCTACATCAGGCCCCGTCCCCCCCAAATTGCTGCTGACAGTCTACTTTCCAGGCTTCTCTCAGAGAGGAGACTTTAAAAGGGGTTGGGATCATTTGGTCTACAGCATGATGGTCGACAGTCATTAGGTCGACATGGGTATAGGTCGACATGGGACAAAGGTCAACATAGTTATAGGTTGTAAAGTCATTAGTTCAACAGTCAAAAGGTCGATATGGGGTTTTTCACAGGTTTTTTTACCTGAATGTCAACAAAGTCGACATGGACAAAGTTTAAAGTGCCTCGCATCGCTCGGCACACTATTTTATTCTCCCACCACACCCTAGTGGATGGTAGGGCATGGAATACCACCTGTCGGCACATGTCGGCTCAAAAACCTGGGGTAACCCTATGTTGACCTTTTGCTGTCGACCTAGACACTGTCGATTTAATGACCTGTCAAACTAATGACCTTTCACCCTTTTCCCATGTCGACCTATACCCATGTTGACCTTTTCCCATGTCAACCTAATGACAGTCTGTAGACCAAATGACCGTATACCGATTGAACTCCCTGAATGCTTATGCTGTGTTGCCGTTCCCTCTGTGCCACCGTATGAGTATGGCTACACCGTCTTCACAGAAGCTGGACAGGGTGGTAAAGCAACTCTAATATGTAATCAATTCAATGCGCTGGAAATCAGTCCCGGGACCCAAAATTCCTAATAGCAGCCCTGATCTTGATAACAACTTACGGGCAGCCCCACAACCCTGCACCTACTCTTATGTTACTGTATATGGGCGATCCCATAAAACTGCCAGTCTTTGTGTTTCAGCAATGACTGTACCTGCACTCCCACACCTTTATGCTGCTTCAAACGAGAAAACCCTTGATTGTGTTTTCCTGTGCACCTGCCGCTGCTTTTACCATCTGCACTACAGCCGTGCTATCCTCTCCTCTACATGGGCTCACCTCCTCACCCCCTGGTGGTCTGCATAAAGAACATCATTATTAGGCCATCCAGTTTATCCAATACACCAGTATATCTGTCTCAAAGCAGTAGCGTAACAACTAATTTTGCGCCACCCGCCTGCCTCTAGCATCCTCAAAAACTACCTGCTGTATGGGGGCAGATGATTTTTTTTGAACGTTAGTTTTCAATAGCAGCAAGAGCCAGGAGGAGAGCCGGGACCGCAGACAAGTAAATCTGCGGTCCCGGCCAGAGAGGCGGCAGGTCCCAGCAGAGGCGTAACAATAGCCCCGCAGACCCCCGTTGCCCACGCTTTCTCCGCGCCTCACCGCTACCACGGGCTCTTTGGCGCTATAGTTACGCCACTGGCTCAAAGGTACCCACCACAAATCCCAATCCTCCTAGCGCTATGATAAAGGGCCTAAGGCAGTGGTTCACAAACTTTTTTCACACCCAGCACCCTAGACTTGAGCATCAAAAGGCTAAAGTCCAATATCATCTGCTGCATATTCTAGACTGCAGGTACAAACTGTTAAAAGATTGTAGAAACACTGTATGCAAAATCAATAACATCCTGTTCCATCAGACACATGGGTCGCTGTCTAGTGCACAGGACGGTACATTTCCATAATTCATTTCGGAATCAGTTTCTTTCTTCCTTGCAGTGCACATTTCCTGCAGGAAGTCTAGTAACAGAAATGACAGTACGAAGACAGGGGAACTGTGCCCATTCCAAGTTAGCCGCTTTTATAAGGCGACAAATCCACTGAATCTGAATCATCAGAGGACGGGAAGGATTCCCTTAAATGGGAAGGTTTGCCGCAAATGCAGCGAGCCCTACCGTTTTGATTACCACACTCGCCCATTCCACCTAGCCTCAGGGAACAGGTGAAGGTGGAAAAGGCAAGCGAAGCCATATAGCTCGCCCCCCACATCTCCGCAGAGGGAGCCCTTGATTTGTACTGGTTAAGCCATGAAAAAGGTTGTCATGCTTTGGTACATCATGGTCAAACGGTTGACATTGGAAAAGGTCGTCATGATTTTTTTTCGTTTTTTTTTGTGTGTCACCGTGTAAGTGTGCCGCGTCCCCTCACATGGCTTCCTGCGCTGGCCATGCTCCCAGCGCAATGCTCCCAGCGCAATGCTTCAAGGCTCTGGCAAGTAGTGCTCTCCCCAGAATGGCTTGCAGGGTACCATTCTAAGCACCCGGCACGCGACATGCAGGTGCCCTTTGGGGAGCGACACTACCGCCCACAGATGTGCTGTGATGTGGTTTTCCTTCAGTGATGACCACATTTATGTTACAGTACATTCAACATTTCAGCAACGACATGAGGACTGTCAACATGCTGACGGCATTCCATAGTCCTCCACACCAGTATCCAAGTGCCACCAGCAGGTCATGCTTTCTTGGCTTGTTGGGGATACTTGAGAACCACTGCTTTGTATTAACTCCCAGAACCATGATCATATCATAGTTGATGCCAATGCCATCTTTCGTTTCCATTACAGCCTTTGCTTAATTAACCTTGGCATGTTTGATATCATTTACACATCTCTGGGGTCAGTTCAGTTACTCACAATGTATTCGCGAGTGCAAATAAGCGCGGCTGTATGCCTACAACAGTGGTGTCAAACTCATGGCCCGCCAGCTGTTGTGGAACTACACATCCCAGATTTTTGCTGAGTACAAAAATGTTCAAGTCAGGCACTAAGGGTGTCGAGGGGTGCTAGTTTGAGTGACGTTCGAGTGCATCCTAAAACCCATACAAACCATACAAACCTAATTTCAGTGCTTGTTACAGTATGTGTAGTAAATGTTTTGCCTCAATAATATTTATTTGGCACCTATTTACAGAAACCTAGCAACAGTCCTTAAATAACATTTCTAAGTTCCTTATCAAATTCTGTAATAGGCCCACTGAAAGTTTGGATGTTGGGGGTCCCAGATGACAATAATCAGTTATTTAGGAGTACTTTTTGACAAGAAGTCCCCAGACAAATATACTGCATTGTCCCTAATAGATCTTACAGGCACTTATAGAGGAAACCTTGTACTTTAAAATAGTGCCGTCAAATCTTCCTTGCAGCATGCTGGCCTGTGTACTTAAGAAGTACTCCCATAGGACTCCATAATGTTTTACCAAGTGTTAATGCTCAGAAAGCTGCAGCTAATCCTGAACTTGATGCAGTGCAGAACAAGGCAAAGACCGAAAGTTCACATGTACAGGTTACATAAGTTTTTATCTAATGCGCGTTAAAGGGCTGATTTTGAGTTAAGCTCGCGCCACACTATACGGTATATTGGACGATTAGTCGTTTTGAGACAAATTGGGATGACAAATTGTCCATTTGATCATGTGACGCACCAGTGCATGCTCCTGTATGTCTTTCAATGCATCTGCAAATTTGCCTGCAGCACAGGCAGATATTACTAAATAGTTTGCAACGCCAAACGGTGTGATGAAGGACGTAACATAATATTTTTCCATTCGCTAATGTCTGACGGCAATCTTGCATGGTCTTGGTTGAAGGTGAAATTTCCCCGACCAACAGAGTTGTGTAATGTGTATAGAATAGAATCAGTGGCGTAACTATAGCACCGCAGCCCCCGCCACCGCGGGGGGGCACTGTGCATGTGGGGGCGCCGGGGGCTGCAGTGCTATAGTTACACACCCCCCCCAATCCCCCGCAGACTTACCTATCTCGCTGGTCCCAGCGGCTCCGTTCTTCTGATGAGGACCACCACAAAATGGCCGCCCCGTATAGCACACAGTTCTCTGAAACTGTCTGATGTATGGGGGCGGCCATTTTGTGGTGGTCCTCAGAAGAAAAAGAACGGAGCCGCCGGGACCAGCGCGATAGGTAAGGCTGCAGGGGATTGGGGGGGGTTGCATGGGTGGCGGGGGATTGGGGGTGCGCGGCGGCGGGGGGGGCGCCCCCCCTAACGGCGGGGGGGCACCCAAAACTTAGTTACGCCACTGAATAGAATAGAATCAACTTTATTGGCCATGTGTGCTTGCGCACACTAGGAATTTTTTGTGGATTTACAGTGCAGCATCAAGCAGGGATGAAGGGGGGTGGAGAAGGCATTACATACATTACATTAAGACATTACATGTGGGGAACACATGCCCACCGAGTTGCACAGCGCCTAGGCAGCCATCAGCAGCACCACTGGTCACTGCTACAGCCAGGTAGGTAACATTAAGCAGAGACAGTACAGTTATCACACGGAACACATACCCACCGAGCTGAACAGTGCCTAGGCAGCCATCAGCGGCGCCACTGGTCGCCGAAACAGCCAGGTAGGTAACAATACAAGCAGAGACAGTACAGGTATCACACAGGGAACATATTTGGCTGAGCTGCACAGCTCCTAGGCAGCCATCAGCGGCGCCATCTTGATCATGCTGCTCAGAGGCAGCAGTAATAATATTTGTATTTATGTAGCACTTTTCTTCCAAAGCTGGAACACCCTGCCAGCTTGTTGCTGGCGGGGTGTGCAACCAGCGAATGTACAGCATACAGGCTTTGCATACAGTGGGGGCAGAGGTATATGATGATGATCATGGTAAAGAAACAGTAAAACAAAGAGTAATACATAGCTTTCCTCAGAGGCTGAGATAGATGGTATCTTGGGAAAAGCAAAAATAAAACATGGCAGTGTTTCGGTTTATGTCCAAATCCAGTCCAAACTCCAGTTCTAACTCATTGCTTGTTTAAGATGACTTGCTTCAGATGATGCCAGGCAAGCCTTGGCCAGGCTTTTCCAAATGTCCCATTTTAAAGGAAAGTTTGGGTCAGCTGGTACAGGGGGAGGGGTTGGTGTTTGCACACATTGCTCAGCTTATCTGATTAAAGGTGGGGGATGTTGTAGGCTCCCAGTAACAAAACACATTCCCATTGCAGACTGTTCTTTTAAATGAAAAGCATCAGGTTTTGGAAAATGGCATTCATGTACCTGTACAGAGGAGATGAGAGATGGTTTTAAAACTTCATTCCAGTTCTAACTCATTGCTTGCTTCAGATGATGCCAAGCAAGCCTTGGCCAGGCTTTTCCAAATGTCCCATTTTAAAGGAAAGTTTGGGTCAGCTGGTACAGGGGGAGGGGTTGGTGTTTGCACACATTGCTCAGCTTATCTGATTAAAGGTGGGGGATGTTGTAGGCTCCCAGTAACAAAACACAATCCCATTGCAGACTGTTCTTTTAAATGAAAAGCATCAGGTTTTGGAAAATGGCATTCATGTACCTGTACAGAGGAGATGAGAGATGGTTTTAAAACTTCATTCCAGTTCTAACTCATTGCTTGTTTAAGATGACTTGCTTCAGATGATGTCAGGCAAGCCAAAGCAAAAAGCAAAATAAACAGGTAGCTTTACATGGAAAGGAAGATGTAATATTTGCAGAGATTTACATGTAGATCTAAATAAAAATGAAAATAAAACTACAGTATTTGTGGGCTACATGCAAAGCAGCCAGTATTTACCCTGCATGCAAAAAAACTAAGTTCATGTTTGCACCCCTTTCATTGCAATATGTACAGGGTTTTTTCTTTTATTTAATTTTTTTGCTTCCCCAACTCTAAATCAGACCAATTTTCTGTTTTACAGCTTCAAAGAGTGAAGCCAGTCAAGGAGAAATCAGGAGACCAGTCCCCAGCCATGGAAGGGACGGTGCAGCTTCTGACCCGGGAGGGCCACAGCATCTCGCACAATTCAAAGCGGCACTACCACGATGCCTTTATCTGCATGAATAGAATGCGCCAACGGGGGCTCCTGTGTGACATTGTGCTCCATGTGGGGACCAAGGAAATTAAGGGCCACAAAGTGGTGCTGGCATCCTGCAGTCCTTATTTCCATGCTATGTTTACAAGTAAGCACTCTACCTATGTGTTGTATATGTGGTAATATACATATATATATATATATATATATTATTGCATGATGCAAGTTGTGTGTGTGTTCCCTCAGCATACATTACCACCTCTATGCTTTTAATGAAGGAGGAGAGGTCAGAGGTGGAGAAGGTGGTTTACCTTCTCCACCTCTGACCTCTCCTCCTATACCCTCGTTCATATCTCTAACCTTCTGTCTTCCATCTCTTTCTGATCAACGTTGACACTGAGGCATGATGTGTGACTAATGGGCCTACTTATCTAGCGATTTCGGGCCATTTTCTTAACGATTTAATTTAACTACATCGCTCAGAAAATGGCCCTACATCGCTGTCGCCGTCAGATGTATAACCAGCCTGATAGATAAATCTAGTGAAATCGCTCAGAAGAGACTACACATCGCCCGCGTTTTCTTGTAGTGGACGATGAGCGATATACCAAGCCATTATTTAAACTTTCATCCTTTTTTTTTTTTTAATCAATGAAATCCCCATGCTAAATCATTGGTGCACATCACGGACACTTTCTAAGCCATCTAGAGTCTGGGAAACCCACGGGGAATCGCCCAGCCCTGGCGCACATCGCTTCCTGTGTAGAGCCCATAAGACAACCTACTGTCTACCCTACCCCACCCAATTCGAGGTCCCATACTCATTGGCACCTCTCTCTGTTCGGATTCTGTATGATTAACCGACAATTGAAATACTGACAATCACTTGGCCGGTGCCGTTTTATACAGGCAGGGTGTAAATACTGATTGTCAAAATACCGACGGGTACATAATACCGCCAGTTGAAATGCCGACACCTAATATACCAACATGATCATAATGCCGAACATGTTAAAATGCCGACACAGTTGTAATGTTGACATAAACACCGTATTAGTGAACGGCGTGAGCTCGCCATGCTTTGGGCACATTATTAAATTCTCTCTCTCTCTATGCCCACTCAGTTTTTTTTTTGTGTGAAATAATCCCGAAAAACTGTATTTGGTATTTGTGTTAATATTTTGGCTGTCTGCATTGTGATTCATCGAGGTTTCGATTGTCGGTATTTTTATGTTGTCTGTGATCTGTACCTGTCGGTATTTTGTCTTTCGGCATTTGGTTGTTGGGATTCTGTCAAACGGTATTTGGTCCGTCAGCAATTTATCTACATACCTCCTCTTCTGCCCATAAAATTTGTACCTGGGTAAGAAGTTGGCTGCGCGATAGAAAACAGAGGGTGGTAAACGGAGCATTTTTAAGCAGGATACAAGTACTAAGAAGAGTACCACAGGGTTCGGTGTTAGGCCCTCATCTGTTTAACATTAATGATATAGATAACGAGATAGGAAGCAGAATCTCAATATTTGCAGATGAGACAAAAATGTGCAAGCTGGTTAGAACAGTTGGGGATGTAAACATTCTGCAGAGGGACTTGGATATTATATCGATGAATGGACTGATAAATGGAAAATGAGGTTCAAATGTAGATAGAGGTAAGGTTATGCATCTCGGAGGGCATAGCCAATGTGCGACTTACACATTAAAAGAGGGTAGAATTGGGCAAATCAAAATTGGAAAAGGACCTAGGAGTCCACATTGACCACAAACTAGGGTGCAGTGCTCAGAGTCCTGGTGCAGCCAACAGGATACTAGCATGTATAAAAAGGGGCATGGATACTAGGGAAGACCATGTCATTTTACCACTTTACAAGGCATTGGTTAGACCTCACCTGGAATTTGGAGTGCAATTCTGGGCCACACATTACAAAAAGGACATTTTAGAAATGGAAAAAGTCCAGAGAAGAGCAACCGAGCTAAAAAAAGGCTTGGAGTCCTTACGCTACGAAGACAGACTGGCCAACATTAGGATTGTTTACGCTAGAAAAGAGACATTTAAGGGTTAGACATGCTTATCATGTACAGATATATCAGGGGGGCAATATTCTAAACTATCAAGCAACCTCTTAACTCTGAGGTCGGAAACTAGGACACGTGGGTCATGCTTTCAGACTGGAGGAGAGAAGATTTTGTATCCTCGTCCAGAAAAGGTGGTGATGTCAGACACACTGACCACATTTCAGATAAGGTTGTGGATGAACGGGAACATAACATCCATGGGTACAACTAATCACTAATCAGACATAGGTGGAACAGATGGTAATACTAAAATGGGGTTATCACATCTAGTCTATACCACCTAGCGGGTCCGGTATAAGGTTGAACTTGATGGATGCAAGTATTTTTTCAACCTCAACAACTACTTTGTAACATATAGTTCACTTTCCGGGAGTCAATATTGACTCCTCCATATTCTCCTGCCTCCACACCGCCACATTCCTGACGCTTTCAACTCCGCAACATCTGTACAGTGGTGATTACCAAATCTTTTATCTTTGCTTAAACTACTGAAACAACCTTCCGTTCCCATACAGAATACAGTTAAACTGCACACACTTACTTTCACGGTACTCAATTGCGATTTCTTTTGCCTCCATACTGATTGCCTCCACGACCCCCATAGAGGGAGAATAGAACATGTGGCGAGTGTAGCGAGCCACCAAGCCCACAAGGGGCTTCTTTGCGCTCGCCCCCCCCCCCCCTGTCAGAGCACCGGCAGTCGGGATACTGACCATCGATATCCCCCCTGTCGGAGCGCCATACCACATCTGCCGTCAGCTGCACTCCCACCAATCAACAACTTTCTGTTCACCCTTCCCAGTATTACTGTCATTTACTTTTTATTTTTACTGTCAGTTTGAACATTTTCTTTTTTTGCCAATCCTGGGGCATTTTTTCAATCCCGGGAATCGGGATTGAAAAATGTTCAATCCCGGGATTCCCGGAATTGGCATCCCTAAAAGAAAATTGCAGCTGTACCCCCACATAACTTACTTTTTGGGGGCAGTGGTGTGAGGGGCAGGCAGCAGTGGTGCGGGGTCAGGCGTCGGGAATGACGCGGGCGGCTGGGAGGCACGTCAGGTATGACGCGTGAGGCTGGTATAGGCCCGCCGGCAAGCGTCTTCCAGGTGCTGGGGATGCCACGTTGACCGACCTATGCCACGACCTATGACCGAATCAAGCTGCGCAGGCCGCACACCGGGTCGGGAACAGCCGGGCAGCGTCTGAGCGGCTGCTCAGACGTCGTCCGGCATTAGACTGCGCAGGCACAGTCTAATCCCGAAATCCTAGGATTGGATACTTCAATCCCGGGATTGGATACTTCAATCCCGGGATTGGATACTTCAATCCCGGGATTGGATACTTCAATCCCGGGATTGAAATCCCGGACATTTTGGGGCCAAATCCCGGGATCCCGCCAATCCCGGATTGGCCACCCTAATAATGAGGGCCATGAAAGAGGAGAGGGAGAATTTGTGGGTAGTAAAGCTGTATGTGTTGTGTTCTATATTGTGGCCTCCATTAATAATATGAATTATTAATGTTCTAATATGCCTAGTGATGTCACTGATTCTTAGCTGATTGATAGGCTGCACACTGTCTCAGCCAACGAAACGGTTGCCTTGTAGTGGGTAGGTAACAGGACTGCTTTAAGAGTTCCTTTCTTTTGCTTGACAGATGAGATGAGTGAGAGTCGACAGACTCATGTGACGTTGCATGACATTGACCCCCAAGCGCTGGAACAGCTGGTACAATATGCTTACACGGCAGAAGTTGTGGTGGGAGAAGGCAATGTGCAGGTAAGCTGTGGTATCAGATACTATCTATTATCTTCTAGAAGGTGCTAAATAAATAAGTAAATTCTGATTGGTTACCCACAGCAACATCCCACGTGAACGAGACCTCCCATCTTAGTAACTTCCCCCCAATGTGTGGGACAGTCAGATTCGCTCCATGTGTATGCCCCTTAACATACTTTGTTTATGAAACCTATTAATTGTGTAATGTCGATTTGTATTTGTAATTGACAATAGCGATAATAGGGCCTACACACATAGCGATTTTTGCCAGCGACATAGCATGCCCGATGTAGCATAGACGATTTCCATTGAGCTCCCCAGCATCGATATCACTCAGACTGTGCAAAATGTTCCAGCGATATGCGTCAGCGAGTCTGCTTAGCGATTTAAGATTCTTGTCAAGGAGGGCTCAGGGAGTGTCCAGATGAGGAAAATCGCTGGTCGCTTGAGCATAACAAAAAAGACACCACACAAAAGGCGCCCGATATGCAGGGTCTTACTAAGCGATATGACTAGATGGATGGGACATGCTCATTCTTCTTCTTACAGCGATACTGACGCGCGGGGCCGCGCATCTATATCGCTATCCAAATCGGTATGTGTGTAGGCCCCAGTAGACCCATAACGCAAGCCATCCAGTCAGTACAGCATATTTATATAGTAGCTGGCTGTGTTTAAAGGTCCATACACACTGGGCGGTTTTCAAGCTGAAAGCAGCTCAGACGCGTAAACTGAACTGCTTTTAACTCAAAGTCGCCCCGTGTGTATGGGCCTTTATGTTAATCAGTAGAGCAGGCAAACAAAACATCTTCAATTAATTATAATGTGAGATGATTGCAGCTTTTCCTGACCTATTTAATGCATATTTTAATGCAAATTGGGGTTCACATTTTAATGGAAGACTAGATCATTGTAGCTGTGGTGTTGTTACTTTGTACACGCACACACGCACACACGCACACGCACACTGACTCATTTGCCATTTCTAAGAGTTTGCACGTCAAATTCTTCCACCATACCCTTATGTCAATTTCAGCACATTTGTCAAAATCCACATTGAATCAAAATGCGTTTACTTGATTACATGTTAACTATATAGAAATTAATTGAAACCAATCTATTCTATTAATGATGCGTTTACGTATTAATGAACTTCTTGTAAATGCCTTTTTATTCCTTATATCCTAAATTCTGGAGACTTATCTCTGCTTTATTTTTGAATCACTGGAATGACTGATGATCTATCTCTTCCCGCTCCTTTGTATGCTATATTATATCAGTGACCTACGAGGGAGCCTGCAAGTAACACAAGTCAGGAGATATAGGGAATAAAAGCACAACAGGAACTACATTGGGATATGTCTAATTCAGTGTTGTAGCATGACCTAATACATGACCTATGACCTGAGCTCACAGTGAACTGTAGTTTATTACTTTAAAGTAAAAGTTTTATTTTAAAAGTCCAATATATAATTAGTTATTATTGTCCCAAACTTCAAATAATCCACATAGGATCTTATTTGATAGGTTTCAGCCCATGCTATGTGCAAGTGATATAGTGTTCACTCTAGAAATTGTGCCGGGCAGGGCGCCGGGGGGCGGTCCGGGGCCGCCGACGGCACACTTGTGGGCGGTCCCGGACCGCCGACGTCACTAAAGTGGGGGGGCCGGGCCGCCGGTGTCACTAAAGGGCCGGGCCCGGCCGCACCGAAGATGCTGTCACCACAGGGGGAAGGTGCCTTGATGCCGGGGAAGTGCCGGGCATCGCCGTCTAAGGCGGCGCTGGGCTTCCCCGTGCATGGAGTCGGGCAGGCACCAGGCTGTTTTAGAGGGGCAGGACGCATTTTGCCCTTTAAAAAACGGGCAGGGCGCAGCGCTCCGCTAAAACTGCCTAGCGGGAACACTAGTGATATTTCTGTTCTGATACTAAACATAGGCAGAACAGGGCTATCGCCATAATACTGCATCCTCTCCACCACCTGTCTGTAACGCCAGTGACTCCAAACAAATGTTAGCTAGGAACTGAAGAGGGATAATGATCTGTAGCTATACGCTCTGCGATCTGCTGACCGGACTCTGGGGACAGGTTAATGACTTGTTGCATGTCACAGGAAATGAAAGTCAGCCAGTGCATTAGTCTGCCACTAACAGGTGAGAAGACTGGACACACTTAAATAAATGAGGACTACAAAGTGACTTGGAAGCAGATGCTACCAAACAGGTGCTGTTCCTTAAGTAAATATCATCCCATGCTGGTTACCAGACCCAGCTGCCCGATCGTGGCAAAAGGAAGAGACGTCATTGACTTTGACAGAGAAGTGATTGTTGAAGCATATTTGGCAGAGGATACAGGGCAAAGGTTACTGAACTTGTCAGTATAGAAACAGGCACAGGAGCTGCGTCATGCTGTTATGGGAGGATGAAGGAAAGACCGCACCAGCTAGGTGCCTGACCTAAGCATTGGCCATCACTATTAATGATGCATCTACAGGTCTAGAGCAGCGGCAGCCAACTCCAGTCCTTGGGCGAGATGTATCAAAATGAAAATGCGGTAAAACCCCTGTTTTACCGCATTTTCATATGTACTATTACCCGGCCACACTGATTTCGCCGGCCAGGCGATAGGGCGATACCCTATAGAAGCCTATGGGCTTCTTTTCGCCGCCCACCGCAACCCCGCCGCCTCGCCAACCCCCCCTCTACCCCTCCCTTGGGCTTACCTTCTTACAGGTCCTCCTGGACCCCAGAAGGTAAGCCCTTCTTCCCCCTAGCAACGCAGCCGGACGTTCTCCCGGCTGCAGGGGGGGAGGAGGAGGCGCCGGGGACAGCCAGCTTAGCTGTCCCCGGCGTGAAGGCAGCAGGAGGTGGCAGGAAAGAGACTGAGACACACCACAGTACAGGTATCGCGGGGGGTCTCCGTTACCGCACCGTGATGCCAGTCGCATATGTTAGTACATATGCACTAGCATGGCGGCGGGCGGACGGTGAAGGGCGGCGGTGTATATTAATACATCCCGCCCTCCTCGAGAGCTACCAACAGTTAACATTCTCCAGGTCTCCTCACAGAATCACAAGTTAAGTAATTATCTCCACCTGTGGATCTTTTGTAATTTGGCAGTGAGTAATGAGTGCACCTGTGCCCCAGCTAGGTGATCTGGAAAACATGAACTGTTAGTAGCTCTCGAGGACTGAAGTTGGCTACCCCTGGTCTAGAGTCTCCTACCAAAGCACATTGTTCAGGATTAGTGGCCCCAATGCTCTATTTAATCTGGGTCAGATGTACAAAGCTACAAAAAGTGAGAAAGTGGAGAGTGATCCACCACCAGCCAATCAGCTGGTCCTCTCTGTCACTGTTCATTTTGTACTGCTCCCTGTAAACTCAGTGATTTACATCTTTTAGGAGACGATCAATGGAACAAGGGTGTAGGGAGTGTACCATGGAGTCTTGCTGATGTTAGAGCTAATGGTGACATGTATTGGGGTATACACCATATATTGTGCCAGTATGACCATATGAATATGTGAACGATGCATGTATAGAGCGCCACAGAATTACAGTAAGTGAATCGTGTACTAAATCCCATCTGTTGGATGTGCCAACCCATGTCATAATGATTACAAGATGACAGCCTGCCATCTTCCGTTATCCCTATGCCAGACCCTGCTCCCAGCCGCCAGCCTCCTGCAGCTGAATGGAGTGAGAGACGCCTGCTGTAAGTTCCTGCTCAGCCAGTTGGACCCTTCAAACTGCCTGGGAATCCGCAGCTTTGCAGACACCCACTCCTGCAGCGACCTGCTCAAGTCTGCACACAAGTACGTCCTGCAACACTTTGTGGAGGTGTCAAAGACGGAGGAGTTCATGCTTCTGCCTTTAAAACAGGTAATAATCACATCGCAACAAATCGGCATCAGGCTGGCATTTATCAAGTGCGTTCTATAAAATGCTATGTTGAAATTGATTGGTCGCGTTTCCAATTTAATATGCACGTGACACACAAACACAATTAATAATTAGCTTCTGTGACATTGCAGCCCTGCGAAAAGGGGGAAATCCATACAAAATCATTCACCCGTCTGCGTTTTTCAGCGGCACTCTCAAAACCCGCCGGGTGCCACCTACAAACGACTGCCTTCTGTCAATCATCTTGGAATGAAAAAGTACATTTGGGGTTTTCTATTTTTTTTTTTTTATGTTAAACACCTAGTTGCCTAGATACCACAAATAATGGAATCCTACCTACAGTAAGTGCAAAACAAACAATATATAGATTTCTCTAGAATAGGCTAATTTGCTATGTCAAATCAAATTTTATTTATCACATACAAAAATTATACATAGTACAATATGTAGTGAAATGCTTTTTTTATACAACTGTCATACATTACATCGGCTGAGGAAGAGTGTAGAGAGAATGTGTCCGGTAGGTCTAGAAAGAAGGAAGGAAAGTCCCGGTACTAGGAGGTCTGGTTGAGGGCTCTAATGGCCTGCGGGAAGATGCTCCTTCTCATTCGCTCTGTGTTTGCCTTCAATAAGCGGTAGCGTTTCCCTGATCGCAACAGAGAGAAGAGTCCATTGTTGGGATGGCTGAGGTCCTTCATTGTCTTCCTGGCTTTGGTCCGGCATCGCTTGCTGTATATGTGTGGGTATTATATTGTTATCTTAAGAATAACAGTTTATTTTGACACAAGGTCTCATCAGAGAAACAGGTTTATCACTGTAGTCAATAGACCCAGAAGTAATTCAACGTTTATTCTCTCTGTAAGCAAAATTGTAATTTTATTGTGCAGGGCAAAATGTGCACAGATCTCTAGCATGGATAAGGTTACACGGTCTGATGGCTCTTGGTGTCTGATGGAAATAGATCAATAAATATCATATTTGAAACTTCAGAATACTTTGTTATCGCTCTCCACCACCTCCCAACTCCACGCCGCCCACTGATCACCTACTCTCTTATTCTAATCTATTGGTGATGACTCAGCTAGAGTTACTCAGCCAATGCTAACTTCCCACACAGAATTTCCCTCTTTCAGAAGCCCCCTCACAAACACGTACACAATGACCTAGGCACCCCGGTATAATCACCGTGTCGCCTAGTAACTGTCTGCGATACACAATGAAGGGAAACTCCGACACAAGAAGCCGCCAGCGCATAGCGACAAGAGGGCCCAGCTGTTAGGATCTGAATGGATATTCCGCCGTATTTTCCGTACACGTCTTTAGTGACTAAAGGCAATGGCTGCCAGCATATCTGTCAAGCTGTTGTTTTGTCACAGCGCTCCATGAGATTTCCTCTCCTTAGCTATTAATATGTTCACAGCTAAGATATTTTGATATACAAGATATTACAACAAAGGGACGCTTTTACTGGAGGGAAGTAACTGTATTTTGGAAATAATTTGTAAAAAAGTATTGTATATATAATACACATACATTGGAGCGCTGTGCTTGATGTTAGTTTGATATATTTTGAGGCTATATGGTAGGTCTGTGTAATATTACTGCATATGAGTAAACAGCTGGGAGGGGGTGGCACTGACAGAACAGAAAGACATTGGTAGACTACTGGAACTACTTGCATTAAGTAGAAGATCCATCCCACCTAGTCATGCACGCCTGTTAAGGCCCCCATACATTAGTCCGACTTGTCCTAAGGACAAGTCGGACCTGATTTCACCTGCAGCTCCCCGGGAGGGGGACACACGATTAGGCACTTGATGTGCCAAGTTTTGCAAATGATACATCGCATGCGATGTATCATTTGCAACTCCCGGGGAGCTGCAAGGTGGAGGGAGCAGGGGGGCGGCAGAAATCGAGGTGGCGGGCGGGGGACGCTGAGGGGGACAGTGACACAGAGGCGGCAGTAACATAGAGCCGGGCAGGGGGAGCCGAGAGCTGTCAGTACTGGGAAAAAAAAGCCCATACAATGAATGGGCAGCCTGTGATTGGCTGAGCGCTCTCTCAGCCAATTGCTGACTGGCTGAGAGAGCGCTCAGCCAATCACAGGCTGCCCATTCGTTGTATGGGCTTTTGTATGCCCGCCTCTACATTACTACCGCCTCTGTGTCCCCCGCAGCGTCCGCTGCCTCTGCACTACTAGCAGCACCCCCCTGCTGCCTCCACCTGCCTGGACGGAGCATTGACAGCTCCCTGTTCCGGCTCCCCCTGCCCGACTCCTTCGCCGGAGTCCCCTGCCCGTCTCCCTCGCTGGCGTCCGCCGCCTCTGTGTCCCCTGACCGGCTGCACAGGACCACGCATCGGGTCGGACCGGATATAAATGTGAGAGGCACGGGGGCGTGGCCTGCGCCAATGTTCGCTGTGCGTACTCACCTCGCCGCTCTCAATCTCTCACCCTCGGGCCGATGATGGTCCCGGTACTTCCCTCTGGCTCCCGATGCAATGCCACCTGTAGGAGAAATGGGGGAGGAGAATCCCACTATGGGGAAGAGGGGATGATCATCACAGGCACTACTGGCCTCAGACTGGTTACACCCACTTGTGGGACACGGCGGGTGTAACTCGGGGAGGGAACCGCTCCAGGGAGTGGAAGGAACACAAACAACACCACAACAGATACAACACAGGTTATACTCACCAGTCACCTACCGGTCTCCTGACTCTGGTACAATACTGGTATCGGCACCTGCGAATGAAACAACCGCAACCTCCTGTCCCCTAAGGCAGGGCAATGCAACCTCACTGGCAAGTTGACTCCTGCGGCCTAGCGCGAAGCGGCGCAACCTGCAGCCTACACAATCCTGCGCAGCCTGCGGCCTATCACCTTCCTAAGCAACCCGCGGCCTACGCAATCCAGCGTAGCCTGCGGCCTAGCGCAATCCTAAGCAACCTGCAACCTAGCACCTTCCTAAGCAACCCGCGGCCTACGCAGTCCTGCAAAACCTGCGGCCTAGCGCAATCCTAAACAACCTGCAACCTAGCGCCTTCCTAAGCAACCTGCGGCCTACGCAATTCTGCGTAACCTGCGGCCTAGCGCAATCCTAAACAACCCGACACAGTGCAAGTAATAACAGACCACACACACGCTGGCTAGGCATGAAACGCAGCGTTTCTAGCCCAAAATCTAGGACCCAGACGTCCATTTCATATTGAATTCCGGGAAAAAGCATCATATACTGTTGAATTACTGTGTCAGATATACTGTAAGTCTCAGTACAAATGATCTAGAGCTGGGGTAGCCAACTCCAGTAATTAGCTCCATCTGTGGATCTTTTAAAATGTGTAAGTAATGAATGCACCTGTGCAGCAGCTAGGTTTTCTGGAAAATGTGAACTGCTGGTAGCTCTCGAGGACTGGAGTTGGCTACCACTGATCTAGAGAGAGAGCAGGTTGACAAATACCCCCATTACCATGGGATCCTGTCTGTTATTTCTTACTGTCTTTGTCCTACAGGTGCTGGACCTAATTTCCAGTGACAGTCTGAATGTTCCTTCAGAGGAGGAGGTGTACCGCGCTGTCCTGAACTGGGTCAAACATGATGTGGATGGCAGGAGACAACATGTTCCGCGGGTGAGGATTCTGCCCAACATGCTGCTGTCTATGCTGGTGTATAGCATGTAGTTGTAGCTCAAACCTTGATCACCATTGTACACCATTGTGGGAGTATCTACAGCTGCAAACCTGGTTCCTGGATCATTAGAATGTTCCCACAAGTCATGGAGGAGATGTGTAGGTTCTTGTGGGAGGCTGTGACGTTTCCCCTACAGCAGCAGTCTACCAGTATGGCAGTATTTCTCTTTTGCTGCCATTCGTTGATCTTCATCCTACATGGGCTGTGTGGATCCAAACTCCAACCCCCCACCCAAACACCCCATCCTCTTGTACTGTGCAAGAAGCCACTTATTAGTGACTACTGTCCATACACGTCCAGGATACCTCCTGGCAGTTCGAGAATAAGGAGATCTGTCTGGAGGGCTGTTAATCCCAGACAGAGGTGTGGGGGTAAATTTAATAAGATCGAATGGGTACGAATGCACCCATTCAATCTAAAATACAGCTAATTTACGCTAAGCCGAATTCGGCTGATTTGCCGTTTTTTACGAACGGCAACTTAAGTCGAATTCGGGTATATGAATGAGTAGACCATCGATAGAACTCAGCCGAATATGGCCATGCAACTCATTTTCCATCCACATTTAGTCAGATTCGTGCAGGCTTCTCTGTATAAAATTTTTAAAAATAAATAAAAACTGGTTCTAAAAATTTAACTAGGATTGGTCCAAGAGCCCGGTGCTTTTTTCTTGAATACAGGGGGCCCCATTTGATTATTTTCTCTATATTTGGGAAACCAGGACTTGCTGAGCCTGTGGCTGGTTATGCTCGTTGGGGTGACTCCCACTTTTTTTATTATTATTATTTATTTATTTATGTTTATTTATTTTTTACACAGAGAAGCCGGCACAGATCTGACTGATCCGTGCAGGCTTCATGCACACCCGTATCTGGTTCCCGGGGAAACTCTGCAACCGAATACGAATGACTTCAATATTGGAAAATACGAATCCTGACAATTTGGGGGCTTAGTAAATTAAATCTCAGGTCGTATTTTCAGCCCGAGTACAGACAATCCTGGTCATACCCGTTAGCACACAGGATTGGCCGTAATCAGGGTTATTAGTAAATTCTCCTGTAGTGTTCACTCTGGGTGCAGAGTGCTGTAGCTATGCTCATGTCTAAAATGTTGTCCTCCAAAATTGAAATATGCTCTGCTCCGTGGCCAACACCCTGCTGCTATAGGGAACACTACGGGGTAAATTTGCTAAGATGGGAGTTTCCCAGTTGCCCGGAGGCAAGATAAATATTGGTGCCCCCCAAATAGCTCAATCAATAAGACAGGTCCTGGGTTCTAATACAGGGTGTGACACTTGCAAAAATGATGTTAGGAGGAGGAGTCAGCCACAGAAGCGACATCAACGGCTTTCAATCAACTAATTCAAACTGGCAGGAGAGGAGAGGTGCCCCCTTGGGAGCAGGAGCAGGAGCCCGGGGTTGTAGCTCATAGAAACTAAACAGTTATTTATTTAGCACCTTAAAAAAGATAATAGATAGAAATGATTGGTTGCTATTGGCAACATTCCATCTGCAATAGAAGCATCACTGAAGCCATAAGGGGACTCCAAAATTGACTTGTAGACTTGGTAATAACAATGCTCTTTATTACTTGAATGTGTTCATTCATAGCATCAGGTTTTTTTTCACTTCTATCTTCTCATAGATACATAAAGTATAATAAATCTTATTTACAAATCCCAAACTGAGTGTTCTTTGCATGTAAGTATGGTAGTCCTGTCGGCATCTCGACTACTGCCGGGAGACCAGCACTGACATCCCGACATCAATTTGATGCTAGCACCAGGATCCCGACTGCTGGGATGCCGAGGACGGGTGGGGTTAGGTTTAGATGCTTGCGGGGGGGGACGGGACTGAGGTTTAGGCTGCGGGGAGGGAGGGTTAGGTACCTAGAAGGGTGGTGGTAGGCTGCGGGGAGGGAGGGTTAGGTACCTAGAAGGGTGGGGTTAGGTTGCGGGGAGGGTTAGGTACCTAGAAGGGTGGTGTTAGGCTGCGGGGAGGGTTAGGTACCTAGAAGGATGGCGTTAGGCTGCGGGGAGGGAGGGTTAGGCACCTAGAAGGGTGGCGTTAGGCTGCGGGGAGGGAGGGTTAGGTACCTAGAAGGGTGGTGTTAGGCTGCGGGGAGGGAGGGTTAGGTACCTAGAAGGGTGGTGTTAGGCTGCGGGGAGGGAGGGTTAGGTACCTAGTAGGGTGGTGTTAGGCTGCGGGGAGGGAGGGTTAGGTACCTAGAAGGGTGGTGTTAGGCTGCGGGGAGGGAGGGTTAGGTACCTAGTAGGGTGGTGTTAGGCTGCGGGGAGGGAGGGTTAGGTACCTAGAAGGGTGGTGTTAGGCTGCGGGAGGGGGGGGGATTACCACTAGCGGGGAGGGCCCATGTCAGGCTGCAGGTGTGGGGGTTAGGGTTCGGCCGTGGAAAGGGAGCGTTGTCAGTTGTTATAATGTCTGTTTGTGGTCATGATTAATGGAGGACATATATATGAAGCTGACTTGCACAGTTCCTTATTAGAAATGAAAGAGGGTTGGTTCTAAAGTGGTAGCAATTTGGCCATGTAAACTATCGAATTTCTCTAGAATATATAACTGAAAGATACAAGCTGTAATATTTTCCTCTTCTATTCCAGACCTTATCTCTGGTTAAATGCCATGCAATGCTTAGCTTCGTCGATTTTCCATTATGAGGCCATGCTCTCCGCTATGTACAGAGGTTAATAATGAATGTGTTGCCTGCAGCTAATGAAGTGTGTGCGGCTCCCCTTGCTGAGCAGGGATTTCCTAATGAGCAGCGTGGACACCGAGCTCCTCGTGCGTCATCACTCAGAGTGTAAAGACCTGTTGATTGAGGCCCTCAAGTACCACCTGATGCCAGAACAGCGGGGAGTCCTGAGTAACAGCCGGACCCGACCAAGGCGCTGTGAAGGAGCCAGCACCGTGCTCTTTGCAGTAGGTGAGGGCTTAACATAACACATATTAATATTATAGCTGTTTCAACTGAAAGTCACGCAGAACAAGTTCTAGATTGAACACTCCCAGATTCGGTCCTGAAGAAGGTACTGCTGATTGATTTATATACTTGATACAGAACAGTATCAAGTATATATATGGTGCCGCCGGAAGGGGGCGCGCTCAAACGAGATGCTCGCACGTCCCATTCTGGCGGAGCTCTCCGCCGCCTCTCCTCCCGTCCTCGCCAACTCCCCTCGTCCCCCCTAACTCTGTCTGTCTTCCTGAAGCGCAGACAGGCAGGGTAGCCGATCCCCGCCGCCGTGTGACTGTGATGCGCGTGCGTGTGATGGGTGCGCGCGTCCCAGTCTGATGGAGCGCCTCTCCGCCAGCACTCGCCAGTGGAGGGGTTCTGGTGAGCACTGGAGCTGCATGAGAGGCGCTCCATCTGTATCAACCAATCAGCTCCTAGCTGCCATGTTACAGTCTATGTTTGAAAAATAACAGTTGGTTGGTTAGTATGAACAGTTGATTATAGTGTCACGCATCGAATCTTTTGAAATTGCTAGCTGCTGGTGTCAGAACTTGTTATATGCTGTCATATATTGCCCTGCTTATCGTGCTATATTTAAGATCACAGCAGCGAAATAGTCAGGGGCACATTCAGCGTATACTGCTGGTGTTATAAATTGGAGGGAAGTAGTTTCAGCGTGCATAACATGGGCATCCCCCCTATACTGATAAGGAGCAATGGAGCAGATGTATTAAGCCTGGAGAAGAGCTAAAGTGGAGATAAAGTGAAAGGAGATAAAGCACCAGCCAATGAACTGTGGGATAGATTTATTAAGCTTGGTGAAGTGATAAACTGTCTGGTTTTTATCACCGGCCAATTAGCTCCTACCTCTCATTTTTCAAATCAAGCCTGTAAATTCACAGGTAGGAGCTGATTGGCTGGTGATAAAAACCAGACAGTTTATCACTTCACCAAGCTTAATAAATCTGCCCCTCAGTTTGAAAATTACAGTTGATTCTTGATTGGCTGGCGCTTTATCTCCTTTCAGTTTATCTCCAGTTTATCCCTTCTCCAGGCTTAATACAAGGGTGGCCAATCCCGGGATTGGGATCCGCGGGATCCCGGGATTTGGCCCCCAAAACGCCAGGATTTCAATCCCGTGATTGGAGTTTCCAATCCCGGGATTTCGGGATTAGACTGCGCATGCGCAGACTAATGCCGGGCAGCGTCTGAGCGGGTGCTCAGCAGCTGCCCGGCTTCTCCCGTTCCGGACAGCGCAGCTCTGCGCAGCGTGACAACGTCAGAGGTCACGCTGCGCAGGCCGCACAGGCTGTCTGCCTCCGTCCTGTCCCCGTACCAGCCCGCCAAGGAACGGACCAGCCCGCACGCCCAGCAGCGGACCTTCCTTACAATTTTATGACCTGCCGGCACACCTGCCCACCAGCGGACCAGCCCCGGCACCATCACCCCGGCATGCCCACCCACCCGGCCGCACCACGCATTTGTAAGTAAATATGCGGGGCGGCCAAGGCGGGTTTTTAATAGTAGGGAAGCCAATCCCAGGAATCCCGGGATTGGGCATTTTTCAATCCCAAATTCTGGGATTGAAAAAATTCCCTGGAATTGGCTTCCATAATTAATACATCTGCCCCAATATGTCTTATTTAAAAAATAATTAGATATAGAAATGAATTTAATAAAAGAATACCAACCACTTCCATAAACAAGGTATGTGCCTTGGATGACAGTCTTTGGTGATACAAGCCTATTTGTGTCTGGCCTGTAGGTGGTGGCAGTCTGTTTGCCATACATGGTGACTGCGAAGCTTATGATACCCGTACTGACCGGTGGCACATGGTCGCTTCTATGTCCACAAGAAGAGCCCGAGTGGGTGTTGCGGCTATTGGAAATAAGCTCTATGCAGTGGGAGGGTAAGGAATGATATGTGACCTCTCTAACACCGACCTCTTACGCAGCCGGCACACCTTGATTCCATTCCTTCTTCCTACAGATATGATGGAACGTCAGACCTTGCTACAGTGGAGTCTTACGACCCTGTAACAAACACTTGGCTGCCAGAGGTTTCTATGGGAACGCGGCGCAGTTGTCTCGGGGTCGCTGTACTTCACGGACTGTTGTATGCCGCAGGCGGATACGATGGGGCGTCCTGTTTGAACAGGTAATGTGTTATTCCATTCATATAAACTCACACCTGAGAAGTTTTGTATTGGCCAGAGAGGGACGAAGCACGAGAGTGATGGGAGAAGTCTGATATACCATTACCCATCACATCACATGTGTAGTCAGCAGACAGCATATACATGGCAGCATTGTGGGGGCACAGAGTGATGGGAGGAGTCTGATATACCATAACCCATCACATCACAGGTGTAGTCAGTAGACAGCACATACATGGCAGCATTGTGGGGGCACAGAGTGATGGGAGGAGTCTAATATACCATAACCCATCACATCACATGTGTAGTCAGCAGACAGCACATACAGGGCAGCATTGTGGAGGCACAGAGTGATGGGAGGAGTCTGATATACCATAACCCATCACATCACATGTGTAGTCAGCAGACAGCACATACAGGGCAGCATTGTGGAGGCACAGAGTGATGGGAGGAGTCTGATATACCATAACCCATCACATCACATGTGTAGTCAGCAGACAGCACATACATGGCAGCACTGTGGGGGCACAGAGTGATGGGAGGAGTATAGTATACCATAACCCATCATATCACATGTGTAGTCAGCAGACAGCACATACATGGCAGCATTGTGGAGGCACAGAGTGATGGGAGGAGTCTGATATAACATAACCCATCACATCACATGTGTAGTCAGCAGACAGCACATACATGGCAGCATTGTGGAGGCACAGAGTGATGGGAGGAGTCTGATATACCATAGCCCATCACATCACACGTGTAGCCAGCAGCACATACATGGCAGCATTGTGGAGGCACAGAGTGATGGGAGGAGTCTGATATACCATAACCCATCACATCACATGTGTAGTCAGCAGACAGCACATACATGGCAGCATTGTGGAGGCACAGAGTGATGGGAGGAGTATAATATTCCATAACCCATCATATCACATGTGTAGTCAGCAGACAGCACATACATGGCAGCATTGTGGAGGCACAGAGTGATGGGAGGAGTCTGATATAACATAACCCATCACATCACATCACATGTGTAGTCAGCAGACCGCACATACATGGCAGCATTGTGGAGGCACAGAGTGATGGGAGGAGTCTGATATACCATAGCCCATCACATCACACGTGTAGCCAGCAGCACATACATGGCAGCATTGTGGAGGCACAGAGTGATGGGAGGAGTCTGATATAACATAACCCATCACATCACACGTGTAGTCAGCAGACAGCACATACATGGCAGCATTGTGGGGGCACAGAGTGATGGGAGGAGTCTGATATAACATAACCCATCACATCACATGTGTAGTCAGCAGACAGCACATACATGGCAGCATTGTGGAGGCACAGAGTGATGGGAGGAGCCTAATATACCATAACCCATCACATCACATGTGTAGTCAGCAGACAGCATATACATGGCTGCATTGTGGAGGCACAGACTGATGGGAGGAGTCTGATATACCATAACCCATCACATCACACGTGTAGGCAGCAGACAGCACATACATGGCAGCATTGTGGGGGCACAGAGTGATGGGAGGAGTCTGATATAACATAACCCATCACATCACATGTGTAGTCAGCAGACAGCACATACATGGCAGCATTGTGGAGGCACAGAGTGATGGGAGGAGCCTAATATACCATAACCCATCACATCACATGTGTAGTCAGCAGACAGCACATACATGGCAGCATTGTGGGGGCACAGAGTGATGGGAGGAGTCTAAAATCACTGACTGAGATTAGAAATGTCATCAGCCTGATGGTCAGCAACATGGAGTCGCGACCCCATGCTGAGAAGGTCGGGACCCACTTTCGGGTCAGGACCCACAGTTTGAGAACCGCTGCTCTAGCTGGATAAGGATCCGGCTGTCATGGTAGGAAGGAAGAACAGTGCCTTCTACTACTAACTAGTGTGTTCTGTAACCATTATCAACTAATTGCCCATTTCCGTCACACGTTACATCTGCCCCACCTGCAGTGCACATGGTTTGGCCCATTTTGAGAACAAATTTGTACTGCGATCAGATCTGAATAAGGGCCTATGTGAATAAGCAGAAGGGATGAAGGGTATGATGGAGTATTTATAAAATACATTTAAAGATGATTAAGTTGATATTATAGCATGTTGCCCCGAACTGTGTGCAGGGTTTGGGTTCGGTCACTTACCATATTATCAAACGATTGGTTGGATTTTTCCAACTCGGTCTACAAGTCAGTTAAGGGTACAATACTGCGCTCCATTACTGAGGGAGAGTGTTTGTGTTTTCTGCTAACACAGGGTCCTCCAATGAATAACTTGGAAGTCAAGTTCAAACTATCTTAGAGATATGTATAACGCCCATGTCATGCTATTTGCTGGCAGCGGTGGGCTGGGTGCACCCCCCGATGTAGTAAGTAACGGACTCGTGAACGTTGTATACATGATCACTTCATAACTAACAACAAGTTGCTGTCATTCCAGTGCAGAGCGTTATGACCCGCTCACAGGCACATGGACATCCATAGCTGCAATGAGTACCAGGCGTAGATATGTACGGGTGGCAACTCTAGGTGAGCATTCTCTTTCGCTGTGAGATTGATGGAATGGTAGAGCGACCATACAGTATGGCATAGCTAATGCGTATCTTCTTTTTTTCTGAAACGTTTAGATGGCAATCTGTATGCAGTTGGCGGGTACGACAGCTCATCTCACTTAGCCACCGTGGAAAAATATGAGCCACAGGTAAGGGCCTGATTCGGATTCTAAGGCACACATAAAATCACGCAGAAGCGGATATTGGCGCTCGCTTATCTGTGGCCTACAGACTCCTTCCTTTATGTACATCCATGGTCACACCTGCCCTATGGTCTAACCATGGTCTCCTATGCTTGCAGCTGCGCGTCTGTGAAAGTAGCCTCTTGCATTGGCATGCCAGCAATACGCCCATAATACACCCAATGCTACTGGTAATTAATGCACGTTTCATGAAATCGACGGTGTACTGCTGGAAATGTGGTGAGATTTCATCAGAGATGTGTGGAAACGATAGGCATCTGAGGCACTGCCTCACCTGTCATGGACTTTTTACTTTTGACTATAAAATTGACTAGAATAATACAAAGAAGATATTTATATACTGTATATCAGGGGTGGGGAACCTTTAGGGGGCCGAGGGACGTTTCCATTGGTTGAAAATGACTCGGGGGGCCATTTAAAATAAAAAAAAACGTACAAATTGTCCAGCGGCAGCAATCCCACACTCCGGCGGCTGCCGCAGTTTGAGAGTCGCCGGGCTGTGTGGTCCGGCGGCTGTGCAGGGAGTCTGATACAGGGGAAATCTCGCGAGAGGTCGGTAACTCTCGCAAGATTTTCCCTGTCCTTGACTTCCACAAAGACCGGCTGCGGGGGCCGTATACGGCCCGCGGGCAGGAGGTTCCCCACCGCTGCTGTATATGGTCAAAATTCTGGCTTCTACTGAAATATAAGTGTCTGCCTAACCCAGGGGTCGCCAAACCGGTCCTCGAGATCTACCAACGGTCCACGTTTTCCAGATCACCTAGCTGGTGCACAGCTGTAGTCATTACTAACTGTCACATTTCCCAGATCACCTAGCTGGTGCACAGCTGTAGTCATTACTAACTGTCACATTTCCCAGATCACCTAGCTGGTGCACAGCTGTAGTCATTACTAACTGTCACATTTCCCAGATCACCTAGCTGGTGCACAGCTGTAGTCATTACTAACTGTCACATTTTCAAACCAGCTGCATTCATTCCTACTATAGATCCACAGGTTGCCTGGAAAACATGCACCGTTGGTAGATCTTGAGGACAGGTTTGGCCACCCCTGGCCTAACCTCTCAGTCTGAAACGTTGACTTTCATCACGTCTGTACCTTATTTTACCAATTTGAAAAGTCCTTCTGAGTGTTACCAGTCTTAGAGAACCATAAGTCCCAGCATGCAGGGCATAAATGGGCACGCTGTTTCTTGTAGTTCCACTACATAACAAATACCCAAATTAATCACACACACACACAATAATAAAGTAAAACTTTAATACATACTACATTCATACATACATACTTACCTATAGGGTCCCCTGTAGGCCTGTCCTCTTCTGCAGTAGAATCCTCTGACCAACGACCACCACAGGGCTGGTAGCAGGAGCGCGCTCCCGGGGACTGTCGCCCCATACACACGGGGATATGGTCACTCAGCGACCATATCCCCGGCGATTATGGCTGAAATCGCCCCGTGTGTACGGGGCTTAAGAAATTAAATGATTCTTGTTTACAGGGGTGAAATGTAATAGGGTGAGATAATCAGAAAGTGAGAGATTTGGTAAGAAATCTCCAGTTTTTTTAAAGCGGCAATCATTTACACTGCAAAACCAGTTTGATTTTGCAGTGTAAATGATTGCCGCTTTAAAAAAACCTGGAGATTTCTTACCAAATCTCTCACTTTCTCACCCTATTACATTTCACCCCAGGTATCAAACATTTATTACCAGCGATTTAAACATTTACTATATATTGCCCCAAATTGTGAGTTGCCAACTTGGATAGATTCATCAGTCATTTCAAAATTGTGGAGGTTTACCAGTGCTAGTTACGAGTCTGTGCTTGCAGTACATTATATATCCAGAAGGGAGCGATCTCTTCCTCTTGTACAGGTTTCCTCTTTACCTGAGACAAGACCCAGAGTCCTGACTATTAATATATTACTTCTTACTAGAAATGAAAACCGCTCATAGACCAAGCGCTCTCAGGAACAGCCTAATATTTCCGTTTTACAGAACCAGGAGCTGGAGGGCGACTGCTATTAAATATTAAATGTTGATGAAATATTTGCTCAGAAAGTATTTCTTTCATCTAACACTTCAGTGTTTCAAGTACTAAATCCGTCAGCTGGGGATGTTTCCCATTGCTGACAATGCTTCCAGCTAAAGTAAATGTTGGGATAGATATAATAATATGCGATTGCTGGATGTACAGGATGTGTGTAACGTACGAGAACGATTAACGATGTGTCCCAAGTATAGACGTCAGCTGAGAGCTATCGCCATTTCCCTTGAGAATACCCCGGTTCTTCCACATTCAGTTTTACACACTGCATACTTTATTAATTAGAGGACTAATTATTTTCCTTTGGTATGCGACTCCACTTTATAGATGAGTGACAAGTGTTAGCAGAGGAATAAATAGCTCCAGCCAGGATTAGTTTACGTTTCATCAGTGGCGGCTCCTGCTATTGGGCTGCAGGGACTGCAGCCCCTCCAGTGAAAACCAGGAGGTTTCTATCACGTTCGCAGGTAGTCGTGCAAGAGGGGGGGGGGGCGCATTCTACCCATGTAGGGAGGGGGGGTGCAGGATCTACCTCCGGAGCTCTCTGCTGGCTGTCTGTGTCTCTCCCAGTCCTCATGTGTCACATGATCACATGTCTTTCCTGTCAGGAGTCACAGCACCAGGCTCCATGTGTGACCTCCTCTCATGTGGGGAGGTCAGCATGTAGTAGCTTTCTGTTGGAAGCTGCTACTGCCCATCATATATACTCCTCCCCCAGTTGGGCTGCCAGTACATGGAGTGATGACAGCAATAGCTTTCCAGCGGGAAGCCATTCTGTGCACATCACCAGAGCTACAGTGATTCCATGGGCTGCTGCCTGTGCAGCCCAGAAGCAAATCCTCTGCAGTGAGCATGCCCAGACTTCAGTGAGTCACTCAGTGTGATGCAGCTGGAGGAAGGTATGCAGTGCACCAGAGAGGTGCATGGGAGTTTATTTAATTTTTTATAGTATTTGAGCCTCTGTGAATAATACTTATTGAAACTATTATTTTTGTGTAGATCTTTAATAGGAGAATAATTTTCTGTAGTTTAATTAATATTAAAGTTATTCAAAGTGTGTGTTTTGCTCTGTACCTGTGTTTGTGTGCATCTGGGTTCATAATTTGTTTACAGTATATGCACATAAACACTGGTATAGAGCAATCACAATCAAGGTTACTTTATTCCATAGTTTAGGGTGATTTAAAGTAGATTATCTGTATGTTGTGTTCCGTTTGCAACGAGCAGTACCCAGGCAATTGCAGCCCCCTTAAGTCTAAAGGCCGGAGCCGCCGCTGCGTTCCGTATTGTTTTCTCAGTATAAGGTGCCGCCAGAGGGGTAGCAGCATAATCGTTATGTGACTTTGTGACCCCTCCTCTGGTAGAAGGCCGCCTGGTCAGTACATATAGGGGGTCATTGGGTCCACCCTATTTAGGTCAACCAATAAAGGTCGACAGGGCTGAAATAGTTTGACATGGCTAAGGTCAACATGGTCGGAAGGTGGACGCAAGCATTAGGTTTCACAATATGAATGTCGACTGTCAAAAGGTCGACACTTGTTTTTCATGGGTTTTTTGTCCCGAATGTCGACATAGATGACATGGACACCGATAAGTGTACCGCCTGGCTCGCTGCGCTCGGCACACTATTTTATTCTCCCGCCACGCCGTAGTGGATGGTAGGGCATGAAATACCGCATGTTGGCTCCCCCCAAAAAAGTAAAAAAACGCACGTCGACCTTTTAGCTGTCAACCTTCTCATTGATTGTCGCCCTAATGCTTGTGTCAACCTTCTGACCATGTCGACATTAGCCATGTCGACCTAAATAGGGTCCCCGTGACCATATCCCTTCTACAGAATGACGGCTATAAGCTGGTTGGTTGCTATGAGCTACCATCTCAGCCTGTCCGCTATAGAACGTCTGATAAAGCAGATATGACACACGGTACATGAAGACATCACGGTTCTATGTGCAAGGTGACTTATCCCGCATTTTATTCTTTCCCCAGATAAACACTTGGACTCAGATTGCTAACATGCTGAGCCGCCGCAGCAGCGCCGGAGTGGCCGTACTGGAGGGCATGCTGTACGTAGCAGGGGGGAACGACGGCACAAGCTGCCTGAACTCTGTGGAGAGATATAACCCGAAGGCAAACACATGGGAGAGTGTGGCACCAATGAACATTAGAAGGTAACCGATGGTAGAGGCAATGTGGAAGCCGATGGTAGGACTGCACTGTGGAATAAATAAACACGTATATTTTTATTACTCACATCAGCTGTTTACTATCCACAGAAATAACACAAATGTACCATATGCTGTGGTTAGTTAAAGAAACAAACAAACAGTTTAAATGGATTCAACCGCTAAACGGATCCGATTGGAAGTTACCATCAGTCTCATCTATCTCCCTACTTTAATATCACATCAAAGGAATTGTTGATGCTTCACAATCACTATTCATGTACATGAGAGGATTTTCTGCCATCAGATAACCTCCAGCTGGGAGGTTGGTGCGAGCATTGGGGATGGGGGGTTTCTGTAGCCCCCCTGCTGTATAGCCTCAGGAGCCTATGTAATGAGGGATAATCCATTTCCTCTGGGGAAAACTTTACACCGTGACTATTTAACAGTCTTGTAAATATATCGATCTATGTCATCCTCTGTTGCTGAAGATGCACATCACGTGGCACAATTAGCCTGGTAATAGCGAATTGCCACAGTAATAGCCTGGTTTTCATATGTGGGCTTCTGTAGTTCTAGCCACGCTGAGACCCCATTACTGTTTATTTTGCTGTTGGTTAGAAGATAAAAGACTTTGCTCTGTAGAAATCTCGATGTCCTAAGGTCCATCTGATGAGTGTCCAAAGGGGCATTGCTGAATGTTTTAGCTTCCCATTGTTTGGTGTTTAAATCCCATTCTCAGATCATGAACTGGAACAAAACGCTGGAAGAAGATTGAATAGTGGTGGCCCAGATTACTTCCTGTTACCTTAATAGTAAACAACTAAGTCCTTTTTAATCTTATTGTAAAGCTGGGTACACTCTACACATTGGGTAGTATTCAAGGGTTGCCGACCCTCCCGGAATTTCCGGGAGTCTCCCGAAAATCGGGTCCCCCTCCCGGCCCCCCGGAAGGGTGGGCAACCCTCCCGGATTCAGGGGGGACCCCCGCTGACCCCCGGATCGCGGCATTAAAATGCCTCGGGTCTCAGAGGAGGGGGCGGAGCTAAAACGGCACAATCACGTCATTTTAGCCCCGTGATGTCTCTAGCAAGCCCCGCCCCCTGTGTGGCTGCTGAATCTCTCCTCTGCGGGCTTCTCCCGGAGAGGAGAATCTTAAAGTCGGCAACCCTGTTGTATTCAATGCGGCCGGCGAGGGGGTTAAACAGCAAGGATTGCAGAAAACCAGAGATCCTCGCTGTTTAACCCCCGCGCCAGCCGCTCGCCCTATTCAACGTTCCGGGGAAATCCTCGCCGTCACAGGACGGCGAGAATTCCCCAAAACAGCGAGACCCGCGGCTAATGCAGAAAACCCGCTGTATCTAGCCGCGAGTCTCGCTGCTTGTAGAGCCGCATACGCCAATTCCCCCTCGCTCAAAAAGCGTAGTGAGGGGGAATTGGCGTATGAGGGGGTGAGTTGAATACTGACAGGGCGAGTGGTGACAGCGAGCAGGAAGCCCTGCTCGCTGTCGCCACTCGCCCACGGCATTGAATACACCCCATTATGTCATCTGATTTTCTAGTGTGTAACCACCTACGTGTTGTCAGCTACATCCTCTGTCATCCCTACATGCAGTGCCGGATGTTGTTAGCGAAGGCCATATTTACGAATGCAGCATGGCTGTCGCTGCCCTCATTATCAAATGTGTATGCACCTGCCAATGCTGGGTCCTATCACTGCTGATATCGGTGCTGACACATTGTAAGGTGTGTACAAAAATGTTTTTGAAGGTTAAAAGTAATAAAAATACTAATTCTATTTATATAGTAAAAGTAATAATAATACTAATTCTATTTATACAGATAGCGCAGGGCTTGTCTTTGCTGGGGATGGCGGAGGACTCGCCACCCGCCATCCCCCGCCCCGCGCCATCTGTATGTCGGAAGGGGACGCGCGTGCACGAGGTGCACGCGCGTCCCGTTCCGACGGAGCTTTTGCCCGGGTCCCCGCCGGCTTCCCCGGGTCCCCGCCGGTCCACACCGCCCCCCCGCAGCCCCCCGCAGCCCTGCCCGTCTCCCTGAAGCTGGAGACGGGCAGGACTGCACCCGCCGCGCCGCCTCGCCGCCCGGCTATTGAGACGCTCGTGCGTGGGAGACGCACGAGCGTCTCATTCAGCCAGAGCGCCAGATTGCTGGCGGATCGCCAGGGACACGGTCCTGGCGCTCCGCCAGCAATAATAAGCCCTGCTCCATCTGTATAGCGTTCTTTCTCCAAAAGGGCTCAAGGCGCTTAACAGATAGAATGAATGTAACACAGTACAGGAACAATGAAGTAAAGAAAAGCATTTCAAAGAAATGCTTGCATAAACAGGAAGGTCTTCTTGTTTTTGAAGGATTCTAGAGTGGGGGTTAAGTTCTAGAGGCATCTAGGCAGTGGCTGTGAGATGCATTGTCTTGTTTTAGATGTTTTGCTAATCTTGTCTTTCTACAGAAGCACTCATGATCTTGTCGCAATGGATGGGTGGCTGTATGCAGTAGGAGGCAATGATGGAAGCTCGAGTCTGAACTCCATCGAGAAATACAACCCGCGTACCAACAAGTGGGTAGCAGCATCCTGTATGTTCACCCGGAGGAGCAGCGTGGGGGTGGCAGTGCTAGAACTTCTCAACTTTCCTCCTCCCTCTTCCCCAACTCTCTCCGTATCCTCAACCAGCCTCTGACAAAGAATCAGGTCCATTACATCAAGGAGAAGCCCACTGTGTCTACCATAGATGACCAAGAGGAGCTAAACACTCGTTTCTCAGTTCTAGGGGACTTCTTCTCAGGACATGTCATTCGTCCATGTAACGTTGCCACTGATGGAAAGGCCTGCATCCCATTGCAAAGGTACCTCTTTGCCAATTAAAGACTGTATCGAAGACCCACCAGCAGCAGATGGGTTCGTACAACTCTATCTAGAGGTCCGGAAAGGGTTTTTCTTCACGCTGTAGCATCCTGCAAGTCTCCGCATCAGGGAAGATGGCAGTCTTTTGTTGTATTGCATTGCATTGTTCTCTTAAGCAGCAGAAGGGTTTCGGCCATTCTTCCTCTATTTATTCATTGACATATCATTAAGACTAGTCATCAAGAATAGACGTCTCTTGCACTTTAGACTTTGGCCCATCTATGTTTAGAGAATTATCTTTGAAATACAGGTCATAGAGTGAAGATGTTTTTTGAACAAAGAAAGAAACCTTGTTGGATCTTTTGGACGCTTTCAGGTTATGAAAAATAATATCCTGTAACGTCCTCGCTGGACTGGTATGATGTGCCATTTAAATATTACAAATAGGCACTATTATTTATTTATTTTTGCTTCTTTTTTTTTTTATCCCCATGTTTACCCAGTAGAGTACAATCCATCAGGATTATTTATATAAAATGACCAAGCGCCTGGTCTACATTGAAACAGATTTCTGTTTTAGAGAAACAAAACACAGCACTTTACTGCTACGAGATCTAGAAGAACGTTTCCATTCCTTGACACAAATTCAGTGTTTGTTCACTCCCCGTATTGGTAGGGTGTTGTAACACTTAAGTGGAAGTGGTTGAAAGCAAAAAAAAAAGAAAAGGAAAAAAAAAAACCTGCAAATTTCAAAATAATTTTTTGTGATCACAATTGGAATTGTTCACACTGAGTGTGAATCACAAGTGTGTGCATTATCCCACAGCAACCAATGAAATACTAACATTGTTTGATCTTTTGCAATTTATGGTATATGCTCACAGGTAACTGTATAGAGGGCGGAAATGTGTTGCTGTACACAGTGGGCCTTATTCAGATCGCTTCGCTTAGACACAAATTTGGCCAGTGTCCCGATGTTGTGCGTATGTCTGTACGCAGAGAAGTCCGGTCGCTGACCATGGGGTGGAGAGAGGCGTTGCGGCCTGATCAGGGTCATTACCGTAAGCACACCCTACGTTTCATGGGCGTTCCCATGAAAACACATGCATATGGAAATGCAGTCGGGATGTGTGGGAGGGGCGGAGAGCTGACATGACCAGATGTTAGCTGCCCGCCCATAAACCCTGCTTTTCTTTGCTCATATGTACGAGTGGTATAGACCACTCGTGCATGGGCGAGCACTTTCCACATCATTCGATGGTCGGCGATACTGTGTTCATCAGAAAGTAAGCACAGCATCAACCAACCTCAGAATAGTGATCAGTGTCAGTACTTACAGCACTAGCTTCTAAGGCAAACTGAAATGCAGTAAGCCACACCTGGAGCCAGATGCACCAAGCTTCAGAAAGGGTTGAGAGTGATAAACAACCAGCCAATCAGCTCCTACCTGTCATGTTACAGGCTGGGTTTGAAAAAATGACAGTAGCTATTTGGCTGGTTGTTTATCACTCTCCACTTTTTGAAACGTGGTGCCTCTGGCCCCTGGTGTTCTACCTCAGCATTGTGTGTGCTAACATTCGGTACTTCCAGTTCTCTCAATCACTGTTCTGAGTGCATGAGTATTACAGGCTAGACAACAGCCACCAATGAGCCTGTAACCCATTCACACCAGCATAATTTCCCGGGTGTGGCCCGGGAACAACCCGCGACTAGCGCAGGTGTGAAAGGTTACCGGGCCAAAATACCGGCAAAAAATGCAGGGATTTCAACCCTGCTATGGAGCAGGGTTGTTCCCGGGTTTAACCCGGGGACCTGACCGGTGTGAATGGGGTAGGGGATACTTACCCGGGTTGCCGGTCCTCGGTGTGCTGTCCGGCCAGGGATCCACACCGGCGGCTGGCGCAAATGATGGGACAGGCGGCAGATGATTGTGACGCAGCTCTCCGGCGGCAGTGAAGGCACCGGAGAGCTCTGTCATCTTCATCCGCCGGCTGTCCCGTCATTTGCGCCCGCCGCCCGTGTGTATCCCTGGCCTGCACGGAGGACCAGCAACCGGGGTGAGTATTCTACACACCTCCTGCCCGCCTCCACCTCCATCTGCCCGCCTCCTCCCCACCTCCTGCCAGCCTCCTTCCCGCCCCCTTCACACACCAGAAAATGCAGGGACTTTTCTGGTGTGAAAGTGGCCAACCTGGGAATGGCCCGGCATGATTCCTGGGCCATATTCCTGGGTGGGTCCCTGCATTTTCTGGTGTGAAAGGGGTATTAGAGAAACAAAAGCAATTAGCAGCTATAAATTACTGCACCTTAGTAAATGACCCCCACAATTATGTGCTACAAATTGCAGTTTTGTACTCTTAACAAGTGTGTTTTTTTTTTCTTTGAAATCAGCTGTGCTCCTCTGGGTGCTAACATTTAACATGTCCATATCAAAAAAACTTTCATCACCGCACAATTTGCACGTAAACCTATTTTCGGTGCTTCTGATGATAACTTTCTTATTTATTGAGAACCATTCGCTGCCATAGTTTTATTGTTCTATAAGGTTAATATGAAATGTTGCACTTCTGCGTGAACTTAAGTATATTTTTTAAGAATAACTCCGATAAGCATATATATATATATATATATTCTCATCTCATGCTAAATAACCTCACACTACTTCTGCAATAAACTCTAAGCTCCATAGATATATATATAGAAAAGGAACCTCAGTATATAAATACAGTACGTCACCGTATGCCCATGCTTGATGCACTCGTCTAACATCTCCTGTTCTCTTTGTCAACTGCGGTTTGTTTTTGCATGTTGTCAGACATAGCTTTTCCCGAACTGAGCATCATGTGCTTAAGCCCACAATGCACCTCTTCATGTTGCGTTCTACAAATTGGCGTCACAAGTGCTTTCAACACCAACTATGATGATCAATACATAGACCCAACATGTGGCCATCCGTGGACTGCAATGTTGTTCGTGTCATCAATAACTAACACAGATATCAATTACATTTAACCCCCCTCCTACACTAAAAGCGACATTTTTATTTAATGATGCATTATTTATTTAAGTATTTATTTATTTGTTGAGTAACCATGCATATTGCAATACCCGACTCATTTTTATGCTACATACACACTGGAGTTTGCAGGCTAAAATGTATTATTGATCTCTTTGCATAAAGGTAAGATTGTTTACATGCATTTACTATGTAGTTCTGTGTTTACAACCTCGTTCAGCCTGCATCGATAAAACGTGCCAAAAGTAAGTTGAAGCCGAATCTGGTTGAAGCCGAATGCAAGTGGAAGCCCATGCACTTGTTCTCATGGTTTATTTGTAATGCGCCAGTAAACTGCCCACACCAGGCCAGTCGGGTGTAAATGCCACTTCACCCCATCATTGCATTTACAATGTGCGTCATTGATTTTTCACAACATTTAAATTTTAAACGCAGCATTTTAACTCCATGATATATGTAGCCTAAGATGTATCAGTAATTGTCAACGTATCTTTTTGACATTGGAATGAAGAACTTTGTGATCAATTATTTAAAAAAAAAAAAAGAGAGAGGGTACTTTAGCCCTAGCAACCAACCTATGTGATTCATTACAGAAATAGAAACGATATGTTACTTCCATTTTTTCCGTGCGCCACTTTTTTTTAGATGGCCTACATAAGGACTTACATTAATTAAGAAAAAACTAGGCTTTATAGCCAAATTAATTGATGGGATACATACAGCTTTGCTGGCTATCACATCTTACACGATCTCTTTATGTTGTACTTTACAAGTTCTTTGCCTATGTTATAGAAGGTGTCAGCCTAATCCCGTCTTCCTTATCTAAACTGTTTCGACTCTGGTAGAGTATCCTTCTATCTTTTCAAATTAAATTAATTCTGAGTATAAGAATGTTCAAAAGACCTCTATATTTATTGGTCAGATAGAAGCCGGGTAACTCGGTGATCTGTTGGGGAATCTGCAAAATCCAGAAAGTTTAAAATCTCGACTGACCGATCCTGTTCATTTTATAGGTTGGAATCGATTATTTCTAACCTATTTACTTTCTGCCCACTGACCCAGGCATCAGGAGAACAGGCCCCTATAGAATGCAACTTGACTTATACGACAAAAGATCTCTTTGGAATATTCATAAATATAATCAGTTTAGGAGTTTATTGGAAATAGGGAAATTTGCGATGAAGTTGGGGGTTATTGGGCAAGATTCTTTCCAAAACACAGGAGATACCCTGCAAAGTAATCTTATTGAAGGACACGGCCAATGTATGTACTGTGTCATAAATCTCCAGTCCTGTCGCATAGAATTTATCACATCTTGACAGGACTTATTAGGCTATGAATGTTGTTTATAGCTGATTTGTAATGATCAGCTTGTGTTGTAGTTTTAGTGGTCCTTTAAATACTAAGGAACTAATTAAGAGTCGAAAGCTGGCAATGCATTGGCCAGTCCGGATACTCAGCCTGGAACACAGGATTATTATCCAAGTCCTTGGGTGGTCAAACTGGATGACACAGTAGTTCTGTACAAGTACGAAGAGATAAGATCACTTCCATCGAGGCTTATTTAGTGTTCTACCTCAAGATAAAATCAGGGTGTTTTACGGGATCGATTGTACTCTTGAATTGCTGTCATTTTGTGAATCCTGCACAAGCATCTGTATAATGTCATCGATGTTACAATCTAATAACCATACTGCCATTCTATTTCCATCATTGCAGTCACCCTTTTTATCGTCCCTTTTTTGTCTGTTACCATGTTGCACCAGTCTACATGTGTTTCGTCCATGAGCTTGACTTCATTTAGCTTTTTCCAATTGACTTCTTCCATGACGTTAAGCCAGATCCTCCACCAGACTTTGGTATACGTCACAAATGTGCTCACTTTTTTTCATGTTGATCGTTCTTTAGTGAACACTATTTGTTCATGCTGACACTGTATAATAACTGTACGTCTTGCAGTAATATAGAATGGGTGGAAGCCATTATTTTGCTGGGAGTAAAATGGTTACAAAAAATATGTTGGAAATAGTCTCATCAGAGAAGGAAAACTATATGTGCAGTGTATTTTTTTTTCCTGTAAATTTGTGTTCAGCATGATTACAGTAATTATTAATACCTGGGAAAGTTACAAATTGGAAGGACGTAGCAGAAATACATTCAGTGTGACGGATCAGATTTTCAGGTCGTACTAATAAAGGTGAAATAAAGCAACTTGTTAAAATTTGCCTAAATTTCCATTCTGTTTACCTGGCAGTTCAAATTTTTTTTTTTTCCGAAACTGTTCATTTTTGTATGTATTTTGTCCTTTTCTTTTGTTGTTCACTATAAATGCACAGTTGCCAAATAAACATATTCTGTAATCCTTAATATAGTGGTGTCAACATTCATTGTTGGAAGAACCTGATGAGTTGATTGGCTGCAGGCTGAAAAATATCTTCAGCACACAGACTGGCTGCGCCGTGAGGGGTGGCCGGCTGTGCGTGCAGAGTCCCTGTCCATGGCGCAGATGCGGGTGCCGCTGCTCTCCCTCCCTGCTACTCAGCTGCGCGGGGCGCCGGCCGCTTGATGAGGGGAGATGGTGTTAAGGATGGCCACAGACCATCGATGATTCAAAATCATCAATGTTTTATGGCCGATGTTGAATACTTTTGCCAACGATGGGGGAGAACCAGATGGTTTCCCTACATCGATGGCACAGCAAAACCAAAGTTTTGCTTCCCCCCAAAGTGCCGGGACAAGGAGCATAGCTCCGCCCCTGACACCTGTGAAGCCCCACCCACGTGTTTTGATTGGCCCACAGGCCAATCACTCACACATAATAGATGACCATCGATACCCATTGCATAGTTTTCACTATCGTGCCTCACGGGCCTATTGGGAAATCTGGCCCTGCAGTCAAAAAGTTGACATGTTTTTTCATGTTTTTTTGTCCTGGATGTCGACATGGACACCGTTTTGGTGCATCACGTCCCCTCCCATGGCTCGCTGTGCTCGACGGACTATATTATTCTCCCTCCACGCCCTAGTGGATGGTAGAGCAGCTGTACGTATACACAAAACAGAAGTGACCTGATTAACATGATGACATTTTCCGTGAAGTGTGCCATAGATTAAGAACATTACAGGTTTATTATAACCACAATCTACATTGTAAGGTAATCTTGCTTTAGTTCAGTCAAACCCAGCTATCGCCTTAGCTGGCAGAGTGCATAGCCGGTCACGTTTACTCACGCCCAGAAAAGAGGTAACCAAATATACATAATTACTGATTGGAAGGACAAATCAAATGTCTTTATTTACAACAATAGTCCTGGATTGTAAAAAAAAAAAATCAACTTAATAGTGCAGAAGTTAGTTCAGAGTCCCTAACAACAGATTAGACATTATCTAGATGGACTTTTGCAGCAAAGAGGCCTTGCTTCTGTTTACTAGCACCTGTTAAATCACTGCCATAAGGACATTATTGTCCAGTGTGTTTACAAGATTTTGTTTTGAAGAACAGGATTCTTATGCTGCCCATACACTTATGCGATCGGATTAGATGCAACATTTTATGCGATCGCATTCTATGCCAATTTTAAAACACTGGGAGGCCCTCTGATTGGCTGAGAGAGCTCAGTCAATCAGAGGGCTGCCTGAGTCTTTCAAACAGTTTTTTAAATTTCTGCCGCCACTGCTGTCCCCTGCTGCCCACTAGCGCTCCGTCACAGCGCTAAAGTATGGACACCGGCAGCGGTCCCACCGGCCCCCTCTCCCCAAACCAGACGCCACCAAAAGCGCCCCCCACCCGTGGATTGTATTTGGGCGATCACATACGATTGCTCCTGCAATTCCATAGCTATTATGTGCAGCACATACTATGTATAGACGTGACATTTGACCAGCGGGCCCGTTTCCACTACGCATGGGTACTGGAGGGCTATCCCAATATTCTTATTGAGATGCATTTTGCAGATACAGAAAAGAGCATTCTGTAGAAGAACTATGACCAGTTGATCCCAATCATTCATTGCGCACATCTTGGAATACGCCATGCAGACAAGTCAGAGACTGGGAATACGTGCACAAATGACAGTTCATGTCAATGATTCTTGTGCTTAGTAAATGTTATTTCAGTCTCTTCAGATGTTTGTTTTTGTAATATATCAACCATCTGTTTTTCTGGAATACATATACGAAATCCTGGCGGTAGGAATCCCGATGTTCAAAATCCCGACGCCAAAATCCCGACAAGGGGAGGGGGCGTGGATCGCCCTCCCCCCCCCCACATACGAAATCCTGGCGGTCAGAATCCCGATGTTCAAAATCCCGACGCCAAAATCCCGACAAGGGGAGGGGGCGTGGATCGTCCGCCCCCCCCCCCCCCCCCCTTGCAGGCTCCCTGCGCTCGTCACGCAGTGGGCCCGGGGCCTTGCTACGCTCGGCACACTAATTCTCCCTCTATGGGTGTCGTGGACACCCACGGAGGGAGAAAGTGATGGTATTTCGGCGGTCGGGATTTTGAATGCTGGGATTCCGATCGCCGGGATTTCAACTGCATCCCATTTTTCTTAATTAAAAAAAAAAGACATTTTGGACAGAATACTATTTAGAATAACCAGTCTGGGTATAGGAACACCTTGGCTGCTAGGTACCATGCTTCTTGCTTGGTCTGTTATTGTTTTTCTAGAATATCAGAAGTTATACCCATATCAAATTTTTACTTGCCTATGGTCCAGCATTGCTGATGTTTGACTGATCCCCTGGAGATGCACAGGAAGCCCATGAAGTTGGTCCAAAAGAGATGGAGCTGCAAAACTTGACCCCCCGATGCATTCTGGGAGATTCTCGGTACTGCTAATCATCCTAAATCTACAGATTGCTGACATAGAGCAAGGTAGTAAGAAATCCGAAGATGCATTAGGTAGCCTGGATCTTGGTCATGTAAAACTTTGAAAGTCAGTAAGGCAAATCTAGATTCAACGTATTGCAGGTAGCCAATGAAGGGAGTGAAGAATGGACAATATGGGGCAGGAATGAGCTGATTGGTTAATAGCCTGGCGGCTGCATTTATTATGCAGTTTTTTCCTGGTAGACCCAGGTAGAGTGCATTGAATTAGTTCAAACTTGATGAAATAAATGCATGTATGATTTAACAACCAGGGTATACCTTTTCAAAAAAGGATATATCGGGCGCAGTTATTAGTGGTAAATTTGTAAAACCACAGCTGAAGATAATTTAATTATGCTGCTCCCACATGAATTTGAATTCAGTAGAACAAAAAAAAACCAGGAATAATTAGAGAGCGCACTGTGTTGATTCAATACTTTTAATTATAAAAATAGGTAAAATATACTAAAATAAATTAGAATTTAATAAACATAAGAAAATTAATACATACAATTATACTGTTAAAAACAATATTGCACTATATCCAGCATGGATCGTGAGATTTTTGTACAACCGGTTGTAAGGTCCCACTGATGTTTAAAAATATATATCAGCTCTATGGCACAAGCATTAACGTCCAAGTTCCTTAGGTTCAATTTATCTTTTTGATAATATTAAACGGATAATTACCAGTCCCGCTGAGCTCCAAACAGGAGATGATGGTCACGGAGGAAAAGGGAGACAAAAGTTCCACTGATAAATGCTAACAACCGGCGGAGCTCAGTTGTTGTAAAGCCACCGTCGGGAGCCGATATGCTGTGTAACTTATGATGCCTGATGGATTTCCCTTTGGCGTCCGCTTCCACCGGCGGGACCCAGTTGTAGTGAGGGTCACCGTCGGGAGCAGACGGTCCGTCTCCGTATTCTCCGTACCCTCCGGATGTCAGTCGGGAGGAGGGGAGCTCACACGTAAGCCTGATGTTGCTTCACCGCTCCTGAGCTCGCCGCAGGTCACTCGCAGCGGGCGGCCGGATAGCGGTAATAAACTGGATGTCCGTGGAAGGTTAAAGGGCTGGAACTGGATAGACTGCCAAACAGAGCTGTGCTGGATACAAAGCTTGACGCGTTTCTCCGTCTTTCAACACTGACGGTTTCTTCAGAAGCTCAAAATACCTACTGGTCTCACTGGTTAAAAAGGCAGGTTGGCCAATCACCTTTCTAGATTAATTGCATAACACCGGTTTCCAATCTGTTCATTTCACAGGTGTGTCAAGGTGACGTATGGTCTGAATAAATCAATTTAATATACATACTGTGGATATCATCGTTATATAAATTACTTCTAATTGAATCATATAATTCATTATAACAAATATTCATTAAATCAAATAATAATTATATACATAAACATATTCTAATAAATGGCATCCTTGAGCGCTATTCTCTCTGCTTAGGATTATTACTATTATACTGATGTTTACTTGCAGGGCGCCTATAGCTCAGAGATAGGGAAGAGGCCTATCAGCCAAACAGGTCTCTACTTCACAGGTTCTAGACACGACTATAGCGTCTATTTCAAAGTCAACTAGATACATTTTAAAGTTTTTTAGATACATTTTAACGTTTTTTTTTATTATTCCTAAAGAGATCAGAGTATGGAAGCGAATATATCAAGAGTTCAGTTTGATACAAGAACATAAGAATAGATAAGTAGTTCAAAGACAAGGGTATGAGTTATCACACGAGGACAGAGCTACCATGTAGGTTCGACTCTCTAACCATACATCGATTTCTCACTTATATTTATATTTATATTATGGCATGTTTAAATTCATTCCTAAGTTCTAAGTTCTAAACTAGATTTCTTACTGATTCTTTATCAAGAGATATATAACAATAATGGTGAGAGTAAGTTTATATAATATTTAAAGGTAACAATTTTCTATATGGTGTAATATCTTCATAAAGGACAAAAATATCAGTACAAAAAAGATGTCGACCTCAGTCAAACAAGTTCTCCTTACTGTACAGATAGTTATATGTAAGTGGCTGTACAGATTATTCATATCTATACAGCCAGATTCCCTTTATCTGCACATTACGAGGATCAGCCAAAAAATTATAATGTAAATGGACAAGAAAAGAGATTAAAACAAAAGAGAGAACAAGGAAGGAAACTTGAGAGAATCCGACTAATTATATTAGAACATCCTTTCACTATTAATTTTATTTTTATATTTATATTTATATATATTTTCTATACATTATTTAATTCAATATTATCATTAAGGCCGGTAGGGAAAAGGGTACCAAGTGAAAATATCCAGAATGCTTCTCTAGCACATAGTCTGTCGTATCGGTCGCCACCTCTCAATGTATGTTCAATGTGCTCGATTCCCTGCAAGCTTAGCACTCGCAGGTCTCCATTATGTTTAAGTTTAACATGTTTTGATAATGAGTGTTTGAGCACTCCTTTCAAAATATTCCTTCGATGTTCCAAAAATCTTGTGTTTAGTGTGCGGATCGTACGACCCACATATTGGGACCCGCATACACATGTAATTAAATATATAACATATGAGGTTTGGCAATCGATACGACTTTTTATGTTAAAAGAAGTTCCAGAGTGAGATGAATTGAAACAAGTATTAGGTTCTTTAATATGTTTACAGGTCATACACTTATTCTTGTTACATTTAAAACATCCTTTCGTCTTCACTATTCCTACCTGATCAGTATTTTCACGTTTAAAGTGACTCGGTGATAGAATGTCTCTTAATGTTCTGTTCTTTTTGAAAATGATTTTTGGAACCTCCTCTAGATGAGGGGCCAATATATTGTCACATTTCAATATCCTATAGTTTTTATTTATAATTTCTCTCAGTTGATCCGAATATGTATTAAATTTGGAAATAAACAAAGGATTATCAGGTATTACTTGCTTGGTCATGGTTTTTGAATTTAGAAGAGACACTCTTTCTATCTTCTCACTTTCCAATTGGGCTTTATCTAATAACCACTCTGGGTACCCTTGATCCAAAAAAGTCCCTCTCATTTCTTCCATTTGTTGTCTATATGTATGATCTTCTGAACAATTTCTTTTTATCCTGCAGAATTGATTTTTTGGAATGTTATGGACCCACGGTTTATAGTGACAGCTGTGATAATTCAAATATTTACTGTTATCCACCTCTTTCTTATATGTTGCAGTTGAAATACAATTGTTTTTAATAGTTATAGCTATGTCCAAGAAGTTTATCTGTTGATAGTCATAAGTGAAAGTGAACTTTAAACCAAAAGTGTTAGAATTGAGTGAGTGCAAAAAATCAAGTGCCAATGTTAAATCCCCTTTCCAAATAAAAAATAAATCATCGATGTATCTGCCATATCGCACCAGGTTCGCCCTATATTGGCTATGCCATATGTACTGATCTTCAAATTGGCCCATATATAGATTTGCGAAACTCGGGGCGAACCTGGTGCCCATCGCAGTACCAAGTGACTGTAAATAAAAAACACCATCAAATGTGAAATAATTATGAGTGAGTATGTAATGTACAGATTGTAAAATAAACTTTTTTCTGATATCACTCAGGATTCCTTCTTGATCAAGATAATATTGCACTGCAAGGATCCCCTTGTCATGTGGGATATTAGAGTACAATGACTCTACTCTACATAATAATGAATTATATGATTCAATTAGAAGTAATTTATATAACGATGATATCCACAGTATGTATATTAAATTGATTTATTCAGACCATACGTCACCTTGACACACCTGTGAAATGAACAGATTGGAAACCGGTGTTATGCAATTAATCTAGAAAGGTGATTGGCCAACCTGCCTTTTTAACCAGTGAGACCAGTAGGTATTTTGAGCTTCTGAAGAAACCGTCAGTGTTGAAAGACGGAGAAACGCGTCAAGCTTTGTATCCAGCACAGCTCTGTTTGGCATTCTATCCAGTTCCAGCCCTTTAACCTTCCACGGACATCCAGTTTATTACCGCTATCCGGCCGCCCGCTGCGAGTGACCTGCGGCGAGCTCAGCAGCGGTGAAGCAACATCAGGCTTACGTGTGAGCTCCCCTCATCCCGACTGACATCCGGAGGGTACGGAGAATACGGAGACGGACCGTCTGCTCCCGACGGTGACCCTCACTACAACTGGGTCCCGCCGGTGGAAGCGGACGCCAAAGGGAAATCCATCAGGCATCATAAGTTACACAGCATATCGGCTCCCGACGGTGGCTTTACAACAACTGAGCTCCGCCGGTTGTTAGCATTTATCAGTGGAACTTTTGTCTCCCTTTTCCTCCGTGACCATCATCTCCTGTTTGGAGCTCAGCGGGACTGGTAATTATCCGTTTAATATTATCAAAAAGATAAATTGAACCTAAGGAACTTGGACGTTAATGCTTGTGCCATAGAGCTGATATATATTTTTAAACATCAGTGGGACCTTACAACCGGTTGTACAAAAATCTCACGATCCATGCTGGATATAGTGCAATATTGTTTTTAACAGTATAATTGTATGTATTAATTTTCTTATGTTTATTAAATTCTAATTTATTTTAGTATATTTTACCTATTTTTATAATTAAAAGTATTGAATCAACACAGTGCGCTCTCTAATTATGTATGATTTAAGGCAGATCTGTCAGAATGAAGTGCTATTTCCAAGACTAAACATCAGCACATACACACAAGCGCAGCGTGGTTTCCCACGCACAGGCTGCAAATGGATGTTTAGGATAAAAGATGTGGTGCACGCATATAAAAGTGACTTTCAATTCAATTACATATGCGTGCATGCTGGGACACAAATGATTGGGCAGCTGTTATAGGGTGATGTCAGCTGGCCGCCCCCCGCACCCGCGTACAAAACAGAATAACCCCTATTGTGTGTTGTACCACTATTGATATGTGCGGTAATCACGGAACTGGTACTATGATTGATTTGGTAACTGTTTGGCAAAGGTTTTGTATCTGTACCAGGGATCCACAGCTTATGTTCAGGGTATGTACCGTTTTATCCAATAAGAGTCAATTTCAGCCTTTATGGCTCTTCCAACCATTCATACTATAAATGGTGTGTGAAATTGCATTGTGCACCCATGGTGGAGGCTCGGTGAACCTCCTTTAACTGATAAGTGTGCATAAAACTAGAGCACCAAAACTGAGCTGAAGATCCAAGTGACAGCTTCACTCCCTCAAAAAGAGTATACACTATCTAATAATTGTGCAAGGCCAGTTCCTGCTTCCAATGTAATGTGGGGTACACACCAGGACGATATGGCCCAAAACAAGCCAATTTAGATACAATCTCGACCGATTGTATGGAAATTGGCCATTTCGCTGATCCGATGTGCGGTCCTGCGTGTCGTTAGGTCTTTTCTGAGATCCTACCTGCTGCAGGTAGGATCTCAGAAACATATACAACAGAGGAGAGGGTTGGTACAGGCAGACATGGGTATGGAATTGTTTTAAAGGATAGGTATAACCAACATCATTACCGTCTTTGCTATAATTGCTGGTGGTATTTGGTTGGTGGTGCTCCCAAAAAGATGTTCAGCGTTAGAACTGAAAAAGGGGGTCACGAGGATGACTACAGGAGAACATACTCAAGGTTTTTTAAGGCACACTTTGTGGATCTCAGAAACGAACATTGTAGTGGGTGCGGGTTGCGATCGGATCGCGATCACATCAGGGTCTTTTTCTGTGCCGGTCGGCGGCTCCGTCAGCTCGTGAGTGGGTCGTACGTTCCTGTGACGACCGGCTCACGAGCAGGATCGTCCTGGTGTGTACCCAGCACAAGGCAGGATATAAATTACTCTTATTTCTGAAACTCTAGATTAGCTCCTGTGAAATTTTGTTTAAGGAAGAGCGTCCTAAGACCACCTAACTTTGTTTGTTCCAGCCCCATCCAGTCTTGCCAGTGGTCCTAGTCCAGAGCCTAAACAAGACACATATCCTAAAAGTTTGTACTGACTAGAGGAACTCGGCTGGAATACAAACCCAAGGGGCAGACCCAATACAAGGTATGGGTGATAATCTGGAGAAACCAGAAGTAACACAAGGCCAAGTGATGCAATTTCAGAATGTGCAATCTATCCACATGGACACCTCTCCAACTTTCGTTTGACAGAACCAGTTCTGTTTCTCAAAAACTTAGTTAAATCTAGCTCCTCCATTCCATATTGGGGCAGTACGGATGGTGTAATGGTTAGCATTACTGACTCACAGCACTGAGGTCACGGGTTCCATTCCCACCATGGCCCTAACTGTGCGGAGTTTGTATATTCTCCCCGTACTTGCGTGGGTTTCCTCCGGGTACTCCGGTTTCCTCCCACAATCCAAAAATATACTGGTAGGGTAATTGGCTCCCAACAAATTAACCCTAGAATGTCTGTGTGTGCGTGTACATGTGGTAGGGAATATAGATTGTAAGCTCCACTGGGGCAGGGACTGATGTGAATGTTCAACTATACTCTGTACAGCGCTGCGGAATATGTGTGCGCTATATAAGAAACTGTTAATAAATAACATCTCAATCTGCCTACACCATACATTACATTTTCCCCACCAGTTTATCCTGAAGCTCCCAAGTCACAATATTTCACAGAGTCGGTGCAACTTGCGAATCTCAGAGAAATGTACCATGACATATCTATAATATGTGCAGGGGCCCACACCCATAATATGTGCAGGGGCCCACACCCATTTCTTCAATGCCCACCCACCAAGAGAGCCATGTTTGTAGCCACTGCGCTGCACATATCACCAGGAAAATGGCGTGCACAGTAGGAAAATCACTGGAAAAATGGACCTGTGCCATTTCCCTGGAGAGAGCTGCACATGCAATTTAGACTCTTGGCCACAGACCTGGGTTTGGGTTCTACTTACAGGGGCGGATTGGGACTCGAATCCGGCCCGGGAGCAGGGGCGGCGGCGGCAGTATGTAAGCGTGCCTGGGGGGGGGGGGGGGGGGGGGCTCACCTGCTACTTCTTTTTTCTGCTGGTCGGGCGGAGGGGGAACAGGAGCTGGGAGGTGCTATGCGTGCATGCGTAGCAGCCCTCCAACGGCCATTTTGGGTTTGGGCAAAGTGCTGTGGCCACTGAGTTTAAATGGCCCAGTTTCCCGGTGGGACAATCCGCCCCGGTCTACTAATGACTGTAGTGGGAACAGTAGGCCCAGACAAAAGGGTGTGTTGAATGCAGCCGGCAGGGGGTTAAATGGCGGGGATCACAGAAAATAAGCAATCCTCGCTGTTTAACCCCCACGTCGGCCGTTCACCCTATTCAGCATTCCGGGGGAACAGCAAGGGATCTTGGCACCCTAGGCAAAACTTCTGCCCCCCAAACACTGCCAATTAGCCACTTTCCCAGTCAGTCAGGTGGGGGGAGGTTAGGATTAGGCACAGGGGGAGGGGTAGGCTGTGGGAGGGGAGGTTAGGCTTCAGAAGGGGAGGTTAGGATTAGGCACAGGGGAGGTTAGGATTAGGCACAGGGGAGGTTAGGCTGCGGGAGGGGAGATTTAAAAATGTGTGAGTGAAAAAGAGGAGGAATTAGGATAACTAGGGATGCGGTCATTTGGTCTACTGCATTATGGTCGACAGTCATTAGGTCGAATCCATTAGGTCGACATGCTAAAAGGTCGACATGACTCTAGGTCGACATGGGAAAAGGTCGACATGATTCTAGTTCGAAAGGTCATTAGTTCGACAGGTCATTAGTTCGACAAGGTCATTAGTTCGACATTGTCTATGTCGACATTCACAAGGTCGACATGGAGTTTTTCACTGTTTTTTGAGCCAACATGTGCCGACAGGCGGTATTTCATGCCCTACCATCCACTAGGGCGTGGTGGGAGAATAAAATAGTGTGCCGAGCGTAGCGAGGCACCGTGCCCGACGCATTGCGAGCGCAGCGAGCGATGCGAGGGGATGCAGTGCACTTTAAACTGTGTCCATGTCGACTGTGTTGACATTCAGGTAAAAAAACAGTGAAAAACCCCATGTCGACCTTGTGAATGTCGACATAGACAATGTCGAACTAATGACCTTGTCGAACTAATGACCTGTCGAACTAATGACCTTTCGACCTAGAATCATGTCGACCTAGAATCATGTCGACCTTTTAGCATGTCGACCTTTTAGCATGTCGACCTAATGGATTCGACCTAATGACTTTCGACCATAATGCAATAGACCAAATGATCCCAACCCGATAACTAAATCCCCCCTTCACCTAATGGAATGGGCTAGATCCGCCCCTGCTATAAAAATAAGAGCCAGCCACAGGGAATGCCTTCTAGCAGAGCAACTAGCCTGCTGCACCCTCCACCCCCAGCATCCATGGCCCCACACCCTCTCCTCCCCGGATCTCCGCTCCAGCAGCCCTCCCTGGCTCTCCGCTCCATGTGCCCCCCCCCCCCCCCCCCGGCTATTCGGTCACTCGCCCACCACCTCATGGGTGTTTCCTGGCGCCATTGTCGAAGCACCCTGGAGCCACCTTCTCCGCCACTTCGGCCTCCAGGCGGGACAGGATGGGGGATAAAGAATGTAAGAATAAAGCAGCCAGTATTTACCCTGCGCAGAAACAAAATAACTCCCCCAAATCTAAAGCCCCGTACACAGAGGGTGATGGGAGAGCCGATGGTGAGCGACGTGCTTAGGCGCGGATCACTCAGCACACATACCGGCCGCAGCCAGCACCCGCAATGCCCCCGCGATATGTGCTGAGCAGCGGCTCACCTAGGCTAATAGGCAAAACGCTGCGATCTTAGCAGGAAAGACAGAAGATGCACTGTATCATTGTGGGCAATGGTGCGTGCGGGGCCACACATCGCGATCAAAGCCCTGGAAGTAGCATTAACCTTAAATGTGCCGTTACTGTGTCTGACTGACCCTTACGCAGGGCTGTGAGGAGAAATCCGGGGGGATATTGCCCCTAAATTCTACTGTAGGGCCAGAGTACGAGCCTTACACCCCTATATGTGGGGGAACCGCATGTCTCCTCCCCCTGTGCAGTGTGTGACATATTAGGGTGCAGTCTATGTATATATAATATAATATATGTTATGCTCACTCCCGGGTGGAGTGTCCCCTACCTGTGAGCCACCCTGGGGTGAGTATAACTTGTATGTGGCTGAATCGTTCACAGATATATCGCGTTGGAGCATCGTGCTGTGTGTACGGGCGATCCGCCAACCGCCCATACAGCCGTGGGAGCTATCAGTGATTGACAGCTCATGCACCCGCCTATTTGGGATGTCAGTCCTGACGGATTGTGCAGCCTGTATGGAGAACACACATTGCCTGATCCGTCTGTAGATATAGCTACCAGCATGTACCCAGCTTAAGCCTGAGGCTTCTACTAATCTGCGACTGACTATGGCTGGCAGTAGTCAGCGCTGTCGTCAGAGACCGACCCCAAAACATCTGGGCTTGTCTGCATTATATCAATCACACTCAGAAAACGGCAGGTGTACGCCCCTAATCGCCGGCTTCCTGTCAGTCAAACTGTGACAGCACTGTGATTGGCAAGCGTCCGTATTGTCATTTGCATATTGATGTCACGCACACGCAATGTGAATACTGCGCACAGGCAGCCGGGCGATAACCGCTCAATTTGTGTTTTATGCACCCGAAAGAATTGTCTACAGCGCTGCGGGAAGAGAAAAGTGTGTGGTGGACAATCCTGCAGCCACCAAGATGGAGGGTTGCCTGCCCCCAAAAACTGGTAAAATTGGAAAATCAAGGGGCGCTTGATTGAACAACAAGAGACAATGAAATCTAAACACAATTTATTATCACCTAAATACATAAAATAAAATATGAAATGTAACAATCCGGTCTTAGTACTAAACATACATATGTACAAATATGTGTTTACCTCCCAGATGCGGGGAAATAGTGATAATCACGTTATTAGATCATTTGCTGGAAAGATGTATAAATCTCCATATATGATCTGCATTTACTAATATGCCCAAAGGAAATAGAGTCCTTAGTTAGTGAATGGCATCCAGGAGATAATATACCAGCGGATAATCAGCATAAAGTCACCGGGAAATCCTTACGTTTATGTTTACATTTGAGGGGTAATAATGAGCAGCACATACAATCTATTAGATCCGATACGATGCACGGGAGCGCGCATCGGATCGGATCTAATGTCAAACACATGCGATTTCATCCGATATATCGGCCGATGTAATCGGAATGGGACGAAATCAGGCGAAATCGCACTAGTGTATGGGCACCTTAAGTTACCTCCAATGTTTGTAGCCGGTAATAGATGATAGCCGCAGGGGTGTCTGTAATTGCTAGAAATGTGCACAGAGTCTCCTGACAGATGAATCTGGCTCGCACGGTTCCTTTTATGCACATGTAGTATTACCAACAGTCCTTAGACCAGAGGTTCCCAAACGCGGTCCAGTGTTCGTCCGGGGTCCCCCCACCCCCAGCAGTGGGCTGTGCCCCTCACTCTCCTATGACACCGGCAGAAACGGCATGCAAAACTCAATACTCATGGCGGTGCAGCGGAAGTCCTCACAAGCCGTCTCTGCTCCACATACGGGGTCTAAGGCAGAGGTTCCCAAATGCGGTCCACAAGGCACCCCAACGGTCCAGGTACTAATGCTGTGTACACACGGGGTAATATGATTGCTGGGGATATATTGCTAGCAATATATCCCCAGCAATCATATTGCTCAGTGTGATGAGACACTGCTACGGGGCGGAGGGGGAGCGCAGCAGCAGCACACTGCTGTCACTTTGATGGGAGGAGGGAGGGAGCAGCGGCATGGGGCTGGGGAAATAAACGCTGATCTCCCTGGCGCTGACCTCCCGGCACAGCGATCGCCGGGGAAAGCCGGGGAAACCAGCGACCATTAGGCAGTGCACACGGGAGCGCGCAGCTGGCGATTTATCGCCAGCTGCGCTCCAAATCACTGGCAATATGGTCGCTCAGCGACCATATTCCCAGCGATTTTACATGAAATTGCACCCGTGTGTACTCACCTTAAGTATATCCATGCTTGGCCACAGGTGACTTAATTAGTAACTCAGTCAGTCAGATTTAACCATCTGTGCTGAGCCATGGTCCACCTAAAACCTGGACCGTTGGGGTGCCTTGAGGACCGCGTTTGGGAACCTCTGCCTTAGACTGAGATCCCGTATGTGGAGCAGAGACGGCTTGTGAGGACTTCCGCTGCACCACCATGAGTATCGAGTTTTGCATGCCGTTTGGTCTGCCGGTGTCATAGGAGAGTGGGGGGCACAGCCCACTGCTGGGGATGGGGGGCCCCCGGACGAACACTGGCAGGCTGCTGTAGTAGGAAAACATTTTTTCCTGTCAAATGCTGATGGGCCTATTTGGATGAGGGGCCTGGAGCTGCAGTTCCATCCACCCCATTGTTTATCCGGACCTGCCCCTACATAGCGTTACATCGTAGCCAGTGTGAGAAACCTTCTTATTATTAAAGGTTCTCCCCCAAATAACACAACACCACCCCACCATATTTTGATGCTTCAAAATTTTTTATTTTTAGAAATACCTGAATATGCTAATACTGTGCCTCTCATTGGTGCATTTTAACATCAATCACCATAAGGTGCAAATATCAGATACAATATATAATAAGCAAATGACCCCAGTATCAGTTGGAGCCTATGTATTCCTATGCTGCAGGCTGGTGAGTAATGATTTGGGATGGAGCAGATGTCAGGGGAAGATGTGATGGCAATGGGACAGAGATGAGATTTTACCATGAGACATACCAGCCAACTGCCACTATTGCTGCCACACAGTCCCAATCTGTGGCCTCGCAGGGGAGGTGCTTAAGGGGTAGTGGGTGGGGCTTTATTATAAAATCTGTATAAATATTCTGTAAACTACTCACTACATTCATGGGAATACATATTCTCAATGGCTGGTTTTCTCTATGCCAGTAACAAATATGGCCGCCGGACTGCAGTGCTGAGAGCTGATTGGCCATTTTGAATCTTTGGGACAGGTATAAAACCAATGCAGACTGGACCATCAGTGGCATTTGATGAGTTGAAGTGGTTGATGCAGTTGTTGCTGATGTGCTAAACTCTTGCCTCTGGAAGAGCGAACTAGACTGTTTCGGCATCTAGTGTGATACTTCCGGCTTTGGTTCCTGATACACAGCGCACAATAAAATCTGTGCTTTCCCTGGATTTTTTTATTTTATATTTTCCTTTCTAGCATCTAACATCTGGAGATGAGCAGACGAGAGCTGAGACGGCTCCTCCAGGACCAGAGAAGATGGAGGAGCCGTCATGAAGATCCTGGTAAGTGAGATGTTAGGGGCAGTGATTCTATACTAAGGGGGCAATTTGTCAGAGCCTGGGGAGAGATGAAGTACCAAACCACCAGCTCCTAACTGCCACCCAAAATGACAGTAAGGAGCTTACTGGCTGGTGCTTTATCTCTCCCCACTGTACCTTTCTACAAGCTGTGATAAATATCCCCCTCAGTCCTCTCACCCTGTGTGGCATGCGGGCGGCAGTTGGAGTTAGCTGCACATTAGTATATGTCCTACCTTATACTCTGGGGGAGATTCATGACAGCTTGGAGAGCGATAAGATGGGGAGAGGTAAAGGGGACCATTTATCAGTGAGTTTTTGTGATTTAAAACCCAATGTGTATAATAACTGTTGCTCCAGCCAATCAGCTCCTGTCATGTGTCTGAAAAATGATTGGCTGGGGATGATTGGCTGGATCACCATTTATCATACACATTGGGTTTTAAATAGCTAAAACTCATGATATATGCGCCCCCAAAGTGATGTATGTACTAAAACTTAGAGAGATATATAGTGGACAGAGAATGACTGCCAACTAACCAGCTCCCAACTGCCATTTTACAAATACATCATGTGACATGCCAGCTAGGAGCTGATTGGCTGATACTTAATCTCTCTCTCTAAGCACTGATAAATCTCCCTCCATGTCATTGTACCCTATGTGGCATGCGGGTGACATTTGGAGATGTGGCCCCCATACATCAGCAATGAACTGGGGCAATTTGGCATTTTACAGATGATTGTGTAAACGAAATGTACAATGTACGGGGGTCACAGATGGCAGATTCTGAGCACATAGTGATTGGGATTGGTAACGCAGGTTTGCAAACAATCTAATATATAAAAGGAAAAATGTGTCTGTCCTTCTGTCTTTCTATACAAATCCACAATTTACCAGGGATGATCGTGAAATTTTACAAACGAGCGTATTAAAAAATGGCTGAGGCAACTAAAAAAATTCCAAATTAAAATAAATTACTGTTAATGTTTTATTAATTAAAAAACACTATTTTTGCTGTACGCTCATATCTAAGTTCAAGCATAACTCCGGAATGGCTGCAGCAATTTACACCAGACTTGGTACACATATTACTTACAATCTGGGAACAAACACTGTGGGGGTAAGACAGCCCTAGCACCCCTAGGGAGTGAGGCACCAGCACAGCATAACTCCGGAATGACTGCAGCCATTTACACAAAACTTCATACACATAAGACTTACGATCTGTAACCAAACACTGTAGCGGTAACGCACCCCTAGCGGGGAGGCACCAGAGTATTCCAGCAGCAGCATAATTCTGGAATGGCTGGAGTAATTTACACCAGACATGTACATATATAAATTACAATCTGGGAACAAACACTGTGGGGGTAAGACACTCCTAGAACCCCTAGGGCTGTGGCAGCAGCACAGAGCTTTTCAGCAGACTGCATAACTGGAATGAATGAATCAAGTAACACCAAACAGTCAGGGCTGGATTTGTGCCTAGGCCCGTGAGGCACCGGCCTCAGGGCGGCACCATTCAAGGGCGGCAGGCAGGCTGACATTCTGTTAAATAGCAGCATGGCACAGCGGGTGGGCAGCAGCGAGCGCCGCCGTCGCAGACATGAGTTATTATATGTTGGCGGCAGCGCCGCTCGTCACCCGTCACTGCCCACCCATTCTGCCATACACATTACATCACCACTTAGTGGCTGGGTCCTACGGTCCCCCTGTGTATCCGGAAATGGCTCAGGCTCACTGCTGCCGGCGCCCGCTCATTGGCTACTCTACACACACACAGTCTATTGGCTGCATATCCAGCAGCTGAGCGGCACGCAGATCCTCCCTGCACTAAGCCAGTCACAGTGGCCCTTATTCTGGTTGGTGCGTATATTTCCGATTTATTTCAGAGCGGTTTGCACGCCACGCTGTGCGGACATCGTACGAAAAAACGCCCACCGGTCCTCCGCATTCGGACGGACTCACACTTTAAGAAGAGGGCGTGTTTACGGACGACATCCAAACCTTGCGTGTGTGGTGGACACACACATATTCTGCACGGTCTTGCAGCGTCTGCACAGTCTTACCGCATCAGAACAGACGGGAACATGGCCGTACGCACATGTATATTTATATTAGTGATAGGAAGTTCTGTCCATTGCTTGCAGTGTAAATGTGTTTTAAAAATGCAGCATATATTTGTGTGTTTAGTAATGGTCCATTTAAGCTGCAATGGTTCCAATTGAAGCAATGACAAGAGTGTAATTAATGAGTAATGAGTAAAGGAGTGGATTGTATTGTGTTTAGCTGACATTGGTTGAGGTGCGCCCGTACTGATTGGGCTTTCCGAATGCCTAGCACATGACCGAGTGGTGTCCGCAAAGCAATACTTGCTTATGAAGACCGCATGTTTCCTGCCTTTTTGTTCGCATGCATTCGGTGTGCTGTCCGAATGTACGCGTACCAGAATTAGTGCACTCCCTCGTGTACGCCCATGTTTACGCCCAGTTTAACCCACTTTGAAACTACGCCCCTGTGTAGTTCCGAATGACGCCCATATTACGCCCATATTTCCCGAGTGAATGCGGTGCACATTTCTGTACGGTATTAGTGAGAACAAGTACGGAGACCTTGCGTGGCACATGCGCATAGCGTTGCCCACGCATGCGCAGACGGCTAAAAAACGCCATCCGAAAGAGTGCGGGAAAGTACGCACAGACCAGAATAAGGCCCAGTGTGAGAGAGACTGACGGAGACACTGCTAATCACTCTGTACAAGTGCCTCCCTCCGGGTCATCTGTACAGTGAGCAGCCCAGAGTGCTTAAAAAAATATTAAGGTGGGCTACAGTTAAATTTTAATGAAATATTTTATATATAAAATATATCTTGCAATTCTAGATGAGTGGGCAAAAAAATGGAAGATGAGGTTCAATGTAGATAAATGTAAGGTTATGCACCTTGGGAGACACAACCAGTGTGCAAGTTACAACCTTAGCGGAGAGGAACTGGGTAATTCCATACTTGAAAAGGATCTAGGAGTCCAAATAGACAGCAATCTAGGATGTAGTGCCCATTGTAATGTAGCTACAAAAAAGGCCAACAAAATTCTGGCATGTATTAAGAGGGGAATGGAAACTAGGGACTCAAGGGTAATTATGCCACTATATAAAGCATTGGTGAGACCTCACCTAGAGTACGGAGTACAGTTCTGGGCCCCACACTATAAAAAGGACATCATAGAATTAGAAAAAGTCCAAAGGCGAGCAACAAAGCTTATTAGGGGAATGGAGAATTTAAGCTACGGGGAGAGATTAAGCAATTTGGGACTATTTACATTAGAAAAGAGACGTTTAAGGGGGGACATGCTCAACATGTACAAGTATATCAAGGGCCAATATAAGGAACTGTCACACACCCTCTTTTCTACTAGAAAGGAATCTAGGACGCGAGGGCATGAGTATAGATTAGAAGAAAAAAGATTTCATTCAGCTAGTAGAAAGAATTTCTTTACGGTCAGAACAGTCAAACTCTGGAACTCTCTTCCCAGAGAGGTGGTAACGGCTGGCTCATTAAATGCGTTCAAGGCAAAGTTGGACAAACATTTACTGGAGAAAAACATCCATGGGTACAAATAAGAAATATAATTTGTCTGTAAAATACCAGAACCAACCAAATCAGCAATGGATATCTATACCAGGTTGAACTAGATGGACGCAAGTCTTTTTTCAGCATTACCTACTATGTAACTATGTAACTATGTAAATATAAAAATAACAATGTATATACATATATGATTACATCTGAAACAGGGGGGACACAAAAATGTTGTGCCTAGGGGTGGCCTGACCCCTAAATTCGCCCCTGCAAACAGTACGCATATCAATTACAATCTGTGAACAAATACTGTGGGGTTACCACACCCCTAGGGGTGGGGCAGCAGCACAGAGTATATCAGGACATGCATGATATGTCAGTGATGACATGGCTGCATGTGACAGGTACAGTGACATGATGTGAGGAGGGGAATGGAGATAGCATGAAGAGTCTATGGGGGGGGGGGGGGGGAATCTTGCACTGCACACCCTAATTGTACACACACATATCAAGAGGTGCTATTATGCTGGGACTTGTAGTACTACAAAGAAAGGACACTACAGTGCTGATGCCCATGCTATAATAATTATAATAAGCTCTGCTTTCTAATATTGTGCAATAACAAGCTTCTATATACAGTATATTATAGTATAGTTATACTAGTTTGGTATTTATGCAGATTTTTGGGGGGCTTTTTGAGGGTAAAAACATAGTATGAGGGATCCACAAGATACGATGTCACCTTTCAAGAGACAGATCTGACATCACTGATATATATCATAGTTACCTCCCCTCCTGCATTCTGCAGGAGACTCCCTGACATAGCAGCAATCTCCCTCATTAGTCTAGCAATCTCCCTCATGTCACCTAGCCCACATTGCACTGTTACACCATAGTTACCTCCCCTCCTGCATTCTGCAGGAGACTCCCTGACATAGCAGCAATCTCCCTCATGTCACCTAGCCCACATTACACTGTTACATCATAGTTACCTCCCCTCCTGCATTCTGCAGGAGACTCCCTGACATAGCAGCAATCTCCCTCATTAGTCTAGCAATCTCCCTCATGTCACCTAGCCCACATTACACTGTTACATCATAGTTACCTCCCCCCTGCATTCTGCAGGAGACTCCCTGACATAGCAGCAATCTCCCTCATTAGTCTAGCAATCTCCCTCACGTCACCTAGCCCACATTACACTGTTACATCATAGTTACCTCCCCTCCTGCATTCTGCGGGAGACTCCCTGAAATAGCAGCAATCTCCCTCTCTCCCTCATTAGTCTAGCAATCTCCCTCATGTCACCTAACCCACATTACATTGTTAATTTTTTGGGGGAAAAAGGAATGAGAGATAGATACATTTACATTGAATCATCAGCACCATTTCCCAGCACTTTACCAAGTATAGTAGCTCTTACTAACTGCTTTGGCCTCATCTACATTTGGATATAAGTCATTAAAAAAGATTCCTCTCAGATGTAGCAGTACACACCCACACTTCTAGGAGCCACGTTCACAATCTCTTTTCACAATCTCTCCATATATGGAACTAGACACACCGTTTTAGTGGAGCATGACACACCCCCTCAATGGGGCGCTGTGCAAAATTCTACTACCAACTATAATCTTCCTGAAACTCATTTTCAAAAGTAGGCAAGTATGATATATATCTGTAATGTATGGGCGCTGATTGAGGACTCTCTAAATTGGGGAAGGGATCTCTATATTGGGAGGGGGGGGGGAATAATCACATAATTTGTGAAAATATTTTTTTTGTTGAGTCTGTGAATCATTTCTTTGTGGTTACTTGCGATGTATTGGGGCCACAGCGGTACATGGGGGCCACAGCAATGTATGGGGGCCACAGCGGTACATGGGGCCTGATTCGGGTTCCAAACAATTGCAGAACTGTAACTGCTGACTCCAGCATGCGGAGGAGCGACCAGCACAGGACAAGGCCGCCCGCTGGCTGGGTCCCTCCATGTGATGAGATTGCAAACTATAAAAACAAAACAACAACCAGTAAAAATGCATTTTAATTTGAATTTAATATTTACCTTTGTTAAAATGTACAAATAACATATTGTATACATATATTGCTGAGCTGGATTATTGGCTATTTGGACTTGTGCTATTCTATCTTAGGAGCTGGGTTTTCATGTTTGGAAATTGCCAAGTTAGCAAATGGATAAATACATATAAAAAAATAAATCAAAGCCCCTAAATGTTATTGCTGTGATTACTTTGGCTGCTATATAATGTATATATTTTCAGATGACGCTTCGGAGACCGTGTTTGAGGAGCGGCTGCGGTCCGAGCGCAGAAGAGGAAGAACTTGCCAGCAACATCCTGAGCAGCCGTCATCAGGAGAAGCATCTGCTCGTCTGCAGCCACCACAACGAGAGGACAGAAGCCGTTCTCCTCCACCTGCTTCTGCTTCAGCGTGGGACAGACCAGGCCCAGATCATCTCCCCGGGCCAAGCCATTGTCACCAACCCTGTCAGCAACCAGCAGAGAATGGGCCGAATCTCCCAGCCATCGTTTCGGAGATCAACTTCATCATCACGTCGGCCATGTTGCTGGAGATCAGCGGGCGGAACCTCCCAGCCTTCATGCTATTTTTCGCCGGACAAGGTGAGGATTTCCAGGTCATGGAGGCGGAGATCACCAGCAACAATCTTCCAGCCAGGTTGGTGGAGATCAGCGATCTGAACAACCCTCCCATGGTGGCAGACATCTGCGGATTCCCAGCTCACCATGCTACGGAGGAGGAAGCCGCAGAATCCTGTGTCATCTGTCTGATGGACTTCGTGCCGGGAGAGCTGGTCGCCGTCCTGCCCTGCAGCCACATTTTCCACGCCAGCTGCATCTACGAGTGGACGGACACAAACCCCAGCTGCCCCGTGTGCCGAGGACCGTGCATCCCATCGCCGGTCATGTTTCGGATCTCCTGAGTACGGCAGGAGGATAAAGAACTACATCACCGTACAATCAGGTAATTCCTCCTATATCTCTCTGCTGTTATCCTGTTTCCTTCTCTCTTCCCTCTTTTTCTCACTCTTTCCATATTTCTCTGTTTCTTTTCCTTCTCTTCTCTCCTTTCCATACTATCCCAGCTCTCTGTGCAATTCCATCAGCACTCTGCCACCTTCTATCTCCCCTGCTCTCCCCGCCCTCCTGCGGCGTGGAGCAGATGTATTTGCAGACACAGGGGGAGATTCTCTAAACTAAAAACGAGGTAAAAACCCCGTTATCAGGGTTTTTACCGCATTTTGGGATGCTCTAAGCAACCCCCCGCCGGGTTACCGCGACGGGTGGCATCGCCAGAAAAATCTATGGGCTTCTAACCCGAACCCACCGCCGCCCCACACCGACCCACCGCCGCCCCGCACTGACCCCCCCCCCCTCACCTGTGCTGCCCGGACCTCCTCCTCCCTGCACTATGATCCTCTTCCGGGTGCAGGGAGGAGGAGAGCCCGGTGCAGCAGCAGCAGTGCCGGGTAACAGAGGGAGGGGGGAACCGCCGGGACCTGCTGGGACCCGCTGGCTCACCACTAAGGACAGCTCTTAACGCAAGAGCTGTCCTTTGCCGTAATTATCCCATATGTTACAGCATATGCAATAATTATGTATGCGATGGGCGGCGAAGGGGGGCGGAGCTGGGCTGCGGATGTAAGAACATCCCGCCCCATAGTCAGCATACTGGGCCTGATTCTTGCCCTGCGCTGTAGTGATGCACAGGGCCGGTGAGAGTGTGGGGGGTACCCGGGCCTGCTGGAGGGGCCCGCCACTGACCCTGGTCCGACCACCCTCCTCCCCTTCCCCCTCTGTCCCTCCTGGGTAGCAGCACACACCTACAGCATGTGCTGTGCTGACAGCAGGCTCAGCTTGAGCATCTCACTAACAGCATGAGAGCTCATGCCGAGCCTGCTGGCAGCACAGCACATGCTGTAGGTGTGTGCTGCTGAGGGGGGACAAAAACACTCCGTCCTCAACTTGTTTTTTAACTCCCCTGAATCATTTTGAAGGCATGGCCTAATCGCGGGAGGTGGCCACGCCTCCCACTATTAGGCCACGCCCTAAAATGTTACCGGGGCCCGGCATACCTGTGATGCCTGTAGCAAAGTACAGAGGTTTGGTACCTTGCACATGTGTCGGACCCATATTGCGCATGTGCACTACAGGTCCATGACTTTGGTCAGACTACGACCCATTGTCAGCGGTTGACAGTCTGATGCTGTTTGCAGGTGGCAGACGTGACACCTCCTGCTGCATTACCGTATGAGTATTAGAATCAGTATCAGCGTCATTGGTCAGGTATATATGCGTGTACTAGGAATTTGTTTCGGTGTACAACGCAGCAGCCGAGAGGTAACAAGTAAACAGGTGGTGGGGGTGGTGGGGTGAGGGGGGACACACGTACAGACTTCACATAGGATTACAGTAAGGGGACGCAGTGAAGATTGCATACAGATGATATAAACGACTAGTCAATCTGTACAGGAGTTAGGCAGGTGGACCGCTCGAGGGAAGAAGCTTCGGCGGCTTCTGTTGGACCTGGGGGGGGGGGACAGCTCTGTATCATCTGCCCGTTGGCAGCAGGCTGAGCGTGCCGTGTCCAGGATGTTGCTTATCTGCTGCGTTCCTGATGATGGTATCAGCGTTGGATCCCCACTTGAGGTCCAGGGTGATTGTGGTCCCCAGGAACTTGAAGGAGGTCACTAGCGAGTCCCCGTCTGTAAGCCGATGCATCCCTGTCCTTGATGAGGCCAATGACTGTTGTGTCATCGGTAAATGTATTGATATGAACTGATTGTGATTCAGAGGTACAGTTGTTGGTATATAGAGATGAGAGCACACAGCCCTGCGGGGCACCAGTGCTGGTTAACAGGAAGTCAGGAACAGGTGGCTTCATGGACCTCTTGGCAGATTAGTTTTGGGAAGGGGATGCTGGGGATGATTGTAGTGAACAACAACACGACCTTTGCATAGGTGCTGGGTATGTCCACATGCTGGTGCATGTAGTGTAGGCCCAGGTTGCCTGCATCCTCAACACACCGATTCGCTTCATAGGTGACCTGAAGGGGGTCTAGCTGGGGGTCATGTGTCTTTGGGTGCGGATGTTCCTGGGTCATGGCTCGTCCATATGGACTGGACTCCGCTCACAAAGTATCAGATTGGGTGGTTTATTTAAGAATTGGGTTTTGAGTGTCGGCCTCTCGTCTCGGGATGTCAGAGCGCGCGCATTGCGGATTGGCGCAGCTACTTCAGCAGCAGCAGGTTTTACGGCTCCAGAAATTAGAGGTAAATTTAGATGGGAGTTTTATTGAAGATGGGGTGTTGCCCATAGCAACGAATCAGATTCTACTTTTTATTTAGTTTGCACCATCTAGAAGATAATAGATAGAATCTGATTGGTTGCTAGGGGCAACATCCCATCTTCAACAGAACTCCCATCTTAGTAAATGACCCCTAAGGCCTTGGGCTGGTGGAGATCGGCCAGTTACACGTTATATTAGGCCGTTGCTGTAACTAGTAGTTACAGATTTGTGTTCATCTTTCAGTCTGTTACTGGGGTGTTATGTCCAGCGGCAGCTCTGTGCTGGAGGGGGGCAGCCCCTGGCCGTGATGCCAGCCCCCCTCCACTGCCCCCGCTGATGCCCGCTGTGGTCACGGGACTGGCGCATGCGCAGTCTTGTCCTCGGTATTACACATGCACATACCCAGGATTTTATGGGCTGCAGCCAAAGCAGCCAATAGAGGCATCCCGGAGGGAGGGAACCCCTCCCAATGGGACTGCCTTGGGTGACTGGCAGGTGGGACTTCCAATAGGAAGTCACTACCAGTCACAGTGCAGCCAGTACAGTCTCACAGGCTGCATCTGGCTCCACTTGTCAGAGCACAGTGGTGGATTTTAGCTGGGGGGCTGCAGTCCTGTAACCCATAGGTAACATCCACCACTGGTCATGTCCAATGTTGTTTGTCCTGTGTTTGTCTTGTCTGTTCCCCTGTCCATCCTACTCGGAGATTAGCTACTCGCCATTGTTGGCAATGGGAGTCTTGAGGGATTTACAATTTTTGCCTGTACTGACGGACTAATTTGGCTATTTACAATTACACAATTTGGTTCTAGGTCTGTCCCTCAGCAGGTTTTTATTTTACCTCTTGCCGAGTTCACTTGTGTTTCCCTACCCCCCCCCCCCATTTTCCCCTCTGTGTCTTCATGTGTGTTGAGGCCACTTTAGCTGAGTTGCCAATACAATTAGTAGCAGTTTTTCTTTTGGCAGATCCTCCGATATATCAATAATCATTTGTATATTAATAAACAGCTGACGCTTCTCTGCCAAATCTACGTCTCAGTGTCTTTATTCCATTACAGTATAAGGGTAAGTGACCTGCACCCATGACACCCCTCGTCCGATAGAAGGTTTAGGGACCAGAAAACCTCCATAGGTCTTATGCACAACTTTACATTATGGACAGCAGTTCTAGAACTACAAGTCCCAGCTTGCTACAGAACATAAATAAATCTGCTTCCTGATGCACAAAGTCCCGGTTATCGGTGCTTTGCGCATGTGTAGGACCCGTTCCTGTGGGTCCTGTGGTGTAGGGTGCCAGACTGTCAGTGACTGACAGGGGCCTGATTCAGACCTGCTCATTAAGCAGCGTTCTTTCGATGGTCGCCGACATGTGACATCAGCCACCCACCCCGAACAGGCATTGGCCCATCTGTGTTCCCAGCATTTTCATGGGGGCGCCCATAAAACGATGGGTGTTCCCCTGCCCGAGGCCGCTCTCTGCCCCTTCCCTCCCTTCAGTGTGTGACGCCTGGTGTTCGCACATCGGGTCTGCACATGTGTATTCTCGCCCATACGCATGTGCAGACCCGCAACATTGAGCCGGCCTGAATCACCCCCATAATGCAATTTTAACTGGGTGCACGCGAGGGGATGGGGGGGGCGGGGTGAGGGGTAGGGGAAAGGGGTCTCCGTGTGTAAAGACATGTCATGTCAATGCTTTATAGGTGGGGGGAAGAGGTCGGGATGTAAAGGTGTCTATACACTTAGGCGGCATCTCTGACGGGAGGTACCCGGGTGGCAGAACTGCATATGATACACATTATGCCGTCCTTATGCATACAATGTATCGTATGCAATCCCAGCCAAGCCTGCTGAGATGTGATAAATCTATCGTGCATCAGGTGCAATGCACACGGGACAGCGCATCGCTGGGGATTTGCCCTGGTGTATGGGCACCTTTAGTCACATGGGTGCAGCAAGTCGGCCAATGGTGTGTCAGGGATCCTATGCTGCGTCCTAGGGCACAGCTCAGATCACTACTGCAGCAGGAGCCGTCTACCGGTAACCATTCAGTGTTTACAGAGCGGATCACTTGTTTCTCAGCACCGCCGGTATCGTTATATTGGCAGTGCCCCATCGTATAGAGTGTATGGGGCATTAGAAAAGGTGTCTCAGTTAGGCCTCATGTCTCCAGCATTTGCTCACCTTGTGCACTGAAGGCCCGGGAAAGACAGGTGGGCCTGTAGGATGGGCACTTCCTTCCAATCAGCGGGGAAGGAGAGCTACTGCCAATACACTGGGCACTTCTCAGGCTAAGCGCTGCAGGAGCGGAGACAGTGCAGGATTACAGCGTTATACAGGAGGACAGACAATGATGGTTATATAAGGGCATCACTGGTATTCATGGGAACCTTTATTTATATGGTGCCACAGGGTGTACACAAAGTTATACAGTAATACATAGGATACCATAAGCCATAATACAGCCAGGGCTGGTGCAAGGTTTCATGGCACCCTAGGCAAAATCCTGCCTTCTGCGCCCCTCCCCGCCACCTGCCCCCCCGCCACCTGCCCCCCCCCGCCACCTGCCCTAACCACCCTAAGTCAAAAGTGTGAATGTGGCAAAGTGAAAGACAGTTCTGCCCGCCCACTGAGCTGTCAATCACCGGCAGCTCTAGTGCACGCGTATGGGTGGTTGGTGGATCACTCGTGTATACAGCATGGTGTGCCGATATATCGGCTATCGGTGATACTGTACAGGCAACGCAATAGGTCTGACCACTACACCATTGACAGACATATTGATGGTACACACTGACTGATGGTCCAATATATAGGCCAGTACATATGAATATATACTGGCCGATATATCAATGGACCATTAGGACTGAGACTCATACAAAGAACCTGGCACACACACATGTATGTATGTGATATATTTTTTTTATATATATATATATATATATATATATATATATACATATACATATATATATATATATATATATACTGTATATACACCACGTTATATGGATGTGCTAGAAGTTATTGTTTCCACATTGTATCTACAGCATATATAAGTTCTAGCACATCCATCTAATACCCCGTTCTCACTCTATCATGTCGACCCAGAAATTTGCCTTTAAGCACAGGTTTTTTTGCAGTGTGAACGGGTCACATAACCGGATCTCATACATGGGTAAAACCCTTCTTTTTACCTGTGTTTGAGATCCGGGTATGCAGAGACTGGTTGACCCTTTCTCACTGCATAAAAACCTGTGTTAAAAGGCAAATTAACAGGTAGAACTTCTTCACCCGGGAATTTGCCTTGCAGTGAGACTAATACATAAATACCCCCCCACCATCTCCCTCTCACACATATGTGCTTCTGCCCCAGCTTCCTCCCTCTTTCTCACATATATCGCAGTCATCTCGGTATGAATTACACACGTATACACACACCTGCAGCCATCACCCTCCATCACATACCAATACCCCAGCCCTGCATCCATCACCCTCCATCACACACCCATACCCCATCCCTGCACCCTCCCTCACACACCCATACCCCAGCCCTGCACTCATCACCCTCTATCACACATCCATACCCCAGCCCTGCACCCAGCACCCTCCATCACACACCCATACCCCAGCCCTGCACCCAGCACCCTCTGTCACACACCCATACCCCAGCCCTGCACCCTCCCTCACACACCAATACCTGCACCCATCACCCTCCATCACACACCCATACCCCATCCCTACTCCCATCACCCTCTATCACACATCCATACCCCAGCCCTGCATCCATCACCCTCCATCACACACCCATACCCCAGCCCTGCACCCATCACCCTCCATCACACACCCATACCCCAGCCCTGCACCCATCACCCTCTATCACACACCCATACCCCAGCCCTGCACCCAGCACCCTCCATCACACACCCATACCCCAGCCCTGCACCCTCCCTCACACACCAATACCTGCACCCAGCACCCTCCCTTACACACCCATACCCCAGCCCTGCATCCAGCACCTCCCTCACACACCCATACCCCAGCCCTGCACCCAGCACCCTCCATCACACATCCATACCCCAGTCCTGCACCCATCACCCTCCATCACACACCCATACCCCATCCCTGCTCCCATCACACTCTATCACACATCCATACCCCAGTCCTGCACCCATCACCCTCTATCACACATCCATACCTCAGCCCTGCACCCATCACCCTCTATCACACATCCATACCCCAGCCCTGCACCCATCACCCTCCATCACACACCCATAACCCAGCCCTGCACCCGTCACCCTCCATCACACATCCATACCCCAGCCCTGCACCAATCACCCTCCATCACACACCCATACCCCAGCCCTGCACCCTCCCTCACACACCCATACCCCAGCCCTGCACCCATCACCCTCCATCACACACCCATAACCCAGCCCTGCACCCGTCACCCTCCATCACACATCCATACCCCAGCCCTGCACCCATCACCCTCCATCACACACCCATACCCCAGCCCTGCACCCAGCACCATCCCTCACACATCCATACCCCAGCCCTGCACCCGTCACCCTCCATCACATACCCATACCCCAGCCCTGCACCCGTCACCCTCCATCACACACCCATACCCCAGCCCTGCACCCGTCACCCTCCATCACACACCCATACCCCAGCCCTGCACCCGTCACCCTCCATCACACATCCATACCCCAGCCCTGCACCCAACACCCTCCATCAAAAATCCATACCCCAGCCCTGCACCCGTCACCCTCTATCACACACCAATACCTGCACCCAGCACCCTCCCTCACACACCCATACCCCAGCCCTGCACCCAGCAACCTCCCCCACACACCCATATACACCAATCCAGCACCCTCCCCTCTCCCTCACACACACACAGCCAATGCATACTTGCCTACCTGACCCTCTCCATGAAGGAGAAAATGCTCTGCTCCTGGACTTCCCTGGTAATGTATGATTGCCAGCACCTGTGGTGAAACACCTTTACCTAGCTCCCCACAGGTGATGGCAATCATACATTACCAGGGAAGTCCAGGAACAGAGCATTTTCTCCCGCATGGAGAGGGTCAGGTAGGCAAGTATGAGCCAGGAGGGTCCCGGAAATCGGGTCCCCCTCCCGGCCCACCAGAAAGGACGGCAACCCTACCGCATTGTCCTGCATCTCCAGTGGAGGGGGGGTCCGTGGGGGGTTCCGTGGGTTAAATGACGCGATCGCGTCCCTTAAACCCCGCTCCCCGCAGTGCAATGCATAAAATACCGGCATTGCACGGCGGGGGGGGGGGGCTAAAATGATACGATTGTTCTAGCCACGCCCCTAAACTGGTCCTCGCGGCTCCGCCCCTTATCCTCCCAGCTTTGGCCCCGCCCCCCCCCTGCCATACTGGCTGAGCAGCCAGAAAGTTGGCAACCATGTACTAGGTGCCGGGGCAGTGTACAAATCCTAGGCTCTTATTCCTAACAATTGCTAGGAATTCTCTTTGTTTTTAAACACTGGCACATAAGTAAATATAATCAGGTGGTTAATTGAGTTTAGGGAGGTACCTCTCAGATGATTATATCGTTTAACTAGTGGCATAGAAGGTTTTGGTCTGGTGGCTTTTTATGATACAAGAGTCAGCTACCTCTGCACAAAGCATTGAGAGGAGATATTCCAAACACAATTAGAATGCACTTAGCAGCGAGTAAGTAACTATAAAAGAATATAGACTTCTAGGGCGAGATTTAATAGGATGCAATTTTTTTGCGAATATTAAAATCACATTAAATCGCACATGTAAAATGTGCGATTTTGTAAGCAAACTTGCATACTTAATAAGATGCGATTGTTTTACACAAAGTCAGAATTTACATGTGATTTAGTGAAAATTTTAGTAAGGAAAAAGTGCAGTGTTTTTGTAACGAAAATGTGCGATTTTTAGTAATGATGATGTGAGATTTTTTTAGACATGAAAGTGTGCGGTATTAAGTAAAAAAAAAAAATGGCTTGAGCATAACCAGCCATGGCATACTTGAGCCATGAACCATCCACAGATCTCACTGATTCAAATTTGCCAGTCAGACTGGTCCTGGTTCCAAAAATATAGGGGACAAAAAAGCGAGGATCCCTCGTATTTTTGAACCAGCACCGGGCTCCAACAGCCTGTGGTGTCATGCCACAGCTGGGGACACTTTTTCCACAAGATCCCCTGGCCGTACCATGCGCACCGTGGCTGGTCAGCCCTGGACAGAGTACCTGGGGGAGTGGGGTCCCCCTCATTAAAGGGGTCCCCCCCAGGCTTCACCCGTCCAGGTACGGCCGGGGGACCTTACGTAAAACATGTCCTTCGGCTGTGGCTTGACACCCAGTGCTGTTGGAGTGCGCTGCTGGTTCCAAAATACAGAGGACCCCTAGTTTTTTGTCCCTTGTATTTTTGAACCAGGACCAGTCCAAGAGTCCGGAGCTGGTTTCAGAAATACGGGGGACCCCTATATGTTTTGTCCCCCATATTTTTGGAACCAGGTCCAGCTCAATAAGCCCGGGGCTGGTTATGCTCAAGATGGGTGACCCCACACCATCTTTTTTTATTTTATTTTAACTTTTACACATTTTTTCAGACAGAACTATGCACAGATCTCACTGATTTAAATTTGCCAGTCAGAACCTGGTCTGTTTTTTGGGTGATTATTGGTAATGTATTGCAAATATTCTATCCTATTAAATTTGCGAGCTATATACTTTATAATGATAAAACATCTGGATGTGAATTGAAGTGTGAGGAAAAAAATCGGCTGGTCAAAATGTGCGATTTTCACAGCAAAAAGTGTGATTTTTACCGCAATTTGCATCCTATTAAATGTGCATTTTTTGGACATCTAGTAAGGAGAGTTGGGGGAGTGGGCAAATGGGGAGTGGGTAAATGTACTTCCTAAACCCCTGTCAGGATTCTGACCATCAGGATGCCATTGACCGCAAGCCATTTGTATGTATTGCTTTGTTGTAACATCAAAAATACATCATTGTAGAATAGATCAACAGAAGTCTGAATACTTCATACTTAATTAGGATGGGTGTGGTAGAAAAGATACAATAATTATGCAATCTGAACGTCAACACAACAATACCATGTATGGAATGCCTGTTAGCAATAAATACATTGTTAACCAATAATTCATTGATGCTCTGGGTTCTGCACTCTTTTTAAAATTGTTGAAACTAACATTGAAAACAAATTACTTTCTTTTTTTTTTTTAATGGATGTGCGATGGGAACAAACATTGCTCCGGCCTTTGCAAATGTTTTTATGTTTGCATAAAAGTGATTTCTCTTTACGTATCCTGATATTTTTTGATTACTTGATTTTGATAAGAAAAGAAGGTGAATCCGCTTAATACAAAATGTAAAATCTGAATCTCCTATGATATTAACTTACTAATAAAGTACAACATAAATCCATTACCTGGATGTTACCTTCAAAACTGTTAACCGGAAAATTGGAACTGCGGTGTACACCAACATATGTAGTAGATTCCGGTGATCGGAGAACACTGCTGATGCCGAGATTGATGGACACTGTCCATCAATCTCGGCCAGCGATAAAGACGCGCGGGGACGCGCACGGCTGCCGATACAGCCCCCACACATACACCGATGTGAGGGCATTTGCTAAGCGACTTTGCCAAACTAAGCAAAATCGCTAAGAAAGTGCCTTAATATCGGCATGTGTGTAGGCCGTATATGTCACAGATGATGCATACCATGATCAGCCCGTAGAAATGTGATCTACAAATAGGTGACATTGGACAGTGATTATCGAAGGAGCATGCGGGAGCTGTCTGTGTGATGGTTAGCTATCACTGGCTGCTCGTGAGGGGATTGACACCCTGTGGCCTATTTGGTGCGGTAACCCCAGGGCCGGTGCAAGGCCCCGGAGCGCCCCAGGCGAGGGGGGGTGGGGCGCCTCGGTGCCTACGGGGGGGTACCTGCGGTGCTGTTTGATCTGGCGGCGGGGTCCCTGCAGTGATGCGCACTATCCGGCAGCCAGGCACCGGCGCGGGAAGCGCTGATGGGTTTGAAAACTCACCGCATGATGATTGGCTGAATCTCAGCCAATCAGCATGCGAAATGTTTTCAAACCCATCAGCGCTTCCTGCGCCACCGCCTGGCTGCCTGCCGGATAGCGCGCATAACTGCAGGGACCCCGCCGCCAGATCACACAGCGCCGCAGGTACCCGGCACGGACACCCCTGCAGCCTCCATGCGAGAGGCGAGGGGCGAAGTGCCGCCCTCCAGTGGCTGGCGCCCTAGGCAAATGCCTAGATTTGCCTAGTGGTGGCGCCGGCCCTGGGTAACCCTGCGTTTTCTGGGAGTGTCCCAGAAAATGCAGACGTTTCCTGGCCATTGGAAGGAAGGGCCACTGATGTCATGTTTGGCCTCCTTCTCCCCACTGCTATCGCAGTGCTGAGTAAGTCCTGGCTTACTTGGCGCTGCGAGGGGAAAAACTATTTGATGGTGAGTGATTGCGAATGGTTTTCCGCTCATGTGCATGGCTACAAAATAATTCTTAGCCGTGCACATGGGTGGGAATTCAAGTGTGTGGAGCAATCTGGTCTGAATTGGGTCCATTGTATGCAAGTTCATCGAGCATGACAGCATTTTTCTCAATTGGTACAATAAATACAGAAATGACTCAAAGAAATATCAAACAAGAGAGAACATCCATGTATAAATTAAAACGAATACAATAACAAGTAAAATGGTGGATGGTGTAAAGAACAAACAAAGAAGAAATAGAACAAAGGGCACCGACAAACTGTTTTTATTGCAACAAAAAGTATTTTATACACCAAGAGGTTAAGCAATACAAAATTATATGAAAAATAAAATTCAAAATAAGATACCTTTGGTTATTAAATATACATTAGCCAACCCGGTGATTGATAAATCTTCCAGTTTTTAGTTATTATGAGCGATTGGGATGTATAATCTTTTCCTGAGAAAACCCCAATAACTGTGAAAGCTGAGGCTTACTTAGAGTACATTGTGACTAATGATTGTGATGTTGGATCCCAGCTTGCAACGTTGGTGGCAATGGTGGGATTTCGGTTAAATACCGGAGGCGACTCTACTGAGATTTCTCCTGCATGCCCTTCCTGTAGCTCAGACAGAAATTCAATGTTGCTTGCATGCAGCAATGAACTTCCAGCCATCTCTGAATGAGCTCCATAAACCCTTTAATGCAGCAGTCAAATTTGGTTTCAATTCAAAAACCTGAATATTCTAGCTGTACCCTTTTGCAGTACCTGTGGTTACATGTAGACTGCGACATCTATTAACCATCCTCTTACAGGCAAAAATATAGAACGTTTTTTATGTTCTTGCTTGCAGTACAAAATTTGTAGTATACTTGATCTCCTCCTCTCAATTATATGGGTCAAACCACCAGAATAATGTTTAAGGAAAGGCTTTCCACAGATCTGAATAAGGATAATGAATTGACCACCCAGTGGCTCCACACATCAGGGAAGAGAACTTTCCAGCTTCAGGTACAGAATTGTTGACCACATCCTTCCTTTGACACATGGTGGTGATGCTTCTAAAGATGCTTCTTCAAAAAGAAACTAGGCGGATTTTTACTTTGGACACTGTACACCTAAGACAAAATAGCTTTAAATGACTTGATTTTAAAACCCATCCATTTCTTTCTAGAAAGGTCTACACACTTCTATGAATATAATTTATATTCAATACTGTTACTTAGGATTTAATATTTTATATCATTATATCAAACATTTTCTCTTTTTATATGACTATTCTATTATACTGCTAAGTGGCAACTTGCTGGTGATCTTATCAAATATTTCAGCCCACTTTCAATCCCGATTTGAAAAAGCCGCCTTGTGTTTGGCGAAACGCGTTTTTTTGAAGGAATCTCCACATCCTGCCGCCTCCATCTTTGTCACCCCACTCTCACACATGAGACCCAGGGGCATTGATTAACCACCCACACACCATAATCGGTGACAGCCAGAGCCTACGTAGCCCCTGCAACTGTCAGCAGCGAGGGCCCTCATGGCGGCTGGAGTAATCATGCCAGGACGAAGGAAAGGTAGTCGGGCAGTCAACCCCAACCACAGCACAGTAAGGAGCGCCTTCATTCCCGCTAAGCCATGCAAGCCTCACTACACGTGGGGAGCTACAGTTGGCAGAGCCTAAACTGAGGATGCTCCTGGTGCTGCTAATTGGTGATATTTATACTGATATATGGAAGTAATTTTACCAACTATTTTGACTTTTAAATAACTGGATATCCTTGTGTGATTTCTTCTTGCCTGTTGGCCATTTGTCCATCTTTTTTACGCCGTTTTCCTACGACAATTGCTTTTTCATCACAGTCAGACTGAGAATCTGAGGCCACTTGCGCACAGAGAATACAATCCATTATTATTTGCAAGCTGTTATTCATTTAAAGATTTCTAATTTCAATCTATGACCTCCAGGAGGCTCATTCATTTGATATTTATCATCATATTATTTATTATCGAATATTTTTTATTATTTATTATTGCTTTCCAGTATTATTTTTTGGGTTTGTGTATATATGTATTTTCATTAAATAGTTTTTTATCATAATTGTTTCTTAGTGTATCACACGCTTTTCTTATATTTCCAGTACATAACTTTGGTCCGCTGGTCAGTGGCTGGGTCTCCTGGTTTCTCAGCATGTTAAAAAAAATTTTTTGACCCGACCGAGTAACCAGAATCCGATGAAAAGTCGGTTGAGCGGGAGTACAAACTTGACCAGAGTGGGACTTACTGTTTGGTCATGTTTCGCTCTCCTGAGGATTGGACACATGTTAAGGGCACAAGTAGCAGGGCTTCCAAGTGCACACAACTGTTACTGCATTACAAATAACTCACTTGGTTCTTGCAGGCACCTGTGTGTGAGATCAGAAAGAATTGAAGTTTTCCTCCCTTGACAACTCGAGTCTCGAGGTTAATTTAATCTGTTCCTAAAAGCCTTTGCCCTATGCTTTTAATGTTAAGACATTTGTAAAAATAGAATCAATTTCAAAATGGTTCAAAATATCAGGAAAGCTCCTGAGGCACGGCTGTATGTGCTCACGCCTCTATATATTGGTCCAAAATCTAGTCAATACAGGAGACAATGGAAGGCAATCGTCTCCAGGTGTCGGCCTGAAGTGGGCCTCCATTGCCTTAGGTTGTGCCATGTGCACTGCAGAGCACAAATAAGCAGGTGCCTAGCTATGTACTCCCCCTCAAAGGGATTCCTTCCCCTACAGCCTATACCAGGCATGTCCAAACTGTGGTCCCCCAGTTACAACTACACATCTCAGCATGCCTTGCCATAGCTTTAGCATTCCCTAATAGCAAAACTGCGTCAATGCATGATGGGACTTGTAGTTTCAAACAGCTGGAGGGCCATAGTTTGGACATGCCTGGCCTATACTATATACTGTCAGGGCCGGTGCCAGGTATGGCAGCGCCCCAGCAGAGCCGAATTTCCCATTAGGCACGTGAGGCACCGGCCTAGGGGTGGCACATGTTTGGGGGGCGGCACTTGGATGCCTGTGATAGTACTGTCAGCCCAAAATGTACCAATAACTGCAAAATATCCACTGTACTGTACTATATTCCATCTTAAATAGAGTGTAAATGGATAGGACATGCAGATACTGCCCCTATAAACTGTCCTAATTAGTAAACATTATAGTTGTGCCTAGGGGCGCCCTCCTCCCTAAATCCGCCCCTGCGCCCCAGGCGTGGGTGGGAGCGCGCCCTGCCGCCCGCCGCTCACCAGCTCCAGGGGGGGGGAGGCCCGCCGAAGATTATTGCAGACTCGCGCACGGGGGGGGTCGGCTGATGCGAGAGGGCCGCGGCCACTGTTAGCTGCCCATGCACTGACTAATGATGACCAGCAGGTGGGGGTACCAAGTTTACCGGTGGGAGTCTGATGACCAACTGGGGGTGGGTGAGTCCGATGACGAGTTGGAGGTGGGGGGGGAGAGTCCGATGACCAGCCTGGGGGAAGGGGGGGTTCACTCACCTGAATAACTTGGCAAGTTGGTAGGTGTGTTCAGATTCCTTCCTCCTGCTCTCCTTGGCGCCGGCGGGACCTTTCCTGCTGCTGCTCCTCCAGCAGCTCAGTACCGCCCTCCAGTGGCCGGCGCCCTAGGCAAATGCCTAAAGCTGCCTAGTGGTGGCGCCGGCCCTGTATACTGTACCATCTATAGTGCTAATTATAGGGTCAAGCTTGCCGGCCACCACTACTGGACACGACATACCCCCAAAATGGAAAAGAGACACACTTCCGTTTTGTGAAAAAGAATTTATCGCCACCCCAAACGGCTACCCCCAAATGGCTGCATGCTGTCAGTCACTTTACGTTTGCAGCTGCCCTGCTTCAGACAACCTGAATTAGGCCCTATACTTGCAGGGGGCACTATATGTGCAGAGGTACATTGCTGCTAACATCTTACACCATCATGGTAGAACTACCCTATGCCATTATAGACAAACCATATGAACCCGCATGGGCAGATTGGGAATTTAAAGTGTTCCTGCAAAAAAATCCCCAAATTGGCCCACACCTTCTATCCCCTAACACACCGACACCAGCTTGCCACATTCTACCCCCTAACACACCCACACCACGGTCTGTCATCCTCTGTCCTCTTCCGGCCACTGGTGGGCCGGCTCACCGGGAATCTTCCCTGTCCTCTGTTATTGTCCTTTTACATTTTTGTGCAGTAGTGGAGGGTTACTGGCCATGTTGTGTATGACTACCAATACCTAGGAGGTCACACCATGCAGCACGGATTTGTACTACTGTTTATGTGTGGCTTCTGCTATGTAGATGCTAGGCAGTGCTGGTATATATAGGTTGGCTTTGGAAAGTATCCATGTGCAGGGCTGTGTCCCTGGTATCAGTAACACAGGAATTCTAGTAAATTCTGCACTGTCAGCGGACTCATTATTTGTCTTTTACACCGCACCTTCCGTGACCTGCCAGCAATCACACACAATCATTACACACCCAGCACTGTATTCAGGGGGGAAGCATTGACAAACATACTCCCAACATTTAAAAATAATTAGAGACACTTTATTATATAGAATTCTGTACACAGCATGTGAAGAACACTACAACACCTGCCTTATAATATGACTAGATTATGGAGATGTGGAGAATATATATTTATCAAGGGGGCCGTGAAGAGCTGAATTTATTGTAGATAAAAACAGTGGAAGTGTGAAAGGGACTGGAAGGGACTATGTAAAAACCGGACCCGGACTACACTCCTGACCGCCGGACTGGACATCAAAATCTGCAGTCCGGAGCTTTCAGGGTCCGGTCCGGGGGGGGGGTCTTGTACGCAGGGGGGGCCATGTCTGGGGGGGTTCCCTGTGATAGCTATCCCCATGGACATGGGGGAGGGGAGATTACAGCCTCCCCGTGTGGTCCGGACCGTCCGGTTTTTGCTACATGCCCGGACCATACAGGGAGGCATTATTCTCCTCCTCCTCCTCCTCTACCTGGTGACAGGTGTGACAGGCAGCCCCCCAGACAGGACACCCCCGGACAGGACACCCCCGGACCGGAGGCTACAAGCTCCAAAATGCAGAGTTTGTTGTCCAGTCCGGCGGTCCGGGGGTTTTGTCCTGTCTGGTTTTCACCCATACCCGGAGTGGAAGGTTCATTATCATACAAAATACACAATATCATACAATAATACACAACAGCAATCTTAGCCATTGTGGAGAAAATCCATCTCTGTCCAGGGTGGTGTCCCTGATTACAGGCTCCCTGTATGATCTGGACTAGGGATGCCAATTTGGGGGCATTTCTTCAAACTTGGGATTTGGAATTGAAAAATACTTGAACCTGGGATTGGCCTCTCTAATTTTAAAAACGCCTCTGGCCCCCCAAAGTGGCCGCATCATGCCACACATTTACTTACATGTGCAGCGGCGGGTGGTACACCAGGAGTGGGGCGGGGTGCCGCTGAGAGAGTGCGGTAGGGGGATGGCCATCAACCATTGATGATTCAAAATCATTGATGGTTTATGGCCGATGTCAAATATGTTTGCCATCGATGAGGGATAACCAGATGGTTTCCTTCCATCGATGGCACAGCAAAACCGTTGTTTTGCTTTTTCCCCCCAAAGTGCCGGGACACGGAGCATAGCTCCACCCCCCCGGACACCCGCGAAGCCCCGCCCCCGTGTTTTGATTGGCTTACAGGCCAATCAGTCAAACATAATGGATGAGCATCGATAGGTAAAAATATCGATGGCCATCCATTGCATATTTAGCACCATTGATGGCCAGTTGCAATATTGCCATCGATGGCAATAGTAACGATGGCCATCCGTATAGTGCGACCAGGTGCTGGAGTGACGGCGTCAGTGGCGCGGCTCTGACTGTCATGCTGCACAGAGCTGCATGCTGGGGATAGGGAACAGCCGGGCAGTGTCTGAGCAGGTGCTCATGTGCTGCCCAGCAATATACTGCCCCTAGTCTGGACTGTTCGGGTTATCTACCATGTCCCCGGATCATACAGAAAAGTGCAAGTATAACGGGGAACGGGTGGGCCAGTCCATAGCATCAATGCCTTCGTCTTGCTGACACACTCCAGCCATTAGGAGGAACCCAGGGCAAACCGCACCAGCATATGGTCTCTCAAGGGGTCTGAGGATCTCATCTCGGTACCTAATGGCAGTCAGGCTACCTCTGGCGAGCACATATAGGGCTGTGCGGACCCTCAAAGAAATGCCACCCCACACCATTACTGACCCACTGCCAAAACGGTCATGCTGGAGGATGTTGCAGGCAGCAGAACTTTCTCCTTGGCGTCTCCAGACTCTGTCACATGATCTGTCACATGTGCTCAGTGTGAACCTGCTTTCATGTGTGAAGAGCACAGGGCGCCAGTGGTGAATTTGCCAAACTTGGTGTTCTCTGGCAAATGCCAAATGTCCTGCAAGGTGTTGGGCTGTGTGCACAACCCCCACCTGTAGATGTTGTGCCCTCATACCACCCTCATGGTCTGGTTCTGACCGTTTGAGTAGACACATGCACATTTGTGGCCTGCAGGAGGTCATTTTGCAGGGCTCTGGCAGTGCTCCTCCTGTTCCTCCTTGCACGAAGGTGGAGGTAGCGGTCCTGCTGCTGGGTTGTTGCCCTCCTATGGCCTCCACGTCTCCTGATGTGCTGGCCTGTCTCGTGGTAGCGCCTCAATTCTGTGGACACTACGCTGACAGACACAGCAAACCTTCTTGCCACAGATCTCATTGATGTGCTACCCTGGATGAGCTGCACTACCTGAGCCACTTGTGTGGGTTGTAGACTCCGTCTCATGCTACCACTAGAGTGAAAGCACCGCCAGCTTTCAAAAGTGACCAAAACATCAGCCAGAAAGCATCGGAGCTGAGAAGTGGTCTGTGGTCACCACCTGCAGAACAACTCCTTTATTGGGGGGTCTTGCTAATTGCCTATAATTTCCACCTGTGGTCTATTCCAGTGGTTCCCAAACTGTGTGCCTAGGCACCCTGGGGTGCCTCAGGACACTTGCAGGGGTGCCTTGGGTTGGTGGACCAGGATCAATTCATATTATTTATGGTCAATGTACCAGGCAAAACCAGTGCTTGTGGCTGCCAATCATAATATATGTGGGCAAACAGAAGCAAATCCTGTCCCTCACCAGATAACTGTGACATATAAACACAATGCACTTCATTTAAGATTTTTTTTCTGAATTTCTTGATTAGAAGCATTTGGCCTAGGGGTGCCTTAAAAATATTTTGATGCTCTAGGGTGCCACAATTCCAAAAAGTTTGGGAACCCCTGGTCTATTCCATTTGCACAACAGCATGCAAAATTGATTGTCAATTAGTTTTGCTTCCTAATTTCACAGAAGTGTGATTGACTTGTAGTTACATTGTGTTGTTTAAGTGTACCCTTTATTTTTTTGAGCAGTGTATATAGGTCTAGTATTTGAATGTATACAAAGCAGAATGAACACACTACCTGCCAGAATTAATGACACTAGTGGATGACACTGCTAGAATAAAAGGACGCAATGTTATGCAATTAATCCTCGATCATCTCTTGTTTTGGAAGTAATTGTTTAAATAAGTTGTGTTAAACAAATGATCTGTAATCGCTGTGCAGTGCAATGATCTCCTTCAATCACTCAGTGATGCAATGTAATCTGTTTGCATGAGCTTCAGGTGAATAATCTTGTCCACAGAGTTTAATGACATAGGAAATGAATCGCTAACAGGAAATACTCATTTAAGACATACAGTAGAATGAAGGAAGTTTTAACTTATATTTGAGGTCTGCAAGTGTAATGGACCTAATGAGAAATTTAATCTTAATGTAGCTACTGCATGAGATTTAATTGTACAATTTAAACGAGCCTGTGTAGTCTAGGCCAAGGTGTTGTTGAAGGTACAAGGTTTTACAGAGGCTCCTGCTCCTTTGACCCTGACAGCAGATATAATCATTTTGGGAGGAGGCATTACATATATTAAATGCATAACTTGCTACCCTCCTGGAATGGCCGGGAGGCTCCAGAAAATCGGGTACCCCTCCCAGCCGGGAAGGTAGGCAAGTCCTCACCCCCCCCCCCCGCAGCCCCCGCACCCCTCTTACCCGTGGCACAAAGTTCAGGATTTGTGCCGGTCCGCGGCAAAGGGGTGGGGCCAAAATGGCGCGTAGGCACAGTGCACATGCACAGTACCGTCGCGGATACTGCGCATATGCTGGTCTCGGCGTCTGGAGTCACTGTGAGCGGTAGCGGTGCCCTCCGATCACCAATTAGGTAGAAACGTTGCTTGTCAACACACACATATATATCTCATACTTGCCTACTTTTCTTTTCACCTCTCCGGGAGAAGCCCAGAGAGGCAAACCGTCAGAGGGGGCGGGGACTAGGGTGACATAACTTGGCCCCGCCCCCATGGCACAAATAATCCTAGATTTGCAGACAGGGGCTTAAATTACACGAAATGCCGCTACCATATAATTTTAGCCTCGCCCTCTCTATGCGGACCCGCAATTAGTGGTAAATTTTATTTACAGTTTCTTATATAGCGCAGCAGATTCCGTTGCGCTTTACAATAGTAGACAGTGATAAGACAAACTGGGTCTATCAGACTTGGAGGTAGGAGGGCCCTGCTGCAAGCTTACAATCTATATGGAAATAGAATCAGCAAGGGAAGGGGGGTGCAGGGGCTCTGGCCGGCTAGTGGGAGACTTGCCCTTAGGCAAGCCTGATATTTTTTTTTATTGATTAATTAATTGCAATAGTAACATAATGTGAGAAGTTTAATACAGAGTATATTATACCGGGTAGTGGGGTTATTTTACTTTCTACCCTGGATAATTGTAATACATGCAGAAAAGGCATTAGGATTGGGTTGTGTAAAACAGTAAAAGTTCCAGCGAGCGACCCTCCCCCACTGATCCCTTTGCCCTTTATGCTGCCTGCACACTTGCCTTATTTTCCAGCACCTGTTTCGGTCTATCAGACTCTCAGCTCAGTTTTCCTGTGTCTGGTATCTAGCTGTAGCCAGAGATCAGGATTCAGGACATTACTGTAGCTCAGAGACTTCATGCAATGCCTCACATTTTCTTTATACAAGTATTAAGCGAGCTGCAACTGTGTGATACAGAAGCAACAAATTGTGTAGTGAATGATACTGTGCAGTTTCACTAGATGAGGTCACTGCTCGCTCTGCTTTTTTCTAGGAATACCTGGCCTGTATTAGCCAAACAGTGGTAAACAAGTGCAGACCTATCCCCCTGGCATCTTTCTGCAGAAGTGAGCAATAATGATCCATGGATATATATATATATATATATATATATATATATATATATATATATATATATATATATATATATATATATATAGGGACAGAATCCCGGCACTCTTGCAGAGTCTGCAGCAACTTGGGTGACCCTTAATCCCACGGGAAAGTAAACAATAGCAAAAACAGAGACATGCCTTGATAAAGGGCTACCCGGCCGAAAGGTAGAATCACACTTGCTAGTATTTATTGATTTATGTATGTATGTGGTTTAGAAAATCTTGAGAGTGCCCTCTGTTTTTGCTGTCTATCTATCTATCTATCTATCTATCTATCTATCTATCTATCTATCCAGTGTCTGTGAGTCTCCGAAACACTGGCTCACTAGTTATAAACATCGATATATAATGGGGGGGGATTGGCATACCTCCCAACTGTCCCGCTTATCGCGGGAACGTCCCGATATTTTGGGACATTACCGCGTCCCTCCTGCCGGATATATAATGTGGGGGCAGTTGGGAGTCCCCCCCCCCTGTAGTCCATGCGCACAGCGTCTATTCTTGCAGGCAGAGGGGCTGGGGGCTGGCCAGCAGCTCACAGAGCTGCTGGGCATGCCCCCACCGTGGCGGAAAATGGGGGCGTGGCCTCACTGGGGAGATGCGAGTATAGGCCACACCCCCTTTTGATAGGCCCCCAAAATTTGACGCAGAAGTTGGGAGATATGGGTTTGGGTTGTTTGGGGGATAAGGATGTGGCCTTCATCAAGCATAAAAAGGAAAACTACCAAAAAAACAAACAAAAGAAGTCATAACTTTAATGTGCATACGAACCCCCCCCCCAAAAAAAAAACCAACAACAAAAAAACGGCTATCCCCTAAGTGATAAGCCTAGGTAAAAGATTCAAATGATAAATGTGTAACAAAAAGGGAGGAAGTTAGGGGTGGTTAGGGACTGCAGGGGTGGTTAGAATTATGCCAGGAATTGGGGGGGGGGGGGGGGGTGTTAGTTAGGCATTAGGGGGATTTAGGGTTAGGCTGCGTAGGGGGTTAAATACTTAAAAGGGGGGTTAGGATTAGGCAGTGGGGTATGGGGTTAAGGGTTAAGCACTAGCAGGAAGGGTTGGCTGTGAGGAGGGAGTGTTAGGGTAAGGGGGGGGAGGCAGGTAAGTCAGTGAGTACACATCCCGGACCCCTGTCTTGATTCCTTTTGTTGAGCTGTTGGCATCGGTATTCTTACTGCTGGCATGGTCACCTGTATGTGTCCCTGTCACACCACTGTGATAGGAGCCATATGTTTTAGTGTTACAGAGCGGTTTCACCTGATGACATCACTGTTGTCTCTCTCTCCCTTTTTCTGGGAATATCCTGTGTTAGCCAAACAGTGATAAACAAGAACAGACCTATCCCTCCTTGTTTGGTTGTTTCTGCCTAAATGAGGAGGGAGGAAGGAACGTACCAATCCTGTTTTGCAGCTCTTGTTAATATTTCTTTGTTTTTAATATCAGATTAATGGGACAATTTATTAGCATTATTTTTACTAAAATAATGTGATAAAGGTTTTTTCCACATTCTTTTCACACTGTTTTAGTTTTACTTAGGGGGTTATTGTAATTCTTTCGGCGGTGGATAGTCACACCCATGGGAATGCCCAGCATTTCTTGGGCGCGTTCCCATGGTAATTGGCTCGTGATGTGGGTGCTGGGGGTGGGCAACTGACATCACCCTTCTATTTGCCAAGGCAGGAGAAATCATTTCATGGTCGGCGATCATCAACTAATTTCCCCTGCAGAAAGGCAGAGGCAGTGGCGTAACTATTTATTGGGCGCCCCCCCGCCGGCAATTATGGGCACTCCCCCCTAAAATAAGGGCCGCCCCCCCTTAAAGTAAAGACCGCCTCCAACTCCGCACTTACCCCTCTGCTTGCCACTGCCGCCGCCGCTGCGACCACAGATCTACATGTCTCTTGTCTGCGGTCCCGGCTCTCTTCCTGTCAGGCCTCCTCTAGCATCCTCAAAAATGGTCTGCTGTTAGGGGGTGGCCATTTTGTGAGGTCCCTTTTCATTAACAGAAGCCTGACAGGAGGAGAGCCGGGCCCGCAGACAAGAGACATGTAAATCTGTGGTCCTGGCGGCTGTGGTGAACAGAGGGGCAAAGTCGGTCGCGTTTCCCGGTGGTGGCGAACAGAGCGGGACATGGTTGGTCAGCTGTGCAGCGCATCATAGCCCCACAGCATAGCCCCACACTTAATCAGCGCCTCCCCGCGACTGCGGGGTCTGCGGGGCTATTGTTACGCCACTGAGCAGAGGCATGCGAGGGGATGTGTTTTCATTACACATCCCCTCGTATGTTACCGAGGGGAATCAGCAACGAGGGGGGGGGGGGCGGGTATTCGGAAAGGCGGCGCCTCAGGCATTACACATGCTGCCACACATTGTAATGCCCATTACGGGATTGGTTCTAAATCCCGGCGGTCGGAATCCCGGCGTTCAAAATCCCGAACGCCGAAATCCCGACAAGGGGGGAACGTGGATCCCCCCCCCCCCTTGCGGGCTCGCTACGCTTGGCACACAAATTTTTTCGCCCTCTGTGGGTGTCCACTTAGAAAGTGTTGGGATTTCGCGGTCGGGATTCCGGCATCGGGATTTTGAACGTCGGGATTCCGACCACTGTGATTGTAACTGCATCCCCCTATTACACATCACTGTGAATAAAAAAATACCTCAAACCTCAGGGAAAAGTGGCAGTGATCAAGAAATGCCTCCTACCTCAGCTATGTTATTGAGAATAAGAATTGACCCATACCTCAGGAACATCCCTGTGAATATAAAATGCCTCATACCTCAGGGATGTCACTGAACAAGCAATGCCTCATGCCTCATCCTAAAGCATACTGTTTCCATGTGAACATATCACACACCTTTGTGTCTACAATCTGTTACCAAGTTTCACTCCTTTCATTATCCAACTAATGACTGCACCAACCTCTCTGGAAAACCAGTGATTGTTTTGTCATTGAACGACAAGAGACTCAGTGGTTAAGAGCCCCCTGCTACAAATACCAGACTCTATAGTAGTGCTCCCAGAATCTTGTGGACCTGCAGCTGTCTCTCTATGATAACCGTACGTTACCCCATGCAGAGGACGCTGCTGTCAGCTCAGTTAATGGCTCCGGCCAGCGTCTTGTATGCGGGAGCGTGCATGCATCATTCGCCGGGCCATGGGGAACTGGCCCATGTATTTTACCGCAGACTGAATACCCTCTCCCGGGCTTTGGGTCCAGCGCTGCGGGTACCGCGGCCGCAAATTAGCAAGTAAATGCTGCGGCCTAGCAGCAGGACTCAGGTCCATGGGTACATTTCAGTGGGTGCGTGGACCCTTGAGCACCCATGGACTTCGCGCCTAGGCGTAGTGATGTGTCCTAAGCAACAAAAAAACTGTCCATCGGGACCCGGCGGCTCCCCCCTCTCTCCCTTACCTGGCACTGTGCTGCGGCGGGGGGGGGGGGGGGGGCTGGCTCTCCTCCTCCCTGCACCTGGAAGAGGATCATAGTGCAGGGAGGAGGAGGTCACAGGTCCGGGCAGCACAGCTCTGTGCTGCCCGGACACAGGTGAGGGATTGTAGATTGTAGATCTAGATTTAGATCAACGCTCCCTATATCTACCCCACCCCCTTGTATCTGCCCCTCCTATCAGGGCCATCTTTCACACTGTCTGGTTGGGTACTACCTGGGAGCCACAAAAGCATAGGGGCCCCACAGCAGCCTAAGGCAGAGCAAATTAAGAAAAAAAAATGTTGTTGACCAGTGTTGGCTGGCATCCCTCCTCCCCCTGTCCTCCTTCTCCAGTTGTCGCACTGAATGTCAGGAGTGATGACATCATGTTATCAGTGAGGAGCGCCAAGAAAGGTAAGGTTGTGTAGCTAGGACCAACACATCTGTAGATATATCTGGCAATGGCTGCTTTGCACAGCCGACGTGATATATCTGCGAACAACACCGTTCACAGACACATCAATGGTACACACTGGCCAACGGCCCATCGATATATTGGCCGTTCAATTGAACAGCCGATATATATCTGCTTAACATTGTTTAGAAAGAAGTAATTTTGTCAGTTTAAATTCTTATATTGCAGTTGATATAGATCAGGGGCATTGAGCCAGTCTCAGGCAGTGGCGGAACTTGTGGGTGGTGCAAAATAAAATTTGGGCCCCCCTCCTCCACCCCAACCCAAGTTCACAATATGCAACACAGCAGTGGGTGACAGGGAGAGGCAGAGGGTTTCAGGGAAAGGCTGGGGAAGGCAGAATGGACACGGAAATACAGTGGTTGACAGGAAAAGGGTGACAGAGGCAGCAGTGGCCCACTTATCCCTCAAGGGCCCGGTTCACTGCACCTGCTGCACAAATGGTAGTTCCACCTCTGGTCTCAGGTCACCACACTTTGGGCCAGATTCTCTAAGCTTCAAAAGTGATAAAATAGAGAGTGATAAACAACCAGCCAATCAGCTCCTACCTTCCATGTCACAGACTGTGTTTGGAAAAAGTCAGGCAGGAGCTGATTGGCTGGTTGTTTATCACTCTCTATTTTATCACTTTTGAAGCTTAGTGCATCTGGCCCTGTAACTGAAGTCACAAACGTAACCTATGTTGTTTATGTTTCCATACTACTTTAGTTCAGATTGTGTTGACATGAAGCTGGCGTCTTTTACACTTGGCTGAACTGACGGCCACCAAAAAGAAAGACATATTCCTATTTCACTTGTGTTTCCGACACATTCGTAGGACACCTGATCATTCAACACTATCAAGTTCTCTGTCCCCAGGCTCTGTCTGAGCCATCTATCTTCAGGTAAAATCGTTGACGTGTGTAAGGAAAGTGACTGGGAAGATACCTGTGCAATGTTCCGCCACATACCATATATGTATTAAATAGGGCTGTGCCACAAGTCAGTCAATGGAAGGAATGTGAATGGTTGATGTGTGTATAACACAGTAAGAATGCTGCATGTACAGTGATATTACCAGCCTAACAGCTTAAGGTTTTACCAGCCGGCTATAATCTTATAAATATTTCAATAAAACAATGTAAAAAAAAACAGGCTGTCAAGATGCATTATTTAAAACCATGTTAAGAGGATTTACGTCATCAGCTGTAGATGTACTCGCTAATGAACGATTAGAGGGGAAGCCTCTGTGTATATTTTACATTAATAAAAAGCAGATTTGAATTTGTTAATACTGAATCACATTTTGAATTTCATACAGTCATTTCTCACTAAAGCAGCCCATAGTTTACGATTTTTCAACCCTTGAGTCATTTTCTTCTTGAGACACTGATGAGCTTCATAGCATAATTTATGTGACTGCTGTTTCTCTTCTCTGCATCGCATCTGATTGCATCAAGTGGTGCCCAGGCAGCACCCGATGTCGCATGCCATCCTGCGATGGACATCGGGTGCTGGAAGAGGGGTGGTGTGGGGCTGTTTTTGCCACTGTGAGGCCATGCTTGCCATTCCCCAGCCCCTCTGCCTGCCTGCATGTGTACAGCATCTATTCCCCAGTGCAAGCAGGGGGAAGTCCCAACTGCGCCCTCACCACGGGACACTGCTGACCCTGGAAGGGTGGAGGACCCCCACCCCCCAAAAAAGAAAAACCTGTGACGGTCCTGTGACAATTGGGAGGTATGGCTTATGTACTCTTCCTTGGAGGGAGATGAAATAGAGCGCGATCTGCACTATATAGTCAAAGTTGTATGCAGATTACTTCGGGATCGCATCGCGGCACTCGCACCGTGTGTACACACCATTAGACACAGAGCCAAGGCAGCAAGTTGCTCATTTGCATAAAAACAGCAGGTATTCAAAAACTACCCATTGTAGGTTCTGGCAGAACAACGCTAATGGGCCTAGTATTTAGTGATGGGGATACAGAAATGGAAAGTGATGTTTGTTCTTTCCGTTTCCTTTGCCATCTATCAAATGCTTGAAACGTTTAGTAATACATTGTATGCCAACATATAAAACCACCATTCTTCATGTACTTTTGTTTGTATAAGGCAGTGGCTTTTTAGAGATGGTATTTCCAGTGACCCTGTGTCACCTTTTTTGGGTTCCCAATATAATGGACCCACAAACAGATTCTGGGACTTGCTGTTCTGACTCATGAGTTGTGCTGCACCTCTTCCCTAAAAAAACACAAGGCTTTGTCGTGTAGCTGCTCCTACTAGTGTGGTTGGTGTGTACCCACTGAGAGAGCATTGTGTATGCGTCAATAGACTCAATACACAACTGTTTCTATATTTGATCCAAGACCGCTTGTCAGGCAGTGCCTAATGCCAGCTTAATTCACCATTGTTCCTTATACACCTTTCCACGGGGTAGATTTATGAAGAAGTGATAAGGGAGGAGAAGTGATAAAGCGCCTGGTACTTTATCACCGGCCAATCAGCTTCTTTTTAAACCCAGCCTATAACTTAACAGTCAGAAGCTGATTGGCCAGTGATAAAGTACCAGGCGCTTTATCACTTCTCCTCCCTTATCACTTCTTCATAAATCTACCTAGCATATATTTGCAGTAGCATCAGTGTAAATCAATGCTGTGAGTAGCTTTTACACAATGACAGCATACATGTCATGTGCGGCTCTGATGTCTGTAATTCTGAACACATTTTCTAGGTACTGTGACAAAACCTTATTGTTCCTTCCATTTGTGCTGACCCCATTTGCACACTTTTACCCTGCAGCCCTGTCACAGAGCTTCTTGTGGTGAACGGTTCTCTGGCCAGAGACTGGTGAGAAGAAATATGGTTTTTGCCCTGTGTGACCTTGTGTTCCCCTTGCTGAAGTACTCAATCCTGAGTGAATGATGCTTTCCAGGCACATGTCACCTTTATGTGATCAGTCAGTGTGCAACAGCTGGATAAGAATCACACTCCTATTCCCTCTCATACAGCCACTCCTCACCAACATCCCAAGCTGGGACTAGGGGCATGATTCAGCCCAACCATGCAAAATCATGTTGCACTGCAGGTGGGGCAAATGTAACATGTGCATAGGGCGTTGTGGGCCTTACACATGTAGCGACTTTTGTAGAAAAGCGTTCTGATGTTACATCGCTTCGGTCGCTCAGCAAACAGTGCTGCACAGCGCTGTGTGCTGAGCGATGTGTCAGGGGCACTGTTCTCCGCTGAGAACACTGGCCCCGAATAATTAATAACCTGCGTGTGGGTTATTAATCAGTGCCAGAGGCAGACCCGCGGGGCCGCGCATTTACATCGCTTTGTACCCCCCCCCCCCCCACACAGCGATATTCAGGCAATAAATCTCGGCAAGATGTGTTCAAACTTAAATCTAAATTGCAGTGTAAAAATAAAGCAGCCAGTATTTACCCTGCACAGAAACAAATGTCAGTGGATGTCAGCTGCCTGCCTGCTACCCGTAGCAACCAAGTTAGGACACCCCAATGTTGGGCACACCCGTGGAAAAGAATACAGATCAAAATACAGTTCTAGTCATGAGTGCGTGTCTAGGAGCAGCACCGCTAGCTGGCATGTGCTTCAGACCAGCTGTTTCAAGGGCCTTGAAAAAGCTGTTGCGAAGCGCGCGCCTGCTAGCGGTGCTGCTCATAGACACGCACTCATGACTAGAACTGTATTTTGATCTGTATTCTTTTCCACAGGTGTGCCAATATTGGGGTGTCCTCACTCGGTTGCTACCTATAAGCAATCAAGAGATGCGGCTCAGTTAACATTATACCAAGTACTCTGTGATAGTAAAGGAGCTTCTCACATGTGATTCACACTAGAGCAATCACCACACTGAGATACAGTGGGGCACATGATATTATTATTTGGTGATAAAGCCGGTTTATCTATGGAGCCAAGGAGTTGGCATTAATTGAGAAAACCTGATCTTATCGCCATACATTTGCAATCGGGGCAATTAATTGCAATACAATTTCTGTTGTGATCATTTTTTACAACAGTAGCATTCTCATTAGCTGCCACATGTAGTAAGCCTAGAAGCTGTTTATAATCTGTGAGTTCTCTGCAAAGATACATCGTTGCATTATAACACAACATTGAACTGCAACATCTTTACATATTCTAACATAGGAGACAGTTTATTTAATTGTTACCTCTCACAAGAGATAATTTATGTGCATATTAAGAAAAACCTTGATAGGGGATTCTACCAAATATAATTTATTTTATAAATATATACTGGGCACACCACTTATCCATGGGATGATAATTAACACATTCACCCCCAGCTATATATCACACCCCAATAAAAGAGGCGATACCCAATAAAGAAACAACGAGACAATTTATTTGCCAAACCATTTAATATAATAGTGTAAATGGGAGAAACCTGTTTATTATATTTACCTTATTCATAAGATAGTGCGTAGTCAGTGAGCCACCGTATTTTAGACACACCTTATTCTTTCTTGATATTTCACTTAATGTTTTCCTGTGTGTTTTGATATTTCGCTAGTTTTTAACCATATTAATAAAGGTTACATTTTATTTGTGTGAGACCATATAGGTGCACCGCGCAATATACACCCTTTTTTTCTTGCGAATGGATGTATATACAAAACATGCATTTGCATGTGTGTGGGGATATTCGGCGTGGATGGTAGTGCGGGCGGTGGTCTGTGTTTGAATGAGTGAATATATCTCCATAAGCACAAAGTGGTAAATGCTGTATAAGAAAACAAGCAAGGGGCATTTTAAAACTAGGAAGGTGCCCTGCATCTTGCAGTTTTTACTTAAGCCTTATGGTGCCCACCATCAAAGGCCCTGTATTTGCCACTGTGTTGAACAAGTTTAGACTTGTGCTTGTGGCCTTCACACTTTTATCTCCTTTTATCTCCTTTTTATCTTCATTTACTACTGATCTTCTCCCACAACCCTTTAAAGCTAAATTATCACCATTATATTAAAAATATCATGATAAGCAACTCATTCTGTTTGATGGAATTAAATGCTAATTTGTATGTAAAGTACATTTGTGCATTGTGAGACACCACTTACACTGATTATATTAGTATGCCTATAGGTGGTCATACACTATGGAAGTTTATCTGAGGCTTCAAGTTGCATCAGATTTCCCCAGGGTTGCCTACCCTCCCGGAATGGCCAGGAGGCTCCCAAAAATTGGGCACCCCTCCCGCCCCCCCGGAAAGCTGGGCAACCCTCCCGGATACTGGCGGCAGATTGCTGCTGTCTGAGAGGGGGGGGGGGGGGGGAGCAGCGGATTGCTGCTACCTAGCTCCACGAGGGGTGTGTGCAGGGGCTACCCCCGCCAGAGATTTCCGACCAGCACAGAGATGCAGCGGGTTTAATCCTGATGCGGGGGGGGGGGGGGGGGGGGGGCTACGGCTTACCTGCTCCCTGCTGGATACTTTGCTTGGAAGCTGCTGCAGCATACATTCTTCCTGCTCTCCTTGGCGGGTCAATACCGCCCTCCAGTGGCCGGCGCCCTAGGCAAATGCCTAAAGCTGCCTAGTGGTGGCGCCGGCTCTGCACCCTTCTAATCTCCCTGGCCGCAGCGGTGTCTGACTCTGTCTTTACACATTTTTATTTACAGGTGAACTACGAGACCCAACGGGCACATTAATGCCCCCCATGCTGGGTCTTGTAGTTCTCCTGTAAAAAAAAATGTTTTCTCTAATTTGTAAATGGATTAGCCTGGCGTTCACCACCCTGGGACGTCGGGGACAGGCCTGGCCTTCAGGGGGGTCACCACTCCCCCAGGTAACCCATCAAATGCTGACGAGAAGGGGGATCTCACGCTGTTTTTTTTTTTTTTTTCATTTTTACTTTGATACATTTTTTTGGCCAGAACCATGCACAGATGCCATTGATCTATGCATGGTTCTGTACTCACTAGCCTGAACTTGGGGGCTGTTCTGGTTGATTTGCAAGGTTCTCACGGAGTGATGTGTTGGCCCCATAAGCTTGGGGCACATGCAGGTAATCTACTTGTCTAGCATTGTCACCTTTTGTAGGGTTTCATTGCACAAAACTCTTTGATGATTAAACAGAACTGAGAACATCAATAGCTGATCAATTAAATTATTATAAGTGGAGCACACGCTCCGGGCGCTGAAGGGGTGCGGCGGCACGCCCCCCCGCAAATGAACTGCGGGCCGGGAGTCGGGACTCACTTAATTTTCCTCATCCGCCTTCAGCTTGCATCTATGTGCTGCGGCTGCGCTGACCGGCGCCTGCCTGCCCACCCAATCGCTCGGCTGCTGCTGCCGCCCGCAACCCGATGACGTCATGTCACAGACTTCCCCATGTCCCCAGCCATTTCGGCTGTGATGATGAGCCGGCTGGGCAGAGCAACAGAAATCAGGAGGACATTCCCCTGCCCCTGCTACACTCCCTCCTCCCTGCAGCAGCATCATCACTAGTCTCCGTCCCTAATGCTGGCTGCCTGTAGCCTGTTGGACAAGGAGGCTGACTGCTGCTGCCTTGGCAATGAGCTATTTCAGTCCCCCTTGGCAACGAGCAACTTCAGTCCCCCTTGGCTTTGAGCATGAAGCCCCTGGCATCAGGCAAGTTCCTAGCAATGAGCATGATGTGTAATCAGAGGCGGATTGGCCCACCGGGAAACCGGGCCATTTCCCGGTGGGCCGGTCCAGATTCCCCACTGGCAGGGCCGCCGACTGTGCCTGCGGGGCTGGCATCATCCTAGATGCAAGCGGCCGCAGCCTGGTCACAAACGGCAGCATTGCCCAAAACAAATATGGGCGCCGCATATATGCATATATTATATGCACATATGCGGCGCCCATATTTGTTTTGGGCTATGCTGCACTGTTTCCAGTGACCAGGCTGCGACCGAGCGGACAGAAGCGCGGCGGTGCGGCGGCCATAAGAAGTCACACACACCCCCCCCCGCACTGTGGCGTAAGCCCCCCCCACACTGTAGCATCAGTCCCCCCCACACCACCCCCCGCGCACTGTAGTGCCAGCCAACAGTCTCCCCCTGGGCTGCAGCGTCAGCCCCCCCCCGGGCTGGATTCCGTTCCCAATCCGCCCCTGTGTGTAATGGGCATTACATTGTGTTATATAGGGCCAGATTCTCTAAGCTTCAAAAGTTATAAAATGGAGAGTGATAAACAGCCAGCCAATCAGCTCTTACCTGCCATGTCACAGACTGTGTTTGAAAAATGTCACACAGGAGCTGATTGGCTGGCTGTTTATCACTCTCAATTTTATCACTTTTGAAGCTTAGAGAATCTGGCCCATAGTATGTAATGGGCATTACGGTGTGTTATATAGTATGTAATGGGCATTACGCTGTGTTATATAGTATGTAATGGGCATTACGCTGTGTTATATAGTATGTAATGGGCATTACGGTGTGTTATATAGTATGTAATGGGCATTACGGTGTGTTATATAGTATGTAATGGGCATTACGGTGTGTTATATAGTATGTAATGGGCATTACGGTGTGTTGTAATGTATGTAATGGGCATTACGCTGTGTTATATAGTATGTAATGAGCATTACGGTGTGTTGTATAGTATGTAATGGGCATTACGCTGTGTTATATAGTATGTAATGAGCATTACGGTGTGTTGTATAGTATGTAATGGGCATTAAGCTGTGTTGTATAGTATGTAATGGGCATTAAGCTGTGTTATATAGTATGTAATGGGCATTACGGTGTGTTATATAGTATGTAATGGGCATTACGGTGTGTTGTAATGTATGTAATGGGCATTACGCTGTGTTATATAGTATGTAATAAGCATTACGCTGTGTTATATAGTATGTAATGGGCATTACGCTGTGTTATATAGTATGTAATGAGCATTACGGTGTGTTGTATAGTATGTAATGGGCATTACGCTGTGTTATATAGTATGTAATGGGCATTACGCTGTGTTATATAGTATGTAATGGGCATTACGGTGTGTTATATAGTATGTAATGGGCATTACGCGGTGTTATATAGTATGTAATGAGCATTACGGTGTGTTGTATAGTATGTAATGGGCATTAAGCTGTGTTGTATAGTATGTAATGGGCATTAAGCTGTGTTATATAGTATGTAATGGGCATTACGGTGTGTTATATAGTATGTAATGGGCATTATGGTGTGTTATATAGTATGTAATGGGCATTACGGTGTGTTATATAGTATGTAATGGGCATTACGGTTTGTTATATAGTATATAATGGGCGTTACGGTGTGTTATATAGTATGTAATGGGCATTACGGTGTGTTATATAGTAAGTAATGGGCATTACGGTGTGTTATATAGTATGTGATGGGCATTACGGTGTGTTATATAGTATGTAATGGGCATTACATGGTGTTATATAGTATGTAATGAGCATTACGGTGTGTTATATAGTATGTGATGAGCAAATTAACGCTGTCTCGGGGAGATGCACGGGGGCGCCGGTATCTGGGATGGTTATCCACCTTTCCGTGGGGCCAGGAGGAGGATCCAATTTTTGGGAGCTTCCCAGCCATTCCGGGAGGGTAGGAAATCCTGACCGAAACCTAACCCCCATACCCACTGCCTAGACATCCCCCCCCCCCCGCACAACCTAACCATAAGTGCTCCCACTACTGCCTAAATCTAACCTCCCCCTTCCCCCAGCTGCAGGCTAGTGCTCCCCTTATTCTCAGCTATCGAGATGCCCGCTGTCGGTGTTACGGCATCAGCATCCTGCTGACCACAACCCAGAGGGTTGGCTCATTTACCTCTGACCTACACCTGAGTCGTCAACACGTTTTCCATCTTAATAGTTAATAAACAAAAGTTCCATATGATACTGTAGGTTTGCGGCATCAGAGAAAGTTGCATCGGGATTAAAAACCCTGGGCTGATCTAAACGACCAGTTTATTTTTTTCTACCAAACTATTGGAAATGTTGTCATCTTATCATTCAGACTAATCATCAGATGACAGAGCTATGCACTTTGGTCCTAAACATGTGTGGCTACATGAATAGAGATCCTATTGTTTATCCAGATCTGTTTTTGTGAGCACCTTGAGATTAGTACCGCCAACACAACCCTGCTCTTTGTGCTCTAAAATGAGTCCCCCCCCCCCACCCCTCTTATGTGACTTTTATTTACAAGTTTATATGTGCCCTCTTACAGCTTTTACTAACAGGCCCGTGATTTGCCACAATTTGCGCTAATCTATTTCTATAGCCACCACTAGTGTTTTTTTAATATAGTTGCTATCTTGCTGGAATTGCACAGTGCATGCAAATCATGGGCAATTGCGAACCTAGTGAACATGTGGCTCCACAGTTGTTGTGAAACTACAGGTCCCAACATGCACTGCCACAGTTTGCTGTGAAGGAATGCTAAATATGTGGCAGGGCATGCTGGGATGTGTAGTTTCGCAACAGCTAGAGAGCCACAGGTTGGCCAGGACTGGGCTATGACATTTGGCCCATTGTGCCGGTCTCCTTCTGTGCTTTTCTCTCAGGTATTTATAGCACCAGACTGCATGTTTTCATTGCCCTGGGATATGACACAACATTGCATACTACATACAGCTGTGTACAATCCAAAGCACACAGCAAAGTGTCATATCCCCGGGCAACAATAATAAACAATGCGTCCAAATACACACAAGGAAGACAGAACTATAAAACAATGAATTTAGTTACATTTGCAGGATATAGTCATGAAATAAATTGTTTAAAGGTTAAATAGCTACGTTGGGTCACATAAAGATCTAAAACGGAAAATAAATATTTGCTCTTGCTCACTTTTAGGGAGGTATTTATCAAAGCTTGGCAAGAGATAAAATGGTGAGAGATGAAGTACCAACGAATCAGCTCCTGTAATTTTTCAAGCACAGCCAGTAAACGCTAAATTAGTAGCCGATTGATTAGTACTTCATATCTCTCCTTTGATATACACGTCCTTAGAACACTTTTCTAAATATGTACATCTGAATCAGCTTTATTGGTCAGTTATACCTTCGTATACTAGGAATTTGTGTTCAGTTTGCTGTGCAGCAGCCAGGAGGGTAACAAGTAAACCGGAAGACAGTATACACTATAAACAATATAAACAGGTGGGGGAACATGTAGTCATACAGAAAGTTATTCCGAGGGGACACCGTGTTAGATTATGTGCAGGGGGTTATGGCGCGACTAGACAGTGGGGTGTTCATGAGTTCACGTGTCAGCAGGTGAACCGCTTGAGGGAAGAAACTTCTTTGGCGTGTGATGGACCTGGTGGGAATGGCCCTGTAGCATCTGCCCGATGGCAGCAGGTTAAACAAGCCATGGCCAGGATGTAGTTGGTCCTTGACTATCTTCATTGGCCGCTTTTTTGCTCTGGACAGGTACAGGTCTGTCCCGATTATCTTCTCCGCAGTTCTGACTACCTTGTGTCTCTCGCTGGCGGAGTCGTACCAGACCAGTATCGAGGAGCACAGTACAGACTCTAGTAGAAGAGGAGCAGGAGCTTCTGTTGGATGTTGAACTTCCTCAGTTGCCTAAGGAAGAACAGCCTCTGCTGCGCTTTTCCAACAATAGTATCAGCGTTGGGCCCCCATTTAAGGTCCCGGGAGATTGTGGTCCCCAGGAACTTGAAAGAGTTCACTAGCGACACCACACTGTCAGCAATTGTTAGTGGATGAACACCAACAGACTTCTTCCTAAAGAAGGTTGCGCTCGTAGTGGTTGCTGCTGCACCACCGGGCCAATCGGTCCACTTCTAATCTGTAGGCTGAATCGTCCCTGTCCTTGATGAGGCCAATGATAGTGTCATCAGCAGATTTGATTATCATTACTGATTGCGCCTCTGAGGTGCAGTCGTTGGTGTACAGGGAGAAGAGTAGGGGTGAGAATACACGGCCCGGGGGGGGGGGGGGGGGGGGCTGCTCCTGTGCTCCTGTGCTGATGGACAGCATTTGGAAGGTGAATTTCCCCGCTTTCACAACCTGTTTGCTATCAGTCAGGAAGTCCACAGTCCCAGAACAAGGTAGCTTCAGGGACTCCTAGGTGGAGTAGTTTGGGGGTTAAGGATGTTGGGATGATTATATTGAAGGCCAAGCTGAAATTGAAAAACAGGACCCTTGTATAGGTACCAGGTACATCCAGGTGCTGTAGAATGTAGTTGGCGCAGGTTATTCACACAGGACGTGAAAAAGCAAGCTGATTGGGGACTGAGATCAGGTGACATCTATTTAATGCGGCAGAGAGGAGATGAGACTTGGCGCACTGGAGGGATGAGGAGGTGTTGGCTTGTGAGAGGAGAGGAGGAAATAAAGAAGCAAGTGACTGGCATTTTCAAGGATTCAACAGTGTACTACAACATATCAAATATACGGTCTGCCCGTGGCATACATAAAACCCAGCAACAGGTTGTGAACAAACTTAAAGCACTTCGTAAGCCGTACTCCAAGGTGCAGGATCTCAAGCGGAGGAAGAGTGGTGGTGCCCGTTTGGACAATCAAAGCTGCTCTTTCAACAGCCAATAAAAGCTGCTCTTAGATTTCTCACACTTGTTGGCAGGGCAGGGCTGCCACTCAAAATTGTGGGGCCCGGGACAGTACAGATAGATTAAACAAAAAAAAAATCCTTGCGTGTGATATATATATATATATGTGTGTATAGCACAGCGGGGCATAGCAGGTAATCCCTGGTCTCTAATATCGGGGCGAGTGTCCTCCAGCTCCACATCATCACGTCACGTCGCAATTGTGGGTGCTTCCTGAGTTGGCTCCTGGCTGTCCTGCTGCCAACTGCACTGCACTTCTATGTCCCAGAAGGGCAGCAGGCACTGCTGGGACTTGGAGCTGGGCTCCTGCCACTCGCCAAGGGGGCAGCATGCGAACCACGGCCCACCGCTGTGAGAAGGAATGGCGGCCGCCGGTCAGAGGGTAGGTCCCGGGACAGTTGTCTCCATAGCACCCCCCCTAATGCCGGCCCTGGACCCGGGAACCAGTGTGAACGTGGCAGACCCGGGAATTTCCTGGGTCCAAGGTGCAGCGTGAAGGGGGTCTGTGAGCTGAGATTATCTGTGCCCTGCAAAAAACACAGTATCACAAACCCAGGATTTTGCAGGGGCGGCAATGAGAACATAATTAAGTACTTGAATAACTTCCCACCTAGACATAATCACTGATTTATTATGTATAAAGTTCTATGCAATATTCAGCGTGTGCACTAGTAACACAAAGCACAGCAACAACAACAGCTATTTCTTACTATAGACTCCTAACAGCAGGTGTCTCTATTAGTAATAACAGGGCTGTTATCTCATCCTGTATATTGAGCAAGCTGTGGATATAACACATGCAGCCAGGAAGGTTTCCCCACACGTCAGTCCTAGCACTCAGGCTGAGCCATAGGGCGCAGTGAGGCGTGGGGCTGCCCGGGCATGCAGCAGCAGCAGGGTGACACCCACCACATGTGCCCGTGTGACTAGCGGAAGTGAGGGCGAGATCAGCAGCCAGCAGGGGAGCACTCAGCAGCACAGTGCAGCAACTACAGGCTGATGATGGGGAACCTGAGTTGTGTCCCGCAGCCACACCGGCAGCTCCGATACTCCTTCAGCAGGAAGAACTCACTCCAGGGGAAAGAGTAAGTACTGCTTACACTCAGCTGTCCTACATGGTCTCTGCTTACACTCAGCTGTACTACATGGTCTCTGCTTACACTCAGCTGTACTACATGGTCTCTGCTTACACTCAGCTGTACTACATGGTCTCTGCTTACACTCAGCTGTACTACATGGTCTCTGCTTACACTCAGCTGTACTACATGGTCTCTGCTTACACTCAGCTGTACTACATGGTCTCTGCTTACCCTCAGCTGTACTACATGGTCTCTGCTTACACTCAGCTGTACTACATGGTCTCTGCTTACACTCAGCTGTACTACATGGTCTCTGCTTACACTCAGCTGTACTACATGGTCTCTGCTTGCACCCAGCTGTACTGTACATTACAGGTTGGCTACTACCACTCAGCAGTATACTGTACTACTACATTGCACATGTTCCTCGCTTATACTCTCCTGTATAAGGTGGCTGCTTACCCACCGCTGCCTATCATCCCTGGGCAAATGGTGATCATGGCTATTTTGTTAATGCACCCAACCTTTACTCAATATGGGGTGATTGTGTCTCTTGTGATGGATAATCTGGGTACAGTATGAAGTTGTGTGCAGCGTGGGTTGGAGTTCGGTTTGTTTTGCATGAATGGTATATTGTAGTCCTCTGTGGGACATGTAGAGAAACCTGTTGAATTAACGAACTTTTAGCTGCTGCCGTGGGAAAGAGCTGTCAGCTACTGTACAATGTGTGCGCAGTGTGTACTTACTATGCTGGGTAGGTAGGAGTAGGCAATAACATCTGCGGCTTTAACCATTTGTTCATTGATCTGTGGGATCTATACTACCTGGGCTTCAGAGTGATATATGGATTTGTTGACACTTTTTATGCAGTTTATAAGATTTTTCCCAACTATTTTCTGAGATAGGTTAAAATGTACTTCATAGTCCATCAGTAATAATCTATATTTTGTTTCATCTTTAGGGTAAGTTTTCCGCAGTAATACATTTAGCAAACACTACAGGAATTCCGATCTGCCATATTTCACGGCTCTGTTCATGCAACATAAGGATTATATAAAATCTACCATTACATTTATTTTTTATTTTTTTGAACCAGATGTAGTTGTGTGTAAATGTCCCAGGAACACGGCTGAAGGCGCGTTTCAGGATAATGCATGTAAAGGTGCGCACAGCGTGCGTCCAGGCGGTGCAGTACCCGCAGCCAGAAAGCATAATTATGTCATAATGGTGGTAATTTATCACTAGAAGTTAACACACAGGATAATTTGATGTTGTCCATCTAAAAATGCTTCTACACCGTCAGTAAAAAGAAAGCAAGCTAATACATTTACCATGCCAACAGTGTCTAATTAGATTTCAAGCAGTTTGAATACAGGGACAATTAAACCCCAGGGGGCATTCCCATCCCCCACCAGTATGTTAATGTGGACAACATTGCTGGTTTTAATTGCATTACAGTATCAGACAGCATAAAGCATTCAAGTCCCAATGCATGTTTGAATAGAGAGATTTTGTGATTTTCCTGAGTGTCGGTCCTTGTCACTTACCCACTTGGCAGCTTTGGAGTGGAGTCTTGTGACCATGCCACCGTTTTCAAGTGCACCTTTAAGCTGCATGTTTCACAGTTTGCAGACCGGGCAATAGTTTGCTGCAACTAAAATGTATTTTTTTTTTTTTATGGACCAAAACCCTGGTTGAATTATCTTTACCAGTTCTGCGTTAAGGTTTTTTTCACAATTCTGCAATAAATTAGAATTATATTAACATTTACATCACTCCTGGTACAGTACTATGCTGTCCCTTTAGTAGTCACTTTCAAATCCTTTTTGCAAAGCATCTGAAGCGTCCCACATGACACTTAATAGCTTGAAGATGTATTAAGCATGGGTATGAAATTGCAATGAACTAGCTTGGCCTGGCTTGCCTTGGCAGGCAGAGCCGGACAGTTGCTGGCATGTATCCTCTGAATGTCTACATATAAAACACTCCTATTATTGCTGCATTTATATGGATGTGCCGTTAGGAATTGTCAGCTCTCTGTATTTCGGGACCTCAGGGCTGCAGTTCACATTCTTATCTGTCCTTAGCTACTCTCACCTGGCCGGTTAATGCTTATTACTAAATACCTCCTGTGTTGTTTAACTGCAACGCTTGCTTAATATGGCCTCGTAAATTGAAATTCACCTTTAAATGAGAACCTGAGACAGAGGGGGGAATGCATAAAACCTTCTAATCTAATGTACGGCTAATTTGCTTAAAGCAACCAGTTTCTACCTATTATTGTAGATTGTACTTGATAATTGCTAGTTAGAAGCTGATTGGTCAACTGCTACAACCAACTTTTCCACTCTCTAGAGGATTTGGTACCTCTCCTCCAAAGATTCATTGTGTCCCAAGGTTTTGATTATGTTGTGGATGACTGTTCTGTAATAAAAAACAGTTGGTAGGATGTTATATGGGAAAGAAGTGGAGCAGCGATGACTTTAAGCCGAATTTTTGTAGCAAAACTCAAATACTGTATATTCTGCCCAAATCCGTTGACAAACGAGCAGACTATGGACCTTATTCTGGTTCTTGCGCTCCCATGCGAATTCGCATGGGTGCACAATGTTTTTAAACTGCGCATGTGCTGTGTTCGAGCGGCCAGGGGCAAACAAGACTGCGGGCGGGGGGTGTGGGAAAGAGGAGGTTGGGCGTTCCCATGTTAATCGCTCAGTGCCGGGGGCGGGCAGCTGACATCACTGGGCGGGCTGAATATGACACACAGCGCTGCGAACCTCGTATCGCTGCGTGTCAACCGGAATAACCCCCTATGTTTAGATCATCACAAAGTGGTCTGCCACCAGTGTCAGTGTAATATTTCAAAACAACTAGTATAAGTGTCTTTTGGTTAAATGATACAAGGCCACAATTTAATCACCCCCCTTCTCTCCGCAGGCAGGACAGCAGAACGAAGTGGACATATTTGTTTGGGAATGAAAGTGGGGTGGGAAGAGTAACGAACTCGGACAACATCCTGCACTACATCCCAGGAAAGGTAAATGTCTCCTATTTCTTCGTACACTACAAATGCCCCTGCCGTGTGGATGCTCAGCGGTCACTGCTGCACTGGGTGTACGACCGTCTGAGAAGGGTTAAGTCTGTTTGTGGGTCTTATCGAGCACATCTGCTGTGTACATACCTCTGCATGCTTGGAATCTGGGATCGGCTCCACAGTCCATCTCCCACTATTCCATGGGAAGCACATTGCTAATCAGAACATTTAGCTGCATACAGGACTAAGGTGGAGATGTACCTAGCATTGGTGAGTGATACAGTGGAGAGATTTTGGGGGGTATTCAATCCCAGATGAAATCCAGGTGGAAACAGCATCCAACAGTATCCAATCCGGGCAAGACTTGCCTGCAACAGGTTTGCCTCCCTATGGAGGCAAAGCTGTATTGTCGGAAGTGGGCACTGGAATGTCAAATTTGCGGCTTTTTTCGCCTATCGGCACCCGTTTTCGCCGATGCCAGGACTTCCCGACTGTCATATATTCCGCCAGTCGGAAGAACGGAGCACACATCGAATAGGTCGAATGACATTTGACCTAATAGTATCGGAAATGGACGCTATTTCTGCCTACTGAAAATAGCGTCTGAGATTGAATTCCCCCCCTTAAAGTACAATCCAATCTTCTCCTAACTGCCATGTTACAGGCAGTGTTTGAAAATTGACAGGAGCTGATTGGCTGGTAGTTTATCTCTCTCCAATTTATCACTCTGCAAGGTTGAATACACTGGCCCCCAAAACATGGTGAACCCCTTTGAGCGCCAAGTGTATTTGTCAAAATAGGTGTAAAAGATTGCCAAGCAGACATTTGTTGTTCATGATAATGACCTGTAATGTTTACCTTCTATAGGAAATCTATTTTTTATTTGAATTTATATAACAAATGTGAGTGACGCTGGCAATTTTAACAGATATGTTGAGCATCTCTCGCACAGATGTTGGTGCTCTAAGGGTTAAAGCAATAGCAGAGTTTTAGTACTGTATTCCTGCATAGTTTGGGAATTACGTGCAGCCCTCGTTCCACTGCCAGTGCCACTGCTACAAAGATAGCTGGATAGTGACTGATAAAGACCATTATTTGTTTATTATTGCCGGGAAACCACCTGTTCTCAGCACACTGCCCCAAAGTCATTGAGAAATTGTGTCTTGCTGTTGATTTCTGCTGAGCAAATGATCTCACTGTCTGCGCGATGAGAGACCTGCATCATTAACTTTCACATTAAGAAATAAATGTTGTGAAAGATGAGGGGGGAAATCAGTCACCAGATAGGAGGTTATTTGCCAGAAAAAACACGTTCAGTGGTAGTTTGCAGGTCAGGGAAGGATATAGGTGGGTACACTTCTGCTGAAATTCAATTTTTTATCGGTATACTTTTAGGATACTTTTATCTACTACTTTTTGGTTTTACAATCTAACTGCATCGTTTGTGCCGCTGCAGTTCAGTTTCCCTTTTGGGCCATACCACTCAAGGGGTTAAACGTGGAGAGTGTGCAGGAACTGCTGTCTAGGAAAAAATGTGGGCTGTAGCCTGGCATACAGGGAACTTTAATCTCACTTCATTTTGTCTCCAAAGCTACATGTTTTTTTTTTTTTTTTTTATACATGCAGAAGCTTATTAGCCAACCTCATTCATATACCTAGGCGGAATTTGGCCCATATAGCCTTAGCTCCTCCCATCAGAAGATTTATGCTGTGTACACACGGTCCGATTTCCTTTCCGATGTTGACGATATAGTCGACATCGGATGCAGATCGCAAGGGTTTTAACCCTTGCAATCCCGATCCCGATGCGCGTTCACGTATCGGAAGCCAGAAAGTCTTGGCTTCCTTGTCTATATAGTGCAGATCTGCACTATATAGTCAAGATAGGATGCAAATAGGATCGTGGATAGGATCTTAAGGCACATCCGATCTGATCAGATCGTGGATAGGATCTTAAGGCACATCTAACGTGTGTACACACCATTACACCCAACAGATGACATTTGTTTTCATGTCAAATCTACGCACACTGCTTACATTTGTGAAGTTTTACAAACCCGTTGAACTGTGAAGCGTATTTGTACACATTCCATCTACCTAAATGACCCTTAATGCCCGTCTATTGATTTTTATAAATTGCAGTTTGTGGAATAAACCCGATAGCACAAAAGACATTTGAGATGATGGAATCCAGCACCTGTCTGGTTTCATTGTATGACTCACGGTGTCTGTGCTGTGGTTTCATGGCCGTGTATGAGAGCACTGCAGGCACTTGTGTGTAACTGCTGACCTGGCAGTCTGAGAGCCAGACTTTCACTTTAACGTTGCATTCTCTCCGTGTTGGTAAACACCTCCATACATATGTGTATGAGTCTGGTAGTAAATCCATAAATCATTTTTATCCTATAATTAAGCAAGTGATGGCTCCCAAGCTATTGGCATATCCTTCCATTCTTTGGCATGCTGTCACATGTAGTTCTGCAATTTATGTAAAACCTGAATACCGGAGCCTGGATCTCAGACACACATTTTACATCCGTACTGTAAAGTCATCTCGCTTTCATTGTGGCATATTTCCTAAAGCAGAATGTATACAGCACTTTGTAAATGCCCTGTTGTGTAACGCTATACACATATGGATGAAGAGAGCTCACTCTCCTTTATAGTGCAGAACACATGGTGATCGTTCTATGCTGGGCACCCCTAAGTGGCAAGAAAATGCGGTACTCTTTACCTAGAACGGCGCCCGCGATTGGCATCGCGGGCGTTGGGGGGTAAAAAATCGCGGGTACATAAAAAACGGGTGCGACGCGATGCCCGCGATTTTCCCATAGGGATCAATGTTAAAACTGTGATTGGACGCGATTTTACTGTTAAATGCCTCAATGCCCGCGATTTGGCCATAGGAAACAATGTTAAATGGGCCACAGAGCCCTAATAGTGCCCTTGAACTGTGAAATGGCCCCCACAATTGTTAACGCCACCCCACGATCAACGTCAACCCAAAGCGTGGCGAGCGCAGCGGTACGCGTCCTCCGACCTTTTCATACCCCCACTATCCACGTCGGCGTGGAGTTGAGAATAGAATAGTGTGGCGAGCGCAGCGAACCACCGAGCCCGAAGCGTGGCGAGCGGACGCGGATACCTTCACAGGTAAACGCGTCCCTTCGCGGGCTTCACAGGTGTCCGCGTCGCCATGGACACCTGGGAAGCCCGCGAGGGGACGCGTATAACTGTGAAGGTATCTCAACTCCACGCCAACGTGGATAGTGGGGGTATGAAAAGGTCGGAGGACGCGTACCGCCGCCCCTCGCGGGCTCGCTGCGCTCGCCATGCTTCGGGTTGACGTTGATCGTGAGGTGGCGTTAACAATTGTGGGGGCCATTTCAGACTTCACGGTGACTATTTGGGCTCTGTGGCCCATTTAACATTGTTTCCTATGTAAAAATCGCGGGCATTGAACACTAAAATCGCGTCCAATCTCACTTTTAACATTGATCCCTATGGGAAATCGCGGGCATCGCATCGCACCCGTTTTTTAGTGCATTCGATGGTCGCGATGGGCGCCGTTCTAGGTAAAGAGTACCTAAAATGCCTCCAGGGTATTCAGCTTGCTATCTGAGAGCAGTGTGTACAGTAATTCCCATCACACTATGGAGAATTGGTTAGTCCAGTGGTTCCCAAACTGTGTGCCATGGCACCCTGGGGTGCCTCGGCGTACTTGCAGGGGTGCCTAAGATTGGTGGTCCAGAACCAATTCAAATAATTTATGGTCAAAGAAATGGGCAAAATCAGTGCTCATGACTTCAAATGATAAAATGGGTGAACACGGGCAGGACCTGCGTAGAGGGCAGTGGGGGGTGCACACAGCCTCTGCTGCTGTCTGCTGTACTCTGCAGACAGCAGCGGAGGCAGGGAGGAGGTGAATGGATGCCTGTGTGTGGCATCCATTCACCTTGTGGACAGGGGCTAGGGGGGTGCACGAGGGCTGGGGACAGCTTGGCAGCTTACCTTGGTGCTGGGCTTGCCCCCAGCATGGCGATCGGCTGTCCCAGCGCTTGGAGATGATGTAATCTCCAAGAGCCGGCTCAGGAACCGCTGGGTGAACCGCCGGTTTAAAAGGTAACAATCGCCTGGTTGAAGCTGGGTCCTTTAAACCCAGGTGCGACCTGGCATTTTGGTGTAAAAGGGGTATTATTGTATTGGATGCAGCGAACATTGCATTAAATCCTTAATTGTATAACATATTGAATAGAGATAGGCCCATTACTCGGACAGGAAGGGAAATGAGGGGGTAAACATTTGCATAATTATGTTCATCAGGCCAATGTACCACTGATACAGGTGCTTAGAATTTAAGCCAGAGGTTCCCAAATGCGGTCCTCAAGGCACCCCAACGGTCCAGGTTTTAAGTATATCCATGGCTCAGCACAGATGGTTAAATCAAATTGACTGATGAACTATATAAGTCGCCTGTGGTTAAGAATCGGTGTACTTAAAACCTGGACCTGGGACCCTCTAATCTAAAGGTGCCCAAACACTAGAAAGATCTGCGATCTTAAGATGTGCGCATAAATTATCCTTCAAATCTTTGGTCCGCCCTGGACCAAAAATTTCAGGCAAGCTCACATCTTTACCAAAGATTTTTCTTAAGATCCCGTGTGCGTTCCTATGGATCTTTTGTTAAATCTTCTGATCTTTTGTGCAGCACGTAAGAAGATTCAGCTAAAGATCCACGGGAGCGCGCATCGGACCGATATCGGCCGATTATCGATAAATATCGTACGATATATCGGCCGATTTATCGAAAATCGGACAAAAAATCGTTCTAGTGTGTGGGCACCTTAAGCATACTAGATCCATATTCTTGCTTACCCTATTAATGCAAAAAAAACACATTTTTTAAACTAATTCTGGAGCAAACATTTTTTTATTTTGTTTTTGTTATTTACGCTTCGTGATTCAGCCCTTCACCAAAATATGTGGACCGCGATTATCTTGGCACGTTTCTCCAGTCATAGAACCTGATGGGCGAGTTTATCATTTAATGGAAGGCGCTCCTATCCTCCTTCCAATTAAAAGCCAATTATCCGGATACTTTCATGAGCAGCCAAAAAACAGGATGACGATGATGCTCACCTTGAGCATATTTCTGCTAATGAAATAATGAAACGCAGTTCCAGGTGGATGAGGTGTAATATCACTGCTTATTGTGGCTGACGTCATAACCGTTGTGTGTTATACAGGCCGTTTGCTTAGTCATATTTCTGTCATACAAAGGAGTGGTATGAGAACATACCTGTGTGTCTGCTGGGGTCACTCACCTCTGCTGTTCGGATCTGATTCATTGCTCTGGAAAGATCCTGTTTCCAAATTGTCTCTCACAGAGCCTCTCTGGTTGATCAAATGTTCCCTGAAATTTAATCATAGGGGCATTGTAAAAAAAAAAAAAAAAAAAAAAAAGTTGTGTAACACAAGTATGTCACAACGCCCTTTTCCAATAATGTAGATCCTGGAAAAGGGGACATACAAGCTCATGCAGTTGACTTATGCAAGGAAAATGTATGTTGACCTATGTGTTTTAAAACCATGACTTCTATTTCATAAAAATGGTTCTCTGCTGATTTCCAGAAGATTAATATGTGTGTTTACACATGTCGCACACTCCAGCTGTGGAGCAGCAAACAGCAGTGTGACTCCAGCAGCGCCCCATCACCCAGGGTGTCGCACTAATCTGTTTTATTTGAAGTCATGGGTGAGCGATGACGAGAGTTGAGTCTGCAGCACCTTTTTGTTTTCCCACAGCCTTTTGTATCTCTCTGTGGCTCCAATGCGGCTGGGAGAAATGTGTTACAAGGCCAATTTCCTTCTGCTTGGAACTTTTTTTTTTTTAAACTGAGAGGTAAAGGTGTTGCACAGGATCTGTGTCATTCTGCATAATTGGCAGTCAGGAGAAAATAGGACCATCCTGCTTCATGGATGTGAAGTCATTGGGAGAGGGGGGTTGGTATTGACTACACATGTGACACAGGAATGGAGCTTCTAGACTGGGTTTCTAAATAGAAAGCTATAACAATAGTAAGCAGTAATCCGTTCCCAGGATTCTCTGACACGCACATCACCATTCGGATAGAAGCTGCACCGTTTAAAGTGTTCCCCAGGCAAATTTATTTTTGAATGGTTTTAAATGTATGCGGATTTACCCCAGAAAAATCAGCTCAAACTTCTATGCATATAAATAATGATTACTTTACCATTAGGGCGAAAATCGACAGTCAAAAAGTTGACATGAGTTCTTCATGTCGTTTTTTTTTCTTCTTTGAGTCGACGTGTGCCAACAGGCAGTATGTCATGCCTTACCATCCACTACGGCGTAGTGTGGGTTTAAAATAGTGTGCTGAGCACAGTGAGGCACCGTGCCAAAAACATGGTACACTTAGGGGGATATTCAATCTCCAGCGAGCACCTCCCATCGGGGAGATGCCCGCCGGGCCCTATTCAATGCTGTCTTCCCCGACAGCATTGAGCAGGGTATCTCGGCAGAACGAGCCCGACATCACAAGCTGTAGGGCTCGTTCTGCCGAGAACAGCCGGGAAGTGACAAGCTGCCGGCTGCAGCTCGCCTCTTCCTGGCCGCAATTCGCAGCCACGCCCCCTTTTCGCTCCCCGGGACATTGAATCCCGTCGACATAAGCCATGTTGACTTCAGTGGTCGAGCTAATATGGGTCGACCCACAACGGAGATAAATGTACAGAGAGGAAGCCGTTTTGTGGCCTGAGGCACAGAATGACTCCGTGATGTGACTAGGTCACAGTGGATCGATACACTGCATTGTCTTCAAAAGTTTTTGAGCCCGCAAAAAGTAAACGGTTTACAGTTAGTTAAAGGTCCCCAAATTTAACGTATGTTTGCTAAAATATTGCATGTAAAGAGTACATTGACTGGTACACAGTGTTGGACTGGGGCATAAGGGGCCTATCGGGGGAGTGCGGTAGTAGGGTGTGTCCAGTCTCCAGAGGGGGTGTGGCCAGCCACCACATTGGTTTGCCTTAGAGAGTGCATGAGTTGGTCCTCTTGAGATATGTATAAGTACATCCTACTATGTAGTTGTACTAGATTAATCACAGCAATGCATGGTGGAAAATACACCATAGTCCTGTTCAGGCTGTGGGGCCCACGAGGGGTTCCTCTTGTGCCCCATATATTTGCTAATCCAACCCTGCTGTCACACAGATAAAATGAGAACCAGGGAACTGGAGGCCTGTCCCAAGCATTTTGACTGTATCACAATGTTTCACTAGCTGTGATTAAATATTGTAACGGTGCCCATACACTTTTTCCCTTGAAGCTCCCAGTGTGATAGATCGCATCTAAAGTGCTTTTTTTTTTTGTCGGGTGACACATGCCATCGGCATGCGGTCCATTAGATTTGTCGCTGTGATTTATCGAAATCTCATGATTGTACCCTATATCTCACAAGTGTACGGCCTGCGTTACTTTTATGTCCTACATGCTTTCAGTTTATTTGTCCCTTCGCTGTAGTGCTTTAATAAGCTTGCTGGGCTGTTTTTACTGGCCTCTGTAAAGCTTGTCCTTGAAATGCCCTTACGGAGCAGCCATCTGCAACACTCTGTTGCTTTAATTGGCTTGGGCCTATTGTCCATCTTCTTATTTAACTGCCGCCACATTCTGACATAAAAAGTGAGCGTGTGAGGAAGAGGCCTTTCTCCTGCATGGTCAGTGTTCCGGACACAACTGCTGCATGAATGTAGGATGGATTCCATGGCTAGGATTATGCGGGACAAGTACTGTATGTGCTTTTTACAAATATTTAGCAAATGGCAAAAAATCCTTAAAATTCAAAGCAGCGTAATAATATTTTTTCATTTTTCAATGGCAAAACTCATAGTAGTAGTATATGGCCACCTTTAGCACGAACGATGTGTTATAAGTACAATGCATTGTCATGCAACACACATTAAAAATGCTTTACTGAAATACATGTAAAACATTTTGGTACTCTTTACTTAGAACGGCGCCCACGAATTTGATTGTGGGCATCGTTAGTAAAAAATCGCGGGCATTGAATGCACTAAAAAATCGGGTGCGATGCCCGTGATTTCCCATAGGGAACAATGTTAAATGTCCCAATTGACCCGATTTTCCTGTTCAATGCCTCAATTGACCCGATTTTTCCATAGGAAACAATGTTAAATGGCCCACAGAGGCCAAATAGGCACCCTGAAGTGTGAAATGGCCCCCACAATTGTTAACGCCACCCCACGATCAACGTGAACCCGAAGCGTGGCGAGCGCAGCGAGCCCTCGAGGGGCGGCGGTACGCGTCCTACAACCTTTTCATACCCCCACTATCCACGTCGGCGTGGAGTTGAGAATAGAAAGTGTGGCGAGCGGACGCGGACAGCTGTGAAGGTAGTGGATAGTGGGGGTATGAAAAGGTCGTAGGACGCGTACCGCCGCCCCTCGCGGGCTCGCTGCGCTCGCCACGCTTTGGGTTGACGTTGATCGTGGGGTGGCGTTAACAATTGGGGTGGCCATTTCACACTTCAGGGTGCCTATTTGGCCTCTGTGGCCCATTTAACATTGTTTCCTATGGAAAAATCGGGTCAATTGAGGCATTGAACAGGAAAATCGGGTCAATTGAGACATTTAACATTGTTCCCTATGGGAAATCGCGGGCATCGCGTCGGTCGCATCGCACCCGATTTTTTTTTTTTTAGTGCATTCAATGCCCGCGATGGGCGCCCTTCTAGGTAAAGAGTACCAACATTTTTGTGCTGCTCATCTCCATCAGGAAATGTTCAGTCTAGATTCTGGCACCAGCATTGACAGTAATGTTGGGATCCTGGCACCAATCTTTTGACCAGTGTTGGGGTTCCAACTGCCAGCAATGCAACTGCCAGTATGCTAGCCGGATCCCCTGGACAGTATAGCAATGATGTGATTTTAACATGTGCGTAAACGGTACTTGTTTCCTAGCACGGCCACAATCTTCTTGGTCGTGTGCCTCAACTTTAAGGCACACGATGCCCACGATGGACCCGATTTTCTTTAAAATCAGGTCCATTTTACCGTCAAATGGAAAATCGGGTCCATCGCGTCGGTCGTGTGCCTTTAATAAGGCACACGACGCGACCGACGCGATGGACCCGATTCTCCATAGGCTTCAATGTTAAAAATATTTTAACATTGAAGCCTATGGAGAAATCGCGTCCATCGGGTCCATCGCGTCGGTCGCGTCGTGTGCCTTAACATGGCACACGACGCGACCGACGCGATGGACCCGATTTCTCCATAGGCTTCAATGTTAAAATATTTTTAACATTGAAATCGCGTCGGTCGTGTCGGTCTTGTGCCATTATAATGGCACAAGATAAGATGGACTTGATTAAGTCCATCTTAACATAGTAATCAATGGGAAATGGGCCAATATGGGCCATTTCTCATTGTATATGGCCCCGTCATGCCCCCCCATTGTAAACGCCACCCCACTATTGACGCCAACCCGAAGCGTGGCGAGCGCAGCGAGCCCGCGAGGGGCGGCGGTGCGCGTCCTCCGACCTTTTCATTCCCCTACTATCCACGTCGGCGTGGAGTTGAGAATAGAATAGTGTGGCGAGCGCAGCGAGCCACCGAGCCCGAAGCGTGGCGAGCGGCCGCGTATAACTTCACAGGTATACGCGTCCCCTCGCGGTGCTCGCTGGGCTCGGTGGCTCGCTGCGCTCGCCACACTATTCTATTCTCAACTCCACGCCGACGTGGATAGTAGGGGAATGAAAAGGTCGGAGGACGCGCACCGCCGCCCCTCGCGGGCTCGCTGCGCTCGCCACGCTTCGGGTTGGCGTCTATCGTGGGGTGCGGTGTACGCCGTTAAATTTGGGGGGGTCGCGTCGATCGCATTGCATGCGACCAAATCGCATGCGATGCGATCGACCCGATTTTTCCGACACGACCACCCCGATGTAAATCGGTGTGGCCGTGCTAGGAAACAAGTACCGCGTAAACTTAAGCAACCCAGGATAAAGACCCTGCCCAAAGAGGTTACAATCTAGAGAATTGCAATATTTCCCAGGGCGATGATAGAATGCTTTAAAAAATTTAATAGTTTTGCCAGAATATGACTCTTCACACTGTGGGAACACCCTCTGTTTTCTGTTCCTTGATTCTGTTCCATCGTCTGTGTATTCAAGGTTTTCTGATAATCCTGTTTATTCATCCTAGAGGAGCAGAAGTTTGTAATTCTGTACAATGGAGTTTTGCCCATTCCCTGCACAGGGCATTCCTTGGTGGGATGGGCTGTCCTTTTCTGTAGATCAACATTCCAGTACACAGTAATCCAGTAGCTATTGCCAGGCCTTGACCGTAGTTTGGAGAACCTGACAATTGCAGATGTATCCAGTAACCCTGACACTTGTGTAATTGCGGATCGCTGTTGCAGGGTGTGTGACAGTCGCCCAATTACACATTCCACAAACGAAAAGCTATTGAGATTTTATTTGTTTTTGTCTGTAGTCTTGAGCTTTGCACATGCAGTCCTCCCTCATCTGACAGGTCTGGGGAATCCTACAATGTGAATGCTAGTTTCTTCATTTATACAGATGTGTCCTCGTACACTGTGGCTTCAGTCGCGGGCTTCTTGGCCGTACGTAGCATCTTTCTCGCTCAAAATGTATATATTATTTGCAAAATAAAACAACTGGAAGCGACAAATTTACTACATCACAACGAAACTTTCTTGTGCGACATTTGTACATCTGTGGCTGTTTTGCTTTATCAGTAACTTTGCATGCGTCTCATACAAAATCCTGTGCAGTCACTGCCCAGTGTCTCTAGTACTGAGTGGTGTTCCCCTGTGACTATAAAACACAAATAGGGATTTCAATCCCAGTGTTCGGGATTGAAAAATGCTCAATCCCAGATTTCCCAGGATTAGCATCCCTTTTAAAAAGTAAACATGTCCCCACTCTGGCTGCCCCGCACATTTACTTGCATGCATTGGCGGATTCGGGGGGGGGGCAGCACCCGGGCGCGTGCCCCCCCTGTCAATTCATTCTCATTCGTGCCTCTAGCCCCCCCCCCCCCCCGGGAACCGGAGATATCGCCTGGCAAAGCTGTAACTTTGTCCCCGTAGGGTATTATGGGACCCGTTAATTCCGGTCCCCACCGGGTTCCGATGGCTGCCAGTTCCCCCCCCTGGCATCACAGAAGCTCGTGGTTGATCTAATTCAATCGCTGGGCCTTCAATATGATACCAGGCTGGTCCATATCGGTCAATAGGGTCCAGAGATATTTCGGGTAAAATGTAATTTCATGGCTGTTCATGTTCTTTGAGGGCAGATTACTCTGGAACCAAACGTTCAAGTTTCACAGGACCAAAATCATTCAAAGCCCACTCAAAAGTTCTTCAATATGATACTTGTCTCAAATAAATGGGTCAGTTTGTTCCGAAGATATAGCCGGTTAAATTAGATAACTGGTTAAAGGGGGGGGGGGGGGTAGTTTTCTCTCCCCCTCACACCAGAAAATGCAGGGACTAGGCTGGTGTAAAAGGGGCCAACCTGGGAATGCATTTTCTGGTGTGAAAGGGGTATTATTTCAAATAGCCGGGACCTGCAGTGCTCTGAATACAGCCAGGTTCTGCCACTGTCATGATTCTCCGTATTGAGATGCCTGGGTTGGTGTTTTGGCCACCTGTACCCTTAATGCTGGGATACCCTATTGCTTTTGCGCATCTTCTCCACTTTCTCTCTCCGAAGTTTGGTATCCTTGAACAAAATGCACCCAAAGCTCCTCATATTTTCCTCAAGGTCTGCTCGTTTCCTCCCTAGTATTCCTCAAATGTAGCAGTAAAACTAATCTTCCTATAGTTGTCCCACATCTACAAACCTCCTTATGCTCCATAATGCAATCTCTAACTGCAAAGCCATCAGCAACATCAGCCCTCCTTACAGTCTGAAATACTGTGGCCTCAGATTGGCATCAGATCCGTTCCTCATCTCTGATCACCACCTCTCCCTCCAGCCTACTAGACGTCTCCAGTGCTGCTTCACACTTGCTGAATTCCTTACCACTCCCGATCACACTCTCCCCAACTATCAAATCTAGGTTCCCTACCCCCGCCTACTCAACTCGCACTGCAAAACCCGCACAACTATACTCCACTCTGAGCCACACTCTACTCTAATGGGAGAAGGGCACTACTGAGACAAGAGGAGTAAGTTCTCTGTTCTATGTATGTGCTGTTTCTCCGGCTGTCCAGCATTTTATGTATGTGAGTATATAACACGGACGGTGTAATGGTTAGCATTACTGCCTCACAGCACTCAGTCATGGGTTCGATTCCCACCATGGCCCTAACTGTGTGGAGTTTGTATATTCTCCCCGTGCTTGCGGGGGTTTCCTCCCACAATCCAAAAATATACTGGTAGGTTAATTGGCTTCCAACAAAATTAACCATATACTGAATGTGTGCGCGTTTACATGTGGTAGGGAATATAGATTGTAAGCTCCACTGGGGCAGGGACTGGTGGGAATGTAAAAATATTCTCTGTACAGCGCTGCGGAACATGTGTGCGCTATATAAATAACTGGTAATAAATAATAGCCGCAGTTCCGGCTGCCTGGCATCTGACGTTTAGCGTTTATGTTTTTTCTCTTTACGGGAAGCCAGTGAACTGAGCAGTTCTTACTAAACACTATTAATATGCAGCCGTTCTGTTTGCTTTCAAACACAGGAGATTTGTTTTTCTTGTTAATCTGTTAACGTTTTGACAGCAAATCCGTCTGTCATCTGCTGGGAAGAGATGATCAGCAGCAGAAATGAGGTGTGGCATGTGATCAGTCTGACTATTGTGTAGCGAGTGAGGTCTGCAGGTAAAGTGTTTCCTTAGTGCACCTGTATCGGCCTTGGGCGTACTTCAGTGCGCACGCTGTATCGGAATTAAATCTCCCGTGCTGAGTAGTTGACATTTAGCTAAGTAGCTTTGGGAGTTGTGGTTCAGCAACTTCTGAAGTGATCAATATTGCCTCATTCAGAGCTAGTTGCCACTGATCGGAAGTTATTCTGGATTTCCAATATCCTGGTGGGCACATCTGGAATCGTGGGTTACTATATACATCTCCAGTTTCCGTGCACAGCAGAACAGTGGCCCTTATTCTGGTTGGTGCGGTAATATCCGCGTGCGTTCGTGCCGTTCGTGTTTGGGCTCATTACCATATATTTACACCCCGCGTTTCATGGGCGTTCCCATGCAAACGCTGAGCGTACGTATGGTAATGTGGCCGTGACGCACGTGTAGGGGGGCGGACATATGACATTGCCGGATGTCAGCTGCCCGCCCAGATCCCTGCTTTTGCACGGAGAAATGCCCGTGTGGTCTGAGGTTGCGGGAGCTGCCTGGCCATTCGGTCCTGCATTCGATGGTCTGCGACCATCGAATGATGGGGGAGGTTCCCTGAGATGGAGGAGGTGTATTCATGAGAAATACATGTGCGGCCCGTTCGGACAGCTTCTTACCGCGTACGGACGGAGTTGGCGATCCGTATGGAAGGCGGGGTTTAGGATGCACGGTGCTGGCCGAATATTCGCATCTGGCCGCACCGATCAGAATAAGGGCCAGTGTATGGGTTGTTAAACCCTGTTCTAACGTCTAATCCAGCTGCTCTGAGGAAGTGATAGGGTAGATCCTAACTGCAGAAAACCAGGTGAGGAAGCCAGCAAGCAGGGCCCAATATAATCCGATCCGTATCCCCAATTTACCAGGCATGGCTAGTGTGACTATTGATTTGACATGCAATCAGAAACCCAACCCATTGATTGATGATGAAACACTGTACTCTTGGTGAGACCACCTTTGAGCCCAAAAAAAAAAAAAAAAAGGCTTTCGGATTACTGGGCCAGTGTCAAGAAAAGAGTGCAGAGCCCAGCATACCGATCTGAAACTAAACACAGGGTCACCCAAGTTCAGTGTGTTTAACAACGTCCAACTGACCATAGAAATCTTATCATCAAGATTGCTTACACGACCTAACCCTTTCCTCACATGGGGCTTTCAGCGTGGTAATGTAAAGTCTGGATTTTTATGCAAACTTAATATTTTGTTAATAACAATGTCCCTCTCTTCACAGGATATTGGTAGTGACGCGCAGAAGGATCATGTGGACCAAAGATTCCTCAGCATCTTCCGTAAGGGGAAGAAGAAAACCATCGTACGCAACATGGGGCAAATGATCCATTATTCCAAGGTCAAGTTCCGTTTCCAGCACAGCCAGGTAAATGGAACCCGAATCATACATGTATTTTGAACTTAATGTTCCAGATAATTTTTTTTTTTTTTTTTAACTTGCCTCTTCAGTATAGTATTTTAAATCAAACACTGTTTCTAACATGAAATATATATATTTAAAAAAAAAAAGTGGAGAATAAAACCTTTAAAACTTTTTGTGGCATCTGACACTTGCCATTGGTTCAGTTAAATGTAAATTTGCATACTATGAGGTAATTCCACTCTGTTACAAGGCCGTAAAGTCTAGAAATGTGTGGTATGTGCCTCAGGATGGTTCGTATAGGGACATTGCTGTGTGTGAAGGTGGGGAATAATATCCAAAGAAACAAAATGGCCGCCTGTATATATAATCTGCCCCAGTTATACCTTTTGCGAGTTTTCCACCATGTGTTTAAACATGGAATTAGGTGCTATTTACATATACACCAGCTATATCTTTACTTTGTACAATTCTTGCCATCATCACCTGCGTACTCCCTGCATTACTGCCCTTTGACTCATTTCCGATTTACTTATCTGATTTGGACCTTGAGCTCATGTCTAGTGTATTAGATTGTGATTTGCGGTCAAAATGTCTTTAACCCTTTTTGTGTCTATGTTCTACAACCATGTTTTTCTTTACCATAAATATATGAAAGGTACACGGAGGGGAACGGAGGCAATTCCAGAACTCACAGATTTCATAGGCTGGGTTCTCCTAAATGTTTATTCTGCCTCCAAAATAGCATATTCTATATTGTGTTGCTGGTTTTAAAATAAATGTAGTGTAATCTCTGTGCATTTCTTTTCTAGGCACAGTCTATAGCCTATAGAAAAATGTTGCTACTTTTATAAATAAATATATTTATGTATTTTTTTTTGTATTCTTTTGTGCATATTACTTTGCGTTAATATAGTTGTTTTTGGCTTTGTGCTTTTTTTGTTTTGGTATTTTGGTGCCTTATGAAAAGTACTTTGAAGCTCAGATACTCGCTGCAGTGAGGTGGGAGTTCTAGGCAGAGACTGGTCTGTCCTGTCTAGTAGGATATTCTGGCAATTGTTTTCATTCTATTTCCATATTTTTTTTTCAGGATATTAGTGACTGTTATTTGGAATTGTTCCAGTCCTACCTGTACTTCCAGTCCCGGGGTCCCACTGGGCTGACCTATCAGGTACGTGTTCAGCCGCCACACACTGTGCTTTACAAAAGGTACAAATCACTTTTGGGAGCAGTTGGATTTGGAAATAAGTTAACATTGCAAGAAAAAACAAATAAGTGACTTCATGTAATTCCAGACAGACCAACCTTTACCAAACATCTCTTGACCTTTCCCCCTTGAGGGTCACATCGATAATACATGTTTACATAACACTAATACTCCTTTCATCTGTGTCCTGGGAAAAACTTCTTCAGGCCTTCTGAAAATGTCAATATATTTATGTTCAGGTCAGTGTTTGTGCTGTTGTACAGGGTTTGTGATGTGTGGGGATTTGGTTTCTTTGCCTGGTTACTCTATGTAGATTCATCAAGCTTCAAAAAGTGATAAACAACCAGCCAGGCAGCTCCTACCTGTCATTTTTCAAACCCAGCCTGTAACATGGCAGTTATGAGCTGATTGGCTGGCTGTTTATCACTCTCCATTCTATCACATTTTGAAACTTGATACATTTGGCCCTTAGTCATTGAGGGCGGGATCCACTAAAGCAAAAATGCTGTAAAAACCCCTATTATTGGGGTTTTTAGTGTGTTTTGGAATGCACTAAAACCCAATCGCTGGGTTACCGGTACAGGGGGTTCCGCCGGCAAAACCGAGGCGATACCCCATAGAAGCCTATGGGCTTCTTATCGCAACCCCCGCCACCCCACACTGATGCATGCCGCCACCCCCCCCCCCCCCCTTACCTGTGTCCGGGCAGCCTCCTGCTGTGCTAACCTAACAAGTGACCACCCCTGACCCCTTACTTCCACTTCTGGGTGCAGGGAGGAGGAGCCGAATGAGTCCCTGGCTCTGCAGCGACCGAGGACAGGAGGAGCCGCCGGGGACCTGCTCACACATCGCTGGCTGCATCACAAACGGCAGCTCTTTTTGGGGTAGATGTATGAAGCAGTGATAAGGGAGAAGTGCCTGGTACTTTATCACCAGCCAATCAGCTCCTGACTGTCCTATAACTTAACAGTCAGGAGCTAATTGGCCAGTGATAAAGTACCAGGCAGCTTATCACTTCTCCTCCCTTATCACTGCTTTATACATCTACCCCACAGGGTAAGTGTAAACGGCACTAATTATTGGACCACGATGTAAATTCATACTCTGCCAGGGAGGATTCGGCCAAACCAGATTTTAGTGTTGCTGGAAGATATTTGCAATTTGATTGTGATGACTGGTTTCTCACAGTGGGCGGGATGTATTAATATACATTGCCGCCCGGCCGCCGCGATGCCGGCGCATATGAACTAACATATGCCACTGGCATCGCGGTGCGGTGACGGAGGCCCCCCACGATACCTGTAGTGTGGTCTCCCTCACCTCCCAGCCGCCTACTGCTCCCTTCACGCCGGAACAGCGTGTGGCAGTCCCCGGTGCCTCCTCCTCCCCCCTGCAGCCGGAAGGATGTCCGTCTGCATTGCTAGGGGGAGGAGGGGTTTACCTTCCGGGGTCCAGGAGGACCTTTCATGAAGGTAAGCTGGAGGGAGGGGGGTCGGCGAGGCAGCGGGGTTGCGGCGGGCGGTGAAAAGAAGCCCATAGGCTTCTATAGGGTATCACCACCCAAAGGTGGCGATACCCTGGCCAGCGGTACCAGTGCGGCCGGGTTTTAGTACATAGGAAAATGCAGTAAAACGGGTGTTTTATCGCATTTTACGCTTAATACATCCCGCCCAGTGTAATGATTGGTCAATTTGTTCATAATTTTATCATGAAATCTGCTTTTATTGGCGGGTTATGAGGCATTTCCTAGGCGTATTTCCACACAGATGTAAGATAACATCTAGGCCTCACTGGGGTTTACAACAGTGGTTCTCAACCTCGGTCCTCAGGACCCCCCAACGGTGCCCATTTTCCAGGTCTCCACACAGAATCGCAGGTGAAATAATTATCTCCACCTGTGATCTTTTAAAATGTGTCAGTGAGTAATGAGTGCACCTGCCGGGTGACCTGGAAAACGTGCACTGTTGGGGGTCCCTGAGGACCGATGTTGAGAACCACTGGTTTACAACACTCATATTTTTCTAGCATTATGGCTATTATAATGCTAGATACCATTGTTTCCCTGTAATGTCAATGTAACCACCTCTTATTTTATGTAGCATAGAAACTGCATTTAGGTCTTCGTATATCATGTTTGCTCTAATATTTCTGTAATCCGGTCTATAATACGATGTACTCCAAATGTCGACACTGTTAAGATATTTCTATTGAATGTGTTGGTGTTTGCAGTTGATTAGGATTTAGGCGGCGAGGTTAGGGTTGGGCTGCGCGAGGGGGGAGGGGGTAGGAGAGAGAGAGGTTAGGGTTGGGCTGCGCGAGGGTTTTTTTTTGTGGGGGCTCCGCAAAGTGGGGGGAGGTTAAGCATACTCAATGCTGCAAGTGCCCCTGAATCTGCCCTAAGTCATCACCTGTACCTGCTACCATAAGAACACCAGGGATGTTTTATTGACATTCTAATCATGTTGACATTATGAATGTTGACCATGTCAATGTTCACACCGCAGGCATGTCAACAATCGATATTCCACCCACTTGTATTAGGATGCAGCACACATGTCTGTGAAATTAGGCCATATTCATTCTGACCTTCCTTAGGAATTTGATCATGTTTTTTTTTTATTTCTTACTCTTTAGGGACTGGTACCATTAAAAGAGCTGAGTGTTTACAAGCTGGAGCGCTCCAAAGTCCCACCCAAACCAGAACAAGAGCATGCTTTCCGAATAACAGGTACATACCGAGTGGGAGGATACTGTGCAGTGTAGGGGGTCATTAACCTTTTTAAATGATATTTCCAATTTCTTAAATAAGAATTTGTAACTCTTTCCCCCAACTGCATGCTTCTGGCAAATATTGTTCTATGCCCCAGCATTAATAGCTGTAGAGTAGGAAGGACTGACCTACAGTAGGTCTTGCCTGGTGGCCACTTGTGTGTTGTGCCCTCCATTGTAGTGATTGATATAATCATGAACCCAACAGCACTTTTGACAATTGTAAAGCATTTTGTTACCAAATTAACATTAAGGGTGGGATGTACAGTACTAAGCAGTTGCAGTACATCCCGCCACACATCGCGTTGATACTTATCGCATATGTGATAAGTATAGCAAAGGGCAGCTCTTGTGAAAAGAGCTGCCCTTTACTAAGCCACGGGCGCCCGTTGAGAGCGTGCTTCCCTCTCACCTCCCACACCCGTGCGCTTCCTGCTGCAGAGGGCCGGAGGGACTCCCAGGCTCCTCCTCCTCCTCTCTGTACCCGGAAGGAGAAGTACTGCTGCTAGGGAGGAAGAGGTCACTGGGTCCGGGCAGCACAGCTGGAGGCTGCTTGGACAGCAATTAAGAGGGGATGGCGTGGGGTCCGGTGTGGGAGTGATGCGGTCCGGTGCTGGAGTTACCCTCTGTGACGAAAAACTGTCGCTCTGCGATTGATTCAGTAGAAAAATGCGTTAAAACCCTGTTTTTGTTTTTTGTTTTTAGAATTTTTACCGCATTTTTTTTATTTGATCAAAAAAACTAGTTTTAAGTTCTATCATCTGTAAGTGGTTTAATTATAATAACATATGTATCTCCGTAGGAGATCTATGTGATTTAGAGATAATTTCTTAAATTCATTGCTATTCTCTTTGCTTCCATTATTAGGCCCTTTGCTGAATCCTTTAATCGTGTATTGTCCAACCCAGCAAGAGTTGCAGAAATGGCTGTATCACTTGGAGAAGCAGATCCAGCTCAACGGCGGTAATTTGGACACCATTCCGATAGCAGAGGTAAGACCTGGATGAGCAGTAGGTTCGAATCCACTCATGAAATAGGTACTCAAGTTCTCCTCAGCAAGTTTTGTCTGCGGTATGGCGTCTCTTGGCGATCACTGAGCTGCTGGGGAATCAACATGGATCTAAAGAAGATATTGTTGTTAGTCAGAGTAGACTGGTAAATTAAGATGTATTCTTAAATGAGGGTAGAAAGACATCTACAGGAAAGACAGCTGATGCCACCTGTTTTGCTGTGCAGCTGTGAGCTGCACAGAGGGGTCACACATAGCGCCAGCTGTCACCAGGCACAGGAGCTGTCTGAAACCAACACCAGCACTTTGTGCTCTTTCTTTCTGTTTCAGACAGAAATTGTTTTTCTACATTTCTGGTGATATTAATGCAGTTTTACACTACAAATTCAGGCTATATATTGTGTAAGACTGCACAAATCTACAATGGCCCAATCGGATCTTCTGACAAATTACTGTGGTATGTGAATGGCATGCATGCTACATACGGACTTGTGTCTCTTATCTGAAAGTTATGTTGTAAATAACTTCTGTTGTATATGCAATCTGCCTGCGATAATGCTGTATAGGAAGGTTAACCCTTTAACATCTATGTGGGAGAGGTTCAAAATATCTGCTAAACATGCCAGCGTCTCTCACACTTGTTATATAAATTCAACTAATACATTTAAATTAAAAATGTGAAAAAATAAATAGGTGTATGTGATCAGTCCACAGCTCTGATGTACAGATGTTTGGGCTAGGTGTATGTATCTAGTCCATGGTTCTCATACACCGATGGTTGGGCTAGGTGTATGTGATCAGTCCATGGTTCTCATACACCGATGGTTGTGCTAGGTGTATGTGATCAGTCCACAGCTCTGATGTACAGATGTTTGGGCTAGGTGTATGTATCTAGTCCATGGTTCTCATACACCGATGGTTGGGCTTGGTGTATCTGATCAGTCCATGGTTCTCATACACCGATGGTTGGGCTAGGTGTATGTGATCAGTCCACAGCTCTGATGTACAGATGTTTGGGCTAGGTGTATGTATCTAGTCCATGGTTCTCATACACGATTTCTGGGCTAGGTGTATGTGATCAGTCCATGGCTCTGATGTACAGATGTTTGGGTTAGCTGTATGTATCTAGTCCACGGTTCTCATACACTGATGGTTGGGCTAGGTGTATGTATCTAGTCCACGGTTCTCATACACTGATGGTTGGCCTAGGTGTATGTGATCAGTCCATGGCTCTGATGTACAGATGGTTGGGCTAGCTGTATGTATCTAGTCCATGGTTCTCATACACTGATGGTTGGGCTAGGTGTATGTGATCAGTCCACAGCTCTGATGTACAGATGTTTGGGCTTGGTGTATAACTAGTCCATGGTTCACATACACCGATGGTCGGGCTAGGTGTATGTATCTAGTCCATGGTTCTCATGCACCGATGGTTGGGCTTGGTGTATCTGATCAGTCCATGGCTCTGATGTACAGATGGTTGGGCTAGGTGTATAACTAGTCCATGGTTCTCATACACCGATGTCTGGGCTAGGTGTATGTGATCAGTCCACAGCTCTGATGTACAGATGTTTGGGCTAGCTGTATGTATCTAGTCCATGGTTCTCATACACCGATGGTTGGGCTAGGTGTATGTGATCAGTCCACAGCTCTGATGTACAGATGTTCGGGCTAGGTGTATGTATCTAGTCTACGGTTCTCATACACCGATGGTTGGGCTAGGTGTATGTGATCAGGCCATGGCTCTGATGTACAGATGTTTGGGCTAGCTGTATGTATCTAGTCCATGGTTCTCATACACTGATGGTTGGGCTAGGTGTATGTATCTAGTCCACGGTTCTCATACACTGATGGTTGGGCTAGGTGTATGTGATCAGGCCATGGCTCTGATGTACAGATGTTTGGGCTAGCTGTATGTATCTAGTCCATGGTTCTCATACACTGATGGTTGGGCTAGGTGTATGTATCTAGTCCACGGTTCTCATACACTGATGGTTGGGCTAGGTGTATGTGATCAGGCCATGGCTCTGATGTACAGATGTTTGGGCTAGCTGTATGTATCTAGTCCATGGTTCTCATACACTGATGGTTGGGCTAGGTGTATGTATCTAGTCCACGGTTCTCATACACTGATGGTTGGGCTAGGTGTATGTGATCAGGCCATGGCTCTGATGTACAGATGTTTGGGCTAGCTGTATGTATCTAGTCCATGGTTCTCATACACTGATGGTTGGGCTAGGTGTATCTGATCAGTCCACAGCTCTGGTGTACAGATGTTTGGGCTAGCTGTATGTATCTAGTCCATGGTTCTCATACACTGATGGTTGGGCTAGGTGTATGTGATCAGGCCATGGCTCTGATGTACAGATGTTTGTGCTAGCTGTATGTATCTAGTCCATGGTTCTCATACACTGATGGTTGGGCTAGGTGTATGTATCTAGTCCACGGTTCTCATACACTGATGGTTGGGCTAGGTGTATGTGATCAGGCCATGGCTCTGATGTACAGATGTTTGGGCTAGCTGTATGTATCTAGTCCATGGTTCTCATACACTGATGGTTGGGCTAGGTGTATGTGATCAGGCCATGGCTCTGATGTACAGATGTTTGGGCTAGCTGTATGTATCTAGTCCATGGTTCTCATACACTGATGGTTGGGCTAGGTGTATGTATCTAGTCCACGGTTCTCATACACTGATGGTTGGGCTAGGTGTATGTGATCAGGCCATGGCTCTGATGTACAGATGTTTGGGCTAGCTGTATGTATCTAGTCCATGGTTCTCATACACTGATGGTTGGGCTAGGTGTATCTGATCAGTCCACAGCTCTGGTGTACAGATGTTTGGGCTAGCTGTATGTATCTAGTCCATGGTTCTCATACACTGATGGTTAGGCTAGGTGTATGTATCTAGTCCATGGTTCTCATACACTGATGGTTGGGCTAGGTGTATGTATCTAGTCCATGGTTCTCCTACACCAATGTTTGGGCTAGCTGTATAACTAGTCCATGGTTCACATACACCGATGGTTGGGCTAGGTGTATGTGATCAGGCCATGGCTCTGATGTACAGATGTTTGGGCTAGGTGTATGTATCTAGTCCATGGTTCTCATACACTGATGGTTGGGCTAGGTGTATCTGATCAGTCCACAGCTCTGGTGTACAGATGTTTGGGCTAGCTGTATGTATCTAGTCCATGGTTCTCATACACTGATGGTTGGGCTAGGTGTATCTGATCAGTCCACAGCTCTGGTGTACAGATGTTTGGGCTAGCTGTATGTATCTAGTCCATGGTTCTCATACACTGATGGTTAGGCTAGGTGTATGTATCTAGTCCATGGTTCTCATACACTGATGGTTGGGCTAGGTGTATGTATCTAGTCCATGGTTCTCCTACACCAATGTTTGGGCTAGCTGTATAACTAGTCCATGGTTCACATACACCGATGGTTGGGCTAGGTGTATGTGATCAGGCCATGGCTCTGATGTACAGATGTTTGGGCTAGCTGTATGTATCTAGTCCATGGTTCACATACACCGATGGTTGGCCTAGGTGTATGTGATCAGTCCACAGCTCTGGTGTACAGATGTTTGGGCTAGCTGTATGTATCTAGTCCATGGTTCTCATACACTGATGGTTGGGCTAGGTGTATGTATCTAGTCCATGGTTCTCCTACACCAATGTTTGGGCTAGCTGTATAACTAGTCCATGGTTCACATACACCGATGGTTGGGCTAGGTGTATGTGATCAGGCCATGGCTCTGATGTACAGATGTTTGGGCTAGCTGTATGTATCTAGTCCATGGTTCATATACACCGATGGTTGGGCTAGGTGTATGTGATCAGGCCACGGCTCTGATGTACAGATGTTTGGGCTAGCTGTATGTATCTAGTCCATGGTTCTCATTCACTGATGGTTGGGCTAGGTGTATGTGATCAGGCCATGGCTCTGATGTACAGATGTTTGGGCTAGCTGTATGTATCTAGTCCATGGTTCTCATTCACTGATGGTTGGGCTAGGTGTATGTGATCAGGCCATGGCTCTGATGTACAGATGTTTGGGCTAGCTGTATGTATCTAGTCCATGGTTCTCATTCACTGATGGTTGGGCTAGGTATATGTGATCAGTCCATGGCTCTGATGTACAGATGTTTGGGCTAGGTGTATGTATCTAGTCCATGGTTCTCCTACACCGATGGTTGGGCCAGGTGTATGTGATCAGTCCATGGCTCTGATGTACAGATGTTTGGGCTAGGTGTATGTATCTAGTCCATGGTTCTCCTACACCGATGGTTGGGCTAGCTGTATAACTAGTCCATGGTTCTCTTACACCGATGGTTGGGCTAGCTGTATAACTAGTCCATGGTTCTCTTACACGGATGGTTGGGCTAGGTGTATGTGATCAGTCCATGGCTCTGATGTACAGATGTTGGGGCTAGCTGTATGTATCTAGTCCATGGTTCTCATACACCGATGGTTGGGCTAGGTGTATGTGATCAGTCCATGGCTCTGATGTACAGATGTTTGGGCTAGGTATCTAGTCCTTGGTTCTCATACACCGTTGTCTGGTCTAGATGATACAGAATTCCGCTTTCATAAGTTTGCTAACTGTGTCAGATTTTGCCACAAGAACCATAATGCTGTATATTAAAATTGATTGTCAGTGCAATCCTTCTAAAGTGAGACCAATTCCCAATCCGTATGGACAGAACAGGCCTCAGACCTCAGACCTCGAGTCCTCTTTCACCTTTCGTGCTCTTTCCTCCATTTGCACCTGTGGCTTCTGTAACTCTAGAATTAGCTGCTACGGGAACAGACTGTCCTGGACAGCAGCAACAGCTGTGGAAGGGGCCCATACTGCCCGGCCCTGCCTGCCTGCCAAGGGAATACCCTGGGTGTTAGCACAGCTGCAAGCAGATGGGGTCATGGTCCTGGATCTGGTCATCTCTCTCCAGGGACCGTCCCAGGTTCCTGCGTTGTTTTTGTTTATTTTTTAAGGGGTACATAATTATTCTACTGACAGGACCAGTTTTATTTAGATGAATATAGATCCCAGAAGTGAGTCTTGCATTGCACCTGAATACCAAAAGTGTGTTCTTAATCATTTTCTGTTTGACCGTAACAAGGTTGCAAGATACAAATCTCTAATCAATGAAGATGCTTATGGCAGCACTAATACTGAACAGATCAGCTCATTGTTATTGATTAAAAATGAATTTACTTTGTAGGAATAAAGACGTCATGTTTCTGGGTATTAAATGTGGTTAATCATCTGACTGTGCCAGTGTGTTGCCTGGGGTATTCTCTGTAGTAACATGTTTTGTGTTAGTTTGCGTCATCCTGTTACAGTGCAGCTAGAACGTCAGCTGAAGATTTGTTATGTTTTTTGTGTGTGTTTCTTTTTCTTTGTATTTCATTGTAATCCTAGAAACCCCTTATCACCAGGCAGTATAATAGCCAGGGGCCCATCAGTTAAGGACATTATCTTGGCTGTATACTAGCTGATCTGAACAGGACACCAGTAACGTTGTTGTGTTTCTACCGCATACATGTTTATATGTAGTCATCATCCAAATTTATTGCCTGTCTATCCCAAACAACATCTGTTTGTCTAGTTGGCCTCCCAAAGCAACCCGTACTACCACCCCCCCTTCCTCCCCTCTCCAGTGCTGCTTCTCACTAGAGGCGAGATGCTCCAAGCTAAAAATGCCGTAAAAACCCTGCTTTCTGGGGGGTTGGTGTTACGCCAGTTCTAGATGGCGTAACCCCATGGAAGCCTATGGCCCCTTGCACACGCTCTGGCTCCTGCCGGGCGGTGAAACCCTGCACGGACAACAGCCGTGCACAGTAGTTAATAATGGACACGATTGTGTCCAATCACACAGGACGGCCACGGCCCAGATGAAGCCGGATGTCACGACTGGAAGGGACGGCTGCCGGGCTGTGGCCATCCCCACCATTGTAAACTGCTGTGTGCGGCACGGCTTCCTGGCCGTGCGGGATTTCGCCGCCTGGCAGGAGCTGGAGCGTGTGAAAGTGGCCTGAGTGCTTCCCTTCGCGTCCCACTCTGCGCCGTGCGCCCCCCCGCCCATCCTCGCCGCATTCCCCTCACCTGTGTTGGGGCAGCCTCCTGCTGTGCTGCCCAGAACCAGTGACCTCCTCCTCCCTGCTCAGCTTACGAGTGCAGGAGGAGGAAACGGAGCCCTCAGAGCCGGGAAAGGGTGCAGGGAGGGAGGAGGGAACCCGCTGCACATCGCCAGCCATCGCCTGTGAGTTAATAATCGCATATGTTACTGCATATGCGATTATTAACAATGCGAATGCCGGCGATGTGCGGCGGGGGTCAGTAGAGAATTCCGCCCTAGATGACAGCCATAAGACGTATAAAATGACTAAGGTCCATTAAGAGGCTTCTAATGCATATAATTGACAACCTTCAGCCCTTTAAATGAGATGTATCTATCTAACCTTTTAAAGAGATGAAGAAATTGTTCATAGCAACCAATCCGCTTTCATTTTATATAATGCAATTCACTTATTGTATCTATTAGCCAGCATCTTCTCTATTGGTTCTCTTGATTGTTGGGTATCTGGCTAGCAGCAGGATCCTTGCCACAGACACCTAATGCATGAAAATGTAGGTCTTGACCTGATTAATGGAAGGGATATAATCATTGAAATGCTTATCTAAGTAGCCATGTGCATCTTTTCCATATAGGTGAATAATGTTAACATATGGGATAAATCGGAGCTCAGGAAGTCCGTTCAGAGCCAACCTGTGCAGGACTGGGAAGGGACACAGAGGGAGTCTCTGGGCTCCATCACCTGTATCTCCAAGGTCAAGCTGCAGACGATGCCATTCCAGGTCAGTGCATTTATAATTTTGGTAGAATACAAAAGTATTTTCTTTGCTAGATCTCCCAACAATTTGATTCTTACACAACCTTCTGTTCCTTTTTGGCAGGTACAGTACAGTTTTTTTTTTTTTTTTATGGCCTGTACCATTTTTTGGGTCTCCAACTGGCCATTGTAAGTATAGAAAAGGTGGCCATGCTCCCTTTACCCGTGGCCACGCCCCCCTTTCCGAAATTGTACTTTGGTCTTCAGATGTTGCAGGGTACGCTCTTAAAGCTTTTTCCAATCTCCGTAGAGGGAAATGTAATAACTTACATTAAGCAGACATTGGTGAGTGTCTGGGGAGTCTTCCTAAATGTTTTAAAGGGGCAATTGTTTCAAACGCAAAATCAGCTTGGTTTTGCTTTTTAAATTATTGCCCCATCAAACATTGAGGCATGAGTAGCTGCACATGCCCAGTCCAGCCGGCTGGGGGCATGTGACTCTTCCCGGTATCTGGGAAAACAATATCCACTTTCAATGGGGTTTTTTTTTTGGTGAAAAAACACTCTTGCTCCAGTGGAACAAAAAAAGGTTTTCTGAAGCTAACCCATTTCTCCCACAGATTTTTTATAAAAATGTTTATTTTTAATAGTTTAGCTAAAATATCAATTGTGTGTAACATGATTACAAAGAACCCTTTCGCTGGAGTACACGTGCTGTGAAATGCTGCAAATGTCAGACAGTTGACTCAGTATCACAGGGCGGCTGGGGAGGAAACGCCCTAGATGCCAGATAGTCATTTAGAGAAAGTGGTTGTGATATTATCTGATCATGCAGATCCAACCTCGCTAGTGGGCCCGAGTAACTCCAGAAGTGATTCGCCTACGGGAACATTTACCAAAGCTCGCAGAGAGAAAAAGTACTAACCAATCGGCTTCTATGATTTTACTGGCTGTGTTTTGAAAAATGACCATGAGGAGCTGACTGGTTAGTACTGTATATCTCTCCACTTTATCAAGCTTTGATACCTGTAACCCATAGATTTATACCTTACGGAGTCCTACAAAAGACCTGGCCCCCAGGCAGGCGTTCTCTTGTCATCACTGGAAGACTGAGAGCATAAAGGCCAATACACACTGGGCCACTTTGAGCTGAAAGCAGCTCGGTTTACTCGTCTGCGCTGCTTTCAGCTGGAAAGCTGCTCAGTGTGTACGGGTATGGATCATTAGGTCGACATGCATTTAGGTCTACATGAGTTAAGGTTGACATGCAGGAAGGCCGACATGACTTTAGGTCGACATGGTCATTAGGTCAACATGGGTATGGTCGACAGGGTCATTAGGTCGACATGGGTAAGGTATGCTTCGGGCACGGGGCCTCGCTATGCCCGACACACTATTTTATTCTCCCACCACACCCTAGTAGATGGTAGGATATGAAATACTGCCTCTCGGCTCAAAAAACAGTGAAAAAACCCTTGTCGACCTTAAGTCAAGTCGATCTAAATGCATGTCGGCCTAATGGTGTCGACCGAATGCTTGTCTTCCATCATGCTGGTGACCCAATGACCATATCCCGTGTGTACGGGGCCTCTATTGCCCACTCCCACATCATGGCTGGCCTGGTCACTCATCTTTTGGAATTACCAGCAGATGAGTGGACGGGTTTCCATAGCGTCCACTCCGGGGAAAATAACTAAAATGGGCGAAAAACTCTACACGCTTGGTGTGTGTGCACTGAGCGGTTGTCAGCCCAGTGATTTCCCCCATTATCGCTGGGCAAATACTCCCAGTGTGTACGGACCATGCAGCCATCAGATTATCAATCCCATCTCTGTCACATTACTGCTGTACATGTAACAGATTGTTCCTTCACTAGATTGGTGAGTGACAATCCTCACGTCACACACAAGGTGCAAAAGACACGTAAATCGAGTTAACGACTTCTTCCTATTTCTATCACAGGAGCTGAATGAAAGATTATTGGTCTTGTATCCGTCTACTCTTGTGATACTCTCTGAAGAAGGCAAAAACCTTTGTTTTAAGGTAAGATTCATTAATACATTTTTTACTGATTTGTGTATATATAGGCATTTAATTTTCTGTTCTCACTAGACCTTAAATTCACAATGTTTATCTTGGTGCACTAATATTACATCTTCGGAGAGAGTAAAGAATATACAGTAAAGAAAGTCCAAAAAACCCTTACGGGGGGGTATAAGTTCCCCTGTACGCAGTCACTGTTAGAGGCATTTGTGGAGCACAGCCATTGGTGTTCCTAGTTTGCCGAGAAAGGCCATTTGTCATGGGTTGCGCCAAAGAGCGCGGCTCCATTACTGAACACACCGCCACAGAGGCCGTGTGTAGATGCATAAGAGACTGGAACGCTTAGCGGCCCAGGGTTAGGATCGTTTGGTCGACATGGGACAAGGTCGACATGGGTCTTTGTAGATATGGCTTTAGTTCAGCAGGTCAATAGGTCGACACAATCAATAGGTCGCCAGTCAAAATGTCGATATTGGCTTTTTCACAGTTGTTTTTTTTTTACCCGAATGTCGACACAGTCAACATGGACACAGGTTTCAATGCACCGCATCCCCTCTCATCGCTCGCATTGCTTTGGGCTTACTATTTTATTCTCCCACCACGCCCTAGTGGATGGTAGGGCATGAAATACCGCCTGTCGGCACATGTCGGCTAAAAAAACAGTGAAAAACCCCATGTCGACCTTTTCACCTATCGACCTAGACACTGTCAACCTAATGCTTGTGTTGACCTAATGACATGTCTACCTTGACCCATGTCGACCTAGAACCATGTCGATCTAATAGTGTCGACCCAATGTTTGTCAAACAACTTGCTGAAGACCCAATGACCGTATCCCGCGTCCCATAGGGGTGTTGCAAGTGTCAATGTAGGTGTAGTGTTCAGAACCACGGACGCAGTTGCATTGTCTACAGACACGTAAAATGCTTTTGTACTCTCCATCACCCGCTGGTACACACGGGGACAGATGACATTAGCATATGCACATGATCTTTCTGACAGCAGCTGCTATTGGATGCAGCAGGTCCACCTCGGAATCGGTCCTATTAGTGCTTATGACAATGTCCTGTTTCTGTATTACGCTGGTGCACATCAGCCGGTCGGAGCTGCGTGTACATGCCTGCGTGCTGCAGAACAGGTTGTGAGTCAGCGCGAGTGAGAAGCGGACTTGCACTATTGGGAGAGGTGTGTGTGGGAACAGGAAGCCAAGTTTTTAAATTACAAAATTACCTTTTCCAAGTAGCGATAACACCCTCTTTATAAGTGGTACTAACGATTAACCCCTTCGCACCTCGCTCATCACTCTGCAGTGCTACTGAGTCTGCAAATGTCTTACAGTGACGGCCATTTTCTTTTACTGTGTTAACAGGGAGAACTACCTCTCAAAGCCATACAGGTGACTTCAGACGAAAAAGAAAAGCAGAAGAAGTCTTTTCTATTAGAAGGTAGGGGATATAAAATATATATATAATGTCATTTAGCTTTGTGGTGCGTATTTCCTTTACAGTACTGTATATGCGTATGACCCCCGACAAGTTTTGTCCTATGAACGCTACAAAATCTATCTTCTAATTATATTTTCTCTGTTTTCAAAGTCTACCTTTTGCCTACACTGTGAAGTTAGCTATTTTCTTTTGTGATCTGAACAAGTAGTTGACCCAAAAATACACTATAAATCAGTGACCTCAATGAGACATGAGGTACAAAGTGCCTCAGTGATATCACATGACCCTAATGCTTCGATAAGCTCGCTATTGGTTCATCCCACTGATAGGGGTACACAGGTACACTTTAAAGCAGGTGTGGCCAAACCTGTCCTCTACCAGCGGTGCATGTTTTCCAGGCAACCTGTGGATCTATAATAGGAATGAATGCAGCAGGTTTGAAAATGTGACAGTTAGTAATGACTACAGCTGTGCAGCAGCTAGGTGATCTGGGGAATGTGACAGTTAGTAATGACTTCAGCTGTGCACCAGCTAGGTAACCTGGAAAACGTGGACCGGTGGTAGATCTCGAGGACCGGTTTGGCCACCCCTGCTTTAAAGACTAAACTCACTGCTATGTAACCTAAATATCCCATCTCTGCGGAACGGTTATGCATTAAAGAATACCTTACAGAAGTTATGGTGACTTCTGTATAAAGTGGGCCTGGTCATGACATAACATGGTGTCTCCTCTTTGGCATTTCAGGAAGGTACATCAACACGATCCGGGTGATCTGCCTCACTCAGCAGGATTACGACGAGTGGATAGAACAGCTGAAACGCGCCAAGCTGCAAAACAGGGATTCCTCGCTGTCTGCATCCAGTAGTTTCTGTGGATCTCACTCCGGACCACAGGAGCAGGTACTTTTATTCCCCCATCGCTAAGCATAGACCAGGCCCTACTAACAAGTTGGTAACCAATGCTGTTCATATTCCATAAAGAAAATGCCTAGATCTACTAAGAGGCCATTCTACACACATTCCTGTACATAAAGATCGTTGTAAAGGTGCCCAGACGTTGTCAGAATGAGTACAAGCTATTGTTCTCTGATATCGGTTTGACTTAATCAGAAATATCGTAATTTCCCCAAACCTTTACAAATATTTTTTTGCGAATGTTGTTGCCAGAAAAGGCTATGGTAATAGTATATGGGCTTCCGCCTAAATAGGATTTATTCTAAATGAAGTGCATTTCATTCCTGCATTGGTTATATATCCCCATGGATTACTGATATATAACTGTGTCAGTGATCTCCTGCTGCAGTTCGACATGAATTTGGTGTCCTGTGTGGAAAGGCAGGGATTGTATGCCATGTTGCCCTTTCAGTGACCTACAGGTATTGTTTGCTGTGTAAAAAGAACTTTTTCTGCCTCGTAAGATTTTTTTTTTTCCCTGTGTGTAATGTGATCATGCAACTCACTGCACAGATCTGTCCATAGATACAGGGATTGCTGGTTTTATGTTTTATTGGTGTGTGTGTATCAACTTTTTTTCTACATAACATGCTAAAGGCCGGATATCGTGAACACAATGCCTGACGGTGCGGCGGCAATGTGTCATCATATCTTGTGGGCTGGCTCTTGAGCCAATCAGGAGCCAGCCCGCAAGCTCGGATTGGCTGATGGCCCAGACAGGTACAGACTCATAGTCACAGTGAAGGGGAAGGAGATATGCACCCTGCGCAGGGCGCTCTCCTCCCCTCCCCTCCCCTCCCCTCCCCTCTGGAGCGGCGGAGGATAGTGAGGGGAAGGAGAGACCCGCAATGCGCTCTTCTCTCTCCCCTCAGAACAGAACCGGCGGCGTGTGCGGCAGCATGGCTGATTTTGGTGTAACCCCACTGACTGGTGACACCTGGTGCGGACCGCACTCCCCGCACCCGCCTAGTGATGCCACCATATTAAGTCTAGAAGTACCAGTCACGGAAAAAAAGCAATAAACCTCCCATAGGTATAAATGAATCCATATAATGAGATTTACAAGAAAATGTTTTATGATCATTATTGACGAGTTTTCCCATGTAATGTATATTTTAATATTACCCTTTCTGTTGTCTCTTCAGTGTATCCTTATGCTGCACTCATCTTCTATTCCTCTCTCTGGGGCAGATGTAATAAGCCTGGTGAAGAGATAAAGTAGGTGATGACGAAACAGCCAATCAGCTGTGTTTGACAGTTAAGGCCCCCATACACTAACTCAATTTGGGCCGATTTTACCTGTTCCTGACAGAATGGGCTGAGACATCGGCCCAAATCAGGTCAGTGCGATGCCCCGTCAGGTCCGACTGGTTCGGTCCTCCCTCATGCCGGAGGGCCAGGCAGGAAAAAGGGGTCTCTGCAATCTGTCATGGATCACATGTAACTCTGCCACCTGGGAAGGTCCAGAGCGGCTCGGAGGTGATCAGCTGGGCGTATACTGCTGCAAGATATCACAGCAGTCTATGTCAAACTTTAGGAGTTGATTGGCTGGTGCGTTATCACCTTTTCAGTTTATCTCCACTTTATCTCTTCACCAGGCTTAAAACATCTGCCCCACTGTGACATCTGTGCCTCTGTTACTGTCCGCACGCCCATATAGTAGATGCAGCATCACTAAGACCAGCTACTGCTTGGTGCCCTACCCATGTCACTCCCTGCAGTGTTAGTATTTATGTGATGGGTCGCTGTTGTGCTTTGTATTTATCCTGTTTGTCTTTATGAAACTGGCGAATACTTGTCCTTTCTCACTGACCGGGGCATTTGCTTTCTAAAGGTCACTGCCAGCTGTCGGAGCTCGTTTACATCCGATGGTCGCACCAAATCCTGGGCAACACCAGGGAAGCTGCCCAACTCAAGCTACCAGTCTATCAGCACTACCCAGGGATCTGATCAACAGTCATACGCCATACTAGGGGGACAGACCTTGCAGGAGGATCCCCTATCACCTGGGTACACAGAGCCAGTTCATGTAAGTGTCCTAGTATTTATGAATAACTGTGCCAATTGGGGACCTAATTTTCTCTTTTAATGAAGTACCAATTAAAGTTTAGGGCGGGTTATGGGCGGGATTTACTAATGGGAACATGTTGTAAAAATCCAGTTTTCAGGGTGTTTACAGCATCTCCTTTATGTACTTAGCCCTGCAATGATTTTGCTGGTGTTACCGTACAGAAGCCTATGGGTTACTTTGCTCATCCATTCTGTAGAAAGATCCATTCGTATTCCTCCCAGTATCCCTGGTGGCCGGCGCATCCTCCTGTGCTGGCGCAGACTGACTCCCGGGTCATAAACCAAGAAGTCCATTGAGCAGCACTCATCGCAAAGGGCAGCTCTTATTGGGAGAGCACATTTGTAATTAGTATCAGCTGCCCAATATATTATAAAGGTGAATCTTGTAGTATTAGTAGACAGTAGTATTTAGCTAGATAAATATTATATAATACTTTACTATCCACCTATACATTTTTAGCAGTAGTATCTTTCCAGAGTGCTGCATATTTAGTAATAGATCAAAGTTAAAGTGACGGGCTACCGGTCTCCTAGGTAACCGTAACACCGTGAAACACACTGTATTATGGCCAGGGATGTCCCAGTAAGTTTGAAGAGAGGAGAGGAACATGCTTGGCATCAGCACCATATAGTCAATACAAAACAAGCTGAAATAGAGATCTTTAATCTTGGAATGACCATTTATAAGCAGATGGGGTGCTGCCTTTGATAGTTGCAAATGTTATCGCGAGGGTACAGTTATGCAGACAGAAACAGTTTAATTTGGTTTCCGGTTCATTCACTACAGCGTGTGACTGATAAATCTGAAGATGTATTTTTGTAATGGGAGGGCACAATACGTCTGTATCTGAGATGACCGTTATGTGCCCTTGTGTCAGTGTCTGATCAGATAGGTCAGGGCTCAGGCTGCCCAAAATAAAACTGAAAGAAAATGTAAAAGTTATCACAAGTGAACTGAGTTTAAATGTGTGAAATAGGGTCTGGTACTACAGTAATACCCTTTCATATTGGCAGCAAAGTCCCGAATTATTGCACACGAACGCACTGCGACTTGACATTTTGCTCAGTTTGAAATGAGGGCCAGATTCTCTAAGCTTCAAAAGTGATACAATGGAGAGTGATAAACAGTCAGCCAATCAGCTCCTACCTGTGCGGAGATGTGGCCGACCGGGGAATAAGCCACCTGTGGGAAAGGGGCCAAAGCAGGGTCTCCTATGGTTTGGACCTAAATTCAAACTCCCGGTGCGACCTGGCATTTAGATCTGATAGAGAAGTGACCTCCTCCGCGACTCATCTTCGTGAATGCAGATTAGTATCTAACTTAATGTAATGTTGTTCCCATATACTTTCTATGTGTACATGCCAGCTTGTTGGTCTAGTGGTTACGGCATCGCAGCACTGCGGCCAAGGGTTTAATTCCTGACCAAGGCCAAATCTGTGTGGACTCTGTACGCCCTCCCTGTGTTTGTTGTACTTAGAGGGGCTTCAGCTTCTTACCACACTTATTGCTTGAGGAAATAATTATTTAATTCACTTATTTTTCAGTGTTTGGCAAATCCAAACTGGCCCAGTGGACCACCTGGATCAAGTGATCTTCAGAGAGGTGGCAGTGTCCGTGGGTCAAAAGGAAAAACCAGCCTGTGTTTGCAGATGCCATCCGGTATGCCGCACAGCTATGACCTGGAAAATACAGCATTTGGTCTTATCCCAGAGACTCCTAGTGAAGATGTCCTATCCCCATTATACAAGGAGCCGTACTCTTATCAAACGCCTCAAACACACTCTTCAGTTACTCCTCAGATGTTGGTAGGTTGTGGCTGCTATAGCTCCGCGCAGATTGTTGATTTGTCCATCTTTCGGATTGTGGGCATGTTTTGAGGGGTAGATGTATGAAGCAGTGATAAGGGAGGAGAAGTGATAAAGCGCCTGGTACTTTATCACCGGCCAATCAGTTCCTGACTATTAAGTTACAGGCTGGGTTTAAAAAGGGACAGTTTGATTGGTTAGTGATAAAGTACCAGACAATTTATCACTTCAATTTCTTTTCGCATTGTGCTGTCAGGTGATTCTCTCCCAGCATCCCCTGTGGCAGGCGAGTCACTCTGCGCATGCGTAGACTGACTTCTGGGTCATAAACCCAAAGTCCAGTGACCAGCGCTGATCACAAAGGACAACTCTTATTGGACAAGCTGTCCTATTTATTACATATGCGATTAGTATCAGTGGGATGTACAGCAAATCCGTACATTCCGCCCAGAAACAATATTAACCAATACTCTTCTGTCACTTTACAGGTTGTGTAAAATGATAGCAGCTGATTGGCACAATGAGGTTGCTGGCTAGCAGCAGTGATAGGCTGCATGAAGCAGATGGCTTCTGGGAAATAATTATTCTGTTCTCAGAGGAGCACAAAGGTGCCAATCAGAAAATTCTGACTTGGTAACAGCCTTTTACCACAACCCTATCTAATAAAGGCTACCCTAGTCCAAGAGTATCATTATACACGTGATATTTAATACACTTAATTACTAAACCTAATCCTCTAATGATGGCTTAATATAGTAATCGTATTGTTCATACATGTTATGTACAGTTAAGCTGATCATGACTTGTTTTTTGCCATGCATGCTTCATTATTTATTTATTTTTTAATTGGAGGGTAAGGTTTACGGCGAAATACATTTTTTTTTCCTTCTGAAAAGATTTATTTTCTTCACCAAAAATGAAAGTTGGAAGTTCACCTCATGCTGCTGATTCTTTAATATTCTGATAGGTTCAAGCATAATACAGTTTTAATACACACAAATTTTACAAAGTATACAATAAAATTCCAAAAGAATGGTGCACTGGACAAAATGGGGCAGATGTATTAAGCCTTAACAAGAGGTTGATAAAGAGAGATAAACGTCCAGCCAATCACCTGCTAACTGCCATGTTATGCTGCTTTCAGACCGCATAACTGGCTTTGACCCTGTATTTGAAAACGTTTCCAAAAACGGGTCTGCCAGATAAAACCCCTTTCACACCGCAGCTCTTTAACGGTATATTACCGTTTAAGTGCCGATTTTTTGACACTGGCAGACCCGTTTTTGGAAACTTTCCAAATACAGGGTCAAAGCCAGTGCAGCCTTCAGCCCTCTCCTCCGTGCAGCTCCCCCCTCCCCCCCGCGCGTGTCGACACCCCCCGCGCGTGTCGACACCCCCCCGCAAAGTGACTTTTGGAAAATGGCTGCCCCCATACGAAAGACAGTTTTTTTAAACTGGTTTTCCTATGGGGCAGCCATTTTCTGAAAGACACTTTTTTTCATAAGTGCTTCCGACCATACAGAACTGCAGTGCCGGGATCCACAACAGAGGTACCGGCTGCACGGGGGGGCGTCGACACGCGCGGGGCGGGGGGGGGGGGGGGGGGGGGGGGGGCGCGGGGCGGCTCCAGTGCTGTGAATATTTAATGAGCGCTCATTAAATATTCACTGTGCTGAATTTAGGACCCAGCTCATTGGCTGGGTCCTAAATACCGTTTCAGAACCCAATTTTGAGCCTAAAATACCGGTTCTGAAACGGGTAGGACCCTGCATTTTAACCGGTTAGAAAAAACGGTATTTTCTAACCGGTTAAGTGGTCCTGCACCTTTCAGACCGCACAGATTACCGTTTTAAAACGGTAAAAAAACGGCAATATACCGTTTACAAAGTGCGGTCTGAAAGGGGCATTACAGGCTGTGTTTGAAAAAAGTCAGCAAGGAGCTGATTGGCTGGATGTTTATCTCTCCTTATCACACTTACATTTATCTCTTGTTAAGGCTTAAGGCCCCCATACACTAGCCAATTTTGGTCAGATTTCGGTCGGATCTGGCTGAAATCGGACCAAAATCGGCTAGTTTTGATGTCCCCTCAGATCCGATGTGCGGTCCCGTGCGCATCGGATCTGCGTCGGGTGGTCAGACCTGCTGCATGTCCGACCACTAGTGGGGCGGCGCGGCGGTGGAGGGAGCAGGGGGGGCTGGGGACGCTGCGGAGGACACAGGCCACACAGCCATCCCCAGTTCACCAGGGTTCACCCGACGCGTTTTGACTCGATTTGGGGTCTTTTTCAAGGCTCCTAACCAGAACATCCCTGAAGCAATAAGGGAAGTTCCTTTTCTATATATCTGGTGCGCTGGTGAAGGGTCCTCACTGTGTATTTTATCCAGTTGATCGATTTGGGGTGCTGAGGAACACTCCAGAGTATCCACCCTAGCTGCACTATCTGCGCACTGAGACAATACCCAAACCCAATCATATAAAGTTATGCTCCTGAAACAGTCCTTCATTTACTCATCTATTGTGAATGCTCAGCTCAACAGGTGGAGCCTTCCAGACAGACAGAAATCTACCTCCGCATCGGACAGTCAGGCTCTGTCAAAGTCTCCATTGTATGCCGAACCGTACACGCCAACCGGCCAATCCAGCAGCACTTTTGTGGAAGAGGTAGGTCTCCCCTCAAACACAGACTTTTTTTTGTATGACAGGTGTAAGCGGTCATTATTATTTTATTTCTTTCATTTATATTATTATTATTTCTTCCAGATTCTGAGAAATCTGAGCACAAACCGCACTGAGACTCATGCTATAAACTTACAGACCAAAGGATCATTCAATGTGAACCACAAGCCACACTTGGAATTGCAGAAGAAGTATTCCCACCCAGTCAGGGGCAGCCAGAAGCTGGTGAAGCCCATCCTGCACAGAAACAGCGAGCCGGACACGTCCGTGCACTCCAGACTCGTTCCAGCCACACAGACTCCCTTCTTTAAAAGTGTAAGTCCTCTATTCTGCTGTCACCCGTCTCTGGTTTTGCCCACTACCACTATACCCAGCCAAGACAGGTCACTTAGCCACCAGCAGGATCCATGGACCAATGCCACCTCTGAAGTAACAAGTCCTGTCACAACCTATGCGTTTCATATTGAAGCATCTCTTCAGGGGGTGTTATATGACAAAACGCATTGTGCATTTCCGGACTTTGGCTGCTGTTCCATACGGAATATGATGCATTACGGGGCTTGGATGCGGTCGCGTGTTATCCCATAGAAGCCTATGGGCTTCTTTCTACAGTTTCCCCTGAGAGGGATCCGATCAGATCCTTCCCAGCACCCCCTGGCCCGCCATTTGCGGAGGGACTCCCTGGGTCAAAACCCAGACATCCCATCACAAAAGCCGTCTCTTATCGGGAGAGCTGTCCTTGTGCGTGACTAATCTCAAATAGAAGTGCATGCTGTTTGTGTATAGATGTGGTAATGGGCAGTATGTACCGCAGGCTCTATGCTTAGTACATGCTGAGCACTGAAAGCAAGGATAGCGCTAGGGAGGGAGGATGGAGGCCTTGCCATGAGAGCTTACATGCTAGGGGAGGGGAAAAGAGTTGGAAGGTGCACCTGGGAGAACGAAATGACGTAGGAAAATAAATGAGTGACCATTTGGGGGGGGGGGGGGTGAACATTGAAGGTTTGCGCAGCTCTTTGGACCGGTATTGAGTAACCCCAGATGATTGATTGATGAATAGTAACAAACCAGAGGTGCCTGTATCTTCAGGGGTGTAGAGCTCTGTGTATGTGCAGAAATTACTCATTGTATTGCATGGGTTGGGATCGTTTGGTCCTACAGCAAGTTGGTCGACAATCATTAGGTCGACACCGTTAGGTCGACATGGGGCTAGGTCAATAGGTCAACATAAGCAGTAGGTCGACCTGCGGTTTTTCACTGATTTTTTTTTTTTTAACCCAATATCGACAGTCGACATGGACACAGTTTCCAATGCACCGTATTCCCTCACCATGCTTCGGGCACTGTGCCTTGCTGCACTCAGCACACTATTTTATTCTCCCACCATGCCCTAGCGGATGGTAGGGCATGAAATACCGCCTGTCAGCACGTCCGCTCAAAAAACAGTGAAAAACCCCATGCCGACTCAATGACCCAATGACCGTATCCCTATTGCACTACAGTATGTGAATGTAATGTATGTATAAATACTGTATTTATCTGTTTGTACATATAAATCACTGGAATACCTGTAAATGATAGACCCATATGCACAACTTAGAACCAGACGTGATACTGTGGCTACTGACTCTTTCCCAAGCTCTAGTAAACCTGCTTCATCCTCTCATCCTCTCCTTCTAGATATCCGCTGTAAAAGAAGAAATTGCTTTATCTAACAGAAACAAAGCAGGTAATGTAATAAAGCTGTCAGGATGTTATAGCACCAGACTCTGTAAGGGCAACTGGGGAGAGAGTTCACACATCAGTGGTAGATCAGTTCCAGTTATCGGGCTAAGCAGATATAGATTTATTTTTGTGCTGTAAATGCTGCAATAAGTGGTGTTTTGTAGGCCGGCCTCTCTTCCTGCCAGCCAGACATCAACTGTTCCATGCGGAGTCATTTAAAGTTTAAAGGGAACTATTTACAAAGGCTTTCGGTGTTGTAGGTCATGTGCTGTCCCTTAAAGTTAAGATGTTCTTCGATCTATGGGAGAGTTAGTATTGGATGTTTTATTTTGTGTTGATTGGGCAGGAATGTTTGACCAACACTAATGATTGGAGTTTCGCACTTCAGTGTGGAGGCAGCCATGTTGGTTACAGAGCTAACGTCCATGAGAAAATGCCCTAGCATTGATACTGGTTCCTCTATTAACCAGAGTTCAGCAAACACAGAGCAGTGGCAGCCATTTTGTGCCAACATAAAAACAAGCAAACAAAAAAAAAAAAAATACAGTATTTATACCGTATGTTTTTTTTTTGTTTGTTTGTTTTTATGTTGGCACAAAATGGCTGCCTCTGCTCTGTGATTGCTGAACTCTGGTTAATAGAAGGATATTTAGATAGAGATAAGACTTTCTGCATGATATTATACAGCAAATCATTCATTTGAGCATATTTTCTCACTAATTATAAAGTGGGAAGGTAAACGCATGATAAATAGATGGATTTTATCTGTATGTGTTGGCGTTCTTTTGTGGCGTCCGTAATACAATTACAGATATTTACATGTTTCCTTCTTGAGTTCTTTTTTGTAACATCTATCAATGTTGGTTTTCCAGTGGAAGACATGTTTGACCTGCCATCATCGGGAAGTCTACAGACGGAGTCCTTGGACCACGACTACGCCGAGCTGCAGAGTTTCCAGAGTGACCTTAGCTATGACAATATTTGGGACTATGAAGCCAAGGAGAAAGATCTTTCCCGATTCTCCCCACCTCCTTTCCCGGGGCATGTATTCCCTGGGATCCAAGGCAAGGCTGTGCATAGCCGTTGGTTGTAATGGAGACCTCGTTGACATTGCCAAATACAGCAAGAGGTGGAACCGCGTTCCATCTCTGACCAATCAGGAAGGACGGTGTTGCTGTTTTCCGTTACACTGGGTCATAACCCTGCAGGAAATGTGCTGCTTACTGCCAATTCTCTGTTTTTTTGGCACTCATTAATGGCCCTTCCCTTGCACTCTTCTTGGACTTCTCTCAGTAAAAAAACAATGTTCTAGATAACAAAATACTGAACAAAATGTATATCGCTCACATTTTCACGTTCATATTGCACATGAAAACATGAAGCCGTTTGTGTCAGGAGTAGATGATACAAAATCGTTTCCTGCATACAGACTCCCAAAGCACGTGTCTTGTTAAACACAGGTTAGCACAACTCTCCCCAACTCGTTCCATCACTAACGTCTGACTCACAGAATACACCCTGATTTCACAAGCTGCCTTCATGCAAGGGTGAAACACTTCCTGCTATTGGAAAACCACCCAAAATACAAACACGTCTGTAGCAAGTCCTGTAAAATGTATGGAACTCTTACAGGAATCAATACGTATACTGTGATTATAACATAATCCATGGTTATTACAGACCTTGGACGAAAGCCTCATTGGCTGTGAGCACATTTTGCGCATCAAAAAGAAGTAAAAATGACATTTGCAGTACGGTAGTGGTGCTGATTTTTCTTATCCTCGTAGTCGAGAGAAATTCTCTCTATATTGCTTTGTGCGTCAGAGTACCAATAGATAGGATGGTGGTTAGTTTACACTGAGAAACTGTTATTTTGTAAAGTATATTTAATTAATATTTGGTTTATTATTTAGGCCACGAGGACCTTTTTTTTTTTTTTTTTTTTTTTTTTTTATACTGGCTTAAAGGGTCATTTTGTTTATCCTATTTAACGTAAAGCGGTATTTATTAAGTATGGTTGCACTGTTTAAAGACTGTATATATAGTTTGTATGGAATGTCGTTTTTGGAGGGCTGGGTTTTTTAGTCTCTTGATAACGTTGTACCGTCAACTTTTAAAATAAAATCTGACCTCTTCCAGCTGTCGTATTTTCAATGGAGTTCCGCCTGAATAGGTGTTTTAAAAAAAAAAATGCAGGTACTTGTGTATTTTGGCGGCGCGCATCGCATCGCATACCATAACGCATACGATGGTATGCGATGCGACGCGATATCGTTCGATAGTGTGCGATGGCAAACAATTTTCAAATTGTATGCCATTGTACATGGCATACAATGCCATACGATGCGATGCGATTAAACATTGTATAAGCACCCTAATGGGTGCTTATACAATGTTAAGCACCCTAATGGGTGCTTACAATGTTAAATGCACCCCCACGCCACCCCCCCACTATAAACGTGAACCCGAAGCGTGGCGAGCGCAGCGAGGGGCGGCGGTACGCGTCCTACGACCTTTTCATACCCCCACTATCCACGTCGGCGTGGAGTTGAGAATAGAATAGTGTGGCGAGCCACCGAGCCCCGCGAGGGGACGCGGATACCTGTAAAGCCCGCGAAGGGACGCGTTTACCTGTGAAGGTATCCGCGTCCCCTCGCGGGGCTCGCTGCGCTCGCCACACTATTCTATTCTCAACTCCACGCCGACGTGGATAGTGGGGGTATGAAAAGGTCGTAGGACGCGTACCGCCGCCCCTCGCGGGCTCGCTGCGCTCGCCACGCTTCGGGTTCACGTTTATAGTGGGGGGGTGGCGTGGGGGTGCATTTAACATTGTAAGCACCCATTAGGGTGCTCAAAAGCACCCTTTAGGGTGCTTATACGATTTTTCATCGTATAGGGGGTCAAAATCGCATCGCATGCCATCGGGTACATGGCATGAGATGCGATACGTTCATCGTACGATGTACATCGGGGGCGCCGCTATAATACACAAGTACCAAAATGCAAACGGTTATACTACATGGTAGTATGGTGGCTACTTATTATACATATCCCAGCATTTTTCTGCACATTGCTTTGCCTTTAAGTAAATGACGATTCTATATAGTTCTGAAATTATTAGTCCCTAATATTTTGTATAGAGTTAAAGAATGAGGAAACAATTCAATTATATTAGATTATATCCACTTTATTGTCATTGTCCATTCACAAGTATTTGGTTTCAATCAAATCACCGAATTCGACAATATAGTCTTATTATACAAGAAAGTTCAAATGTAAAATAATTTAAATTCGCAAAATGGCAAATTCAAGACAGCTCTAGGAAAAAAGTACCTCATTCTGCTAGTTCTAGTCCTGGGACCTCTAAAACGTCTTCCAGAAGGCAACAACGTAAAAAGTTGTTGTGCCGGATGAGAGGAATCCTTGATGATACTGCGAGCATGACGCAGGCAGCGCCTCCTCTGAATATCCTCACTGTGTCCACATGCCCTCTTCCTCTCCTCCACCCTCTGCCCATTCTCTACCCTGCTCTCGCTGCCTTCTCTCTAGCCTCGGGGTCCTCTATCTCTTGCCCACTGCCCTGCCATTTCTCGCCCCCTGCCCCCTTTTTTCAACACCCTCAGTCCACATCGATCTCCTCTCTCTTTGGGCGAGATGTACCAACCCTTGAAAAGTGATAAAATGGAGAATGATAAACCACCAACCAATAAGCTCCTACCTGTCATTTTTCAAAAAACACCCTGCGACATAGCAGTAAGGAGCTGATCTTTTTCTCTATCTTTAACTGACATCCTCTTTCTACCTTGCTCTCCTCCTTTCTCTCCCTGACCCTTTATTTTATTCTCTCCTCCTTTCTCTCTGACACTCAAATCTCTTGCTCGCCTCTTTCTCCCTCCCTGACATTCTAACTCCTGCTCTCCCCTCCCCTCCTTTTGCTGGCCACACATCAGACCAACTTTCCTCCAACCATCCAACTAGTTGCTTGGATGGAATAAAAATATGGTACTGGATGGGAACAAATCTAATATTTACTTCAGAAATTTGCTCCCAAAATATGGAGAATGTCAAAAACTGTTGCTCCGAGATGGTACTGTAGTTGAACCTGTTTGATTTTAAACAATTTGACTGAATGTTTTTGTCCATTTTCCTGGGTTTGTGAGCCCTCTCTTGGAGGAGCAGGATGTACCAAGCACTTATTGGACATCTTGCCGCTCATTACCAAAATGCTCGTACTAACATAGGCGATGAGCAACGCAAAGGGCAGCTCTTGCGTTACGAACGGCCCATTCGGATCCCCGCTGCTACCTGTACGTGCTCAAAGACACCTGTGGCCGCGGGGCATACTAGGAGGGATCCGTGCCAGATCCCGCTCACAGCCGCACATACAGTACGCAATTAACAAACAGCTCTTTCTACTCAACAACAAAACTTGTCACATAGCGTAATCGCTGTGAATCAGGCGTAAGTGTTGCAACAATCAAGTTATTAAAATGCTGTTTACTTTGCAGCAACTTGTTTCTACCAACTTCCTGTTTACTTTTAATGTATAAACAAATATAGAATTTAAAATACTGGATCCGTACGGGAGAATATTGTAACAATGGCAGATACATGGCTCATGGGGAGATGGAGGCCAGGGGTACGGTTACTAATCCTGTATCCATCTAGAAGGCCTCTAACGGAATGTAATGTCCTTTTCTGTCCACAGCAGAATGTATTAGCTGATGCTAGTGGTTCGCTCTAAGCAGACACATGAGCAAAGGATGTATGTAGGTGGCAGAGGAGCAGCTTCTTTCTGAAACCCAAGAATCACTGCTGGAGAACTACATTATCAAACAAAACAGCCCTGGGCCCGGAAGTGTATAGCCGGGGTGTACACGGGCTAATCTGCCGTATGCTTATGTATGTAAGCACGACGTGATCTATTTCAGGTGGATTCTGGTGTGTCTACACTAGGAAAACACAATGGTTGCTCATAATTGCAGGCAATATTTACCAGCTATCGAATCTATCAAAGGCCAGCATTGTTAATGGAAAATTTCCAAACATTATCTTTGCCAAGGGAGTGACAAAGGATTACTGTGCCCCATAGCAAAATTAGGAAGAGGCCCCACCCCCCATTCAGTTATGCTCCAACTCTACTCCCCTTCATTGCTGGTCATACCCAACCAACGCAAGCAGTCCAGCACTAAGTATAAAGGGGGCCATACATCTACAGATCGATTGTCAGATTGGGCTGGTTGGAACCAAATCCTGGTATTGGATGAGAGCTAATGACAGTTGACCATTTGCTTTGAATTGCTGGAAAACTGCCAAAAACTGTCACTCATCCATTACCAGGTTTTTGTTCCAACCAGCCAGATCTGACAATCGATCTGTAGATGTATGGCCAGCTTAACACTTTGGGGAAATTTACTAAGATGGGAATGGGTGTTGCCCATAGGAACCAATCAGATCATGGGCCAGATGCACTAATAAAATGGAGAGTGATAAACAGCCAGCCAATCAGCTCCTACCTGCCATGTCACAGACTGTGTTTGAAAAATGTCAGGCAGGAGCTGATTGGTTGGTTGGATATCACTCTCTATTTGATCACTTTTGGCCCTGTATCTATTGTCTTCTTGAAGGTGCTAAATATTTGAAGATGAGAATTGGTTGCTATGGGCAAATTCTCATCTTTAATCGAACTGCCATCTTAAATTTACCCCTGTGCGTCTATATAGGTGACACCAAGAGGTTACCGCTGGGCCATGCTACATTTCCTGTTCTCTCATTTCAGGTGATTTAGTGGTAATTGGTTGATGCCATCAGACAGTGGCTGGAGGTTTCTGGCAGCGTATCAGGCACATGGGGATTAGTAATGTATTTGGCACTGCACTTAAAATTTGTTGAAGGAAGATCTTATGCTGGGTACACACCAGAGCGATTTGAGCTCAGTACCGCCAATTTCGATGCATCTAACGACCGATTGTATGTAAAAATAGCATAATTGTGCCTGTTTTCAATACGATTCTGATCTGATGTGCGTCCCCGCCGGTCGAATGGTCTACATGCTGCAGTAAAGATCCCTGAATCTGACTCAGAGCGGGTGCCCATTGGATGCGCATCCTGTGTGTTTTTGGACGTACAACCGTCGTCCGATCCCGCCTATTTGAGTGGCATTTCCTGTACACTCCCCCCGCCACCATGTTTTTCAGCATCATGCACAGTAAGTTGGCACTCAAAGGTTGCTTGGCAATTTTCACACCTATTTTGACAAATTCCCTTGGCACTCCAGGGTATAATAAAAGTTATAATTGAAAATCCTTAGGTGTTGTTCAACATATTTGTCTAGTCGTAGCACACCCCCATTATGATATTCCTAATTTTTGGAAAGTGATGCAGTAGGACAATCCATTCCCCAAACAATTCATTCTTATATATATCAATGGCCACTTAGAAAACTATTTTTCAGCGATCAATTTACTTCAACAGCAAGACAGAATACATGCAAAATGAATACAATAAGACGTATTCCTTTCCCTCATTTAGATGCAACGATAACTCAATCTTGGTGTAATTTATCTTGTCAGCCCGACTTGCGCTCTGATGGAAGGGTGATGACATTGGTGGTTGGTATGAATTATACTAGGGGGAGGGATCATGATAAAACCATAGTTGCCTACCCTCCTGCATTCTGCAGGAGACTCCCTGACATAGCAGCAATCTCCCTATCTCCCTCATTAGTCTAGCAATCTCCCTCATTTCACCTAGCCCACATTACACTGTTACATAATAGTTACCTCCCCTCATGCATTCTGCAGGAGACTCTCTGACATAGCAGCAATCTCCCTCTCTCCCTCATTAGTCTAGCAATCTCCCTCATTTCACCTAGCCCACATTACACTGTTACATCATAGTTACCTCCCCTCCTGCATTCTGCAGGAGACTCCCTGACATAGCAGCAATCTCCCTCTCTCCCTCATTAGTCTACCAATCTCCCTCATGTCACCTAGCACACATTACACTGTTACATCATAGTCACCTCCCCTCCTGCATTCTGCAGGAGACTCCCTGAAATAGCAGCAGTCCCCCTCTCTCCCTCATTAGTCTAGCAATCTCCCTCATGTCACCTAGCCCACATTACACTGTTACATCATAGTTACCTCCCCTCCTGCATTCTGCAGGAGACTCCCTGACATAGCAGCAATCTCCCTCTCTCCCTCATTAGTATAGCAATCTCCCTTATGTCACCTAGCCAACATTACACTTTGGGGCTCATCTACATTTGGATATAAGTCATTTTACTAGATTCCTCTCAGATGTAGCAGTACACACCCACGCTTCTAGGTGCCACGTTCACAATTACTTTTCACAATCTCTCCATATATGGAACTAGACACGCCCTTTAAGTGGAGCATGACACGCCCCCCTCAATGGGGCGCTGTGCAAAATTCTGCTACCAACTATAATCTCCCTGAAACTAGTTTTCAAAAGCAGGCAAGTATGGATAAAACACACATGGATAAAACACACATGCATATTATACACTCTGTCAGATACTCGAGCAGTTGTTTCTCAGAGGCACCTGTCTGACTTTCTCATAGAGCTGCCAAATGTCAGACTTGCTGCTCGGGCGGTGATAGCCGGTGTAGAGTATCAGGCACATGTTATTCCCAGGAAGCCTTTCTTTGTGCACAGGTCAAGCAGGATATAACAGTGGCGTGTGAAGGTCACCGAGGGAGAAAAGGTAACCCCGATCAATGGTTCCTCATGTGTCACACAGGTCCATCATGTCAGTTGTACAAACAGATGTTAAACTTTAAATATGTAGACATAATAAGCATGTCTTCTTATATGTATTCTGTACATAATAAGCATCTTCTACATAAACATACACAGAGGCGTAGTGCACGCAGGCAAATGCTTACTGCATTGTCCTTCATTTATATCGATATTATTTTGATGTTAAGAAAATCTTGGCAAAACATGAAACAAGAAAAATAAGCACTTAAGGTACCCATACACGCACCGATTTTGTGTGCTGTGTGTTTTGTACTTCAAGCTGCCATGCGATTTTGGCACTTGAAGTGGATGCGATGCGATGTACTGTACTTTGCGGGTGCGATGAGATGTGATTTTAGCCACTTTTTTTTTAAAGTTAATAGGTGCTAATGAACATCGCATCACAGCACATGTACTCCTGTACTGATGCGATGCAATGAAGCACAAAAAGTACTGCCTGCAGATACTTTTTGTGCTTTACAATATTGTACCTGCGGGGACGCGCATCATACTTTAAAAGTACAAAACGCATGAAATAATCGCAGCGTGTATGGGCACCTTAAGGGACATTTTTTTGTTAGACAAACATTCCATGTGACCAGTAAATGTAAGTGGTATGTGGAGCAGCTGCGCTACTGCGTATGTGCCATCATTGGAAAGTTCATGTGTAGGTGGCTAACCGCCTCTCTGTAAGGGCCAGATTTATCCAGCTTTAATGCAAATAGATTTTTATTGTTTTAGGTGTAGCAAACACAATATAATTCCATTGTAAATTTGACAATTGAAGAGCAGTACATTAGCTTAATAGAATGTGCAAAAACTGGTATGGGGGGGGGGGGGGGGGGGGGGGAGAGGAGAAAAAAAAAAAAAAAAGGGGGGGGGGGGGAAAGGAAAGGGTATCGGGAGGGGCATTCCGGTTCGTAGATTTAGTTATCAGTAGTTAAGATAAAAAGTATAGTCGTGGACGCGGGTCTACAGCCACTTCCAACAGGGAGGGTCAGCGGGAGAGTAAGCGTGAGGGGGGAGACAACCGATGACCCGGTCGATAGAGAGGGGGGGGAGGGGGCACCAAGAGGATTAGGGTGTTATTGCTTCTTTGTAGGTCTTGGTGTCCTTGAAGAGCAGCCAGCGGGACCATGTATTCCTGAACTGGGCGTGCCTGTCCTCAGCAGAGGCTAGGATGTCTTCCATGTCCATGTAAAAGTCTATTTTTTTGAACCAGTCCTTTGTTGTTGGAGGAGAGGAGGAACACCATCTCACCGGGATAACCGATTTAGCTGCATTGTTCAGGTGGCATAGCAGGGAGTTTTTGTATCTCGATATGGGGGCTGGTGAGAGGTGGAATAGCCAGAATAGTTGGTCTGTGGGGATCTGGTCTCCCAGGACAACCGCAGACAATCTGAATATCTCCGACCAATAAGGTAGGATAAGAGGGCACTGCCACCATATATGCAGTGGGTTTCCTGGGGCCCCGGAGCAACGCCAGCAGATATTGGGAGCTCCAGTGCCCATTTTGGAGAGGGTGTCTGGGCATCTGTACCAGCGAGATATTAATTTGTATTGTGTTTCGCGGACACCCACATTGGTGGAACATGCGTGAGCCAGGCATAAAATCTTTTCCCAGTTGGCGTCACCTATCTCCTCTCCCAGTTCTCGGTCCCAGGCTACCGTAAAGTGGGGGGGTTTGAGGCTGATATCTGCCAGGATAAGATTGTATATTGTGGAGATGGTGTGTTGTGGGGGGGTCTTATTGGCGCAAAGGAGTTCAAAGGGTGACGGGGGGCTGGTTAGCGCGTTGGAGGGACCAAGAGAGTGGAAATAGTGACGGACCTGTAGGTACCGCCAGTATTCCACATCTGGTAGGCTCCATTCAGCTTTAACTTCATCAAAAGACAAAAAACGTCCCGCGCTCACCAGCTGTCCTACTCTGAAGAGTCCCCTGTCTAACCAACGGCTAAAGGCCGACAAATCTGTACCAGGAGGAAAGCAGCTAAGTGCAAGAAAGGACCTATACGGGGAGGTCTTTGAGGAAATGGAGGGGAATTTCCTAAGGGATTTCCATGTTTGCATGGTGGGTCCTGTAGTGGGATGGCTTGAGGTAGGTAAGGAGGGGAGCCATGGGGCTATATATACCGGGGTGCGTAGTTCCTGCTGCTCGATCCGAACCCATTGTTTTGTCGTATCTCTTCTCGACCATTCAATGATCCTAGTTAGTAGTGAGGCCTGATAGTATCCTTGGATATATGGGAGTCTTAAGCCTCCCCTAGATGTTGATCTGTGTAAGAGATCTAATCTCAGACGCGGTCGTTTTCCTGCCCAGACAAAATCCCGTATTATGGCCTGTATATCTTTAAACCAATGTAGGGGGATCTTAATGGGGAGGGTCTGGAGAAGGTAAAGGATCCTGGGGAGGAAGTTCATCTTCAGGATCCCCAATCTACCAAACCATGAAAAAGGTCGAGCTCTCCACGAACACAAATCGTGCCGCAGTTTCGTAAGGAGGGGGTGAAGTTAGCTTCAAAGAGCCGGGAGGGGCATCTAGTGATGACTACGCCTAGGTATTTTAGTTGGGAGTCGTGCCAGGTGAAGGGAAACGCTGATTTGAGGCCGGAGAGGATACTAGGGGGAGTGGAAATATTTAGTGCAATTGACTTTGTGTAATTAATTTTAAAGTTGGAAAGGGCCCCGAAGAGACGAAACTCCTCCATTAAGTTAGGGAGGGAGATGATCGGGGATGTGAGTGTTGCGAGTAGGTCGTCGGCAAATAGGGCTAGTTTATATTCCTGGCCGAGGAGGGTGAAGCCAGAGATATCTGGATTCGCTCTTATAGAAAGGGCTAGGGCCTCCATGCAGAGAATAAATATTAGTGGTGAAAGGGGGCAACCCTGGCGAGTGCCGTTCCTAATATTAAAGGAAGTGGATAAGGAGCCGTTGACCTTGACCTTGGCTGATGGAGTACGGTAAAGGGAGAGAATGTGTTGGGAGAAAGTGGGGCCTAATCCCATGTGCTGAAGGATATCTGACATGAAGCTCCAGTCGATCCTGTCAAACGCTTTTTCGGCATCGGTAGAGAGCAGGATCGCTGGAGCACCCGTCTTAGAGATGTGGTGGACTAAAGCCAGGATTTTGGAGGTGTTGTCTCGGGCCTCACGTCCCGGGACAAACCCCACTTGATCACTATGTATGATGCTCGGGAGGAGCAACTTCAGTCTATTTGCTAAGAGTTTGGCAAAGAGTTTCAGGTCAGAATTCAAAAGTGATATGGGGCGGTAACTGGGGCAGAGGGACGGGTCTTTGCCCTCTTTAGGGATAACTGTAATGATGGCTTCAAGGGACTGTTTGGAAAAGGGGGACGAGTCTGAGATCGAGTTGAAGGCTTCCAGGAGCATGGGGAGCAATTTGTCCTTGAAGGCCTTATAATAAACAATGGGGAAACCATCTGGGCCTGGGCTCTTCCCAGAGGGGGAAGATTTTATAGCTTCCTCAAGTTCGAGGAGTGAAAATGGTTTTTCTAGTTCCTCTATAGTGGCTGGACTAAGTTTCGGGAACCCTACCCTGGTGAGATAGTCACCTATCGCGCGTTGCTTCTCCTCAGCCTCAGGGAAGGATTCTGTAGGGGGGAGGTTATAGAGCGAGGAATTGTAGGAGCAGAAGGCTTCTGCTATCTTATCCGTCTCGTGGAAAGTTCGGTCTGTCCCATCCCTGATAGAGGATATGAAGGAAACGGCTCTTTTTTCGCGAAGAGCACGGGCCAGCATTTTGCCAGGTTTGTTGCCCCATTTATAGTATTTGCTACGGCATTTTCTGTAGGAGAATTTGATCTTATCTAAAAGGATCCTATTCAGTTCCGACCGAGCAGCAAGGAGTTCACAGTAAGTGTCGGGAGAGAGGGAGGACTTGTGAGAGGATTCAAGGGTCTGTATGTCCCTGAGTAGTTTCTCTATCTGATCAGATCTCTGCTTCTTAAGGAAGGAGTTTAACTGGATGCATTTCCCCCTCAGAACGCATTTATGCGCCTCCCAAATTGTGAGCTTGGCAACTTCAGGGGTCGAGTTATTGGTAATGTAGTCCTTGATGGTCTCTTCTAATTGTGATCTGCAGTATGTGTCATTAAGTAAGGATTCATTAAAGCACCAGTGTCGGTGGCCTGGTAGGGTGGGTCTTAGGGAGAGGTCTAGGGAGATGGGGGCGTGATCTGACCAGGTCACTGGGCCGATTTTAGCATCGTGTGCAATCTGGAGGTGGCTATGGTCTATTAATAAGTAGTCTATTCTGGAGTAGGATTGGTGAGGGGGGGAGAAGTAAGTATAGTCTCTTTCCGAGGGGTGTAAGATACGCCAGATGTCGGACAGCTGGTGAGTGTGGAGTAGTCGCCTTACTCTGCGTAGTGTCCTCTCAGGGCGGGTGGGCCCAGAGGAGGCGTCTAAGCGGGGGTCAAGAGCCCAATTCAAGTCACCACCGATGACCAGAAGGCCGACACGCAAGGATGATATCTTATCCAGCATTTTCTCTAGGAAGGCCGGTTGGCCTTGGTTAGGGGCGTAAATATTAACTATGGTAATGGTGGAGTCGGCTATAGTGCAGGTAATGAGGAGGCATCTCCCCTCCTCCAACTCGTGTGCAACTATATTGGATACTGGTAGGTGCTTAGCAAAGAGGACTGCTACTCCCTTAGACTTGGATTGTGAGAAGTTAGAGTAGTGGACAGTGGGGAAATAGTGATTGTTAAGTTTGGGGGAGGTACCGGACTGGCGGAAGTGGGTCTCCTGCACCAGGACTACGTCGGCCCTTTCAGCACGGAAAGAGCGAAGGGCCTGTGACCTCTTTTCTGGGACATTCAGCCCTCTAGCATTTATGGATAGAATCCTGAGAGAGGTGGTCATGAGGGAGGAGGAGGGCAAAGAAACTTAGAGCTAGGGTACCGGAAGGGGAGAGAGGAGGGGAGGGGAGACAAGGAAAAAGGATAGTAGTGGAGGAGAAGGTGGAAACAAAAATAAACAAAGTCAATAACATTTCCAATACTGAAGATTAATAAACAATCTGAGAACAAAAAAAAGGAGAGCCGCATCCGGACAAAAAAAAGGGACTACCAGAGCCCTTATGTCACGGAAAAGACGGTTGCGGCAGGGGGCACACTGGGGGTCAGTGCCTCCGTCCACCCAAGTGGGAGGATTAGTAGGAGCAAACAGTAATATGTAACAGTAAAATGTAGCAATAAACACAGTGCTTATTAACAGGTAATGTAACATGGGGTAACACATTCAAATAAGCCGTAGTAACGTATGGTCAACCTTCCAACGCAACGGGGTGGAAGATAGATAGATATGGGCAAGGAGAGGGATCCCAGCAGGTCACGGGGGATCAGGAGTTGAAAAGGGGCCCGCATCCCTGGACTTTTTCTTGGGGGATTTAACCAGATCCCAACGGGGCCTTCTCGGTAGGCTCGGTGTGGGAATGGCGGGGAGTGAGAAGGTCTGCCAGTCCGGTAGTTGTATTGGGTCCAGACCAAGCATGGAGCAGAAGTCCGGGAGACCTGAGGGATCTTTGAGGGTGAGGGGTTGGCCGCTATGCGAGACCTGGAGGGACAACGGGAAACCCCAGCCGTATTTAATATTTTTGTGGCGAAGGGCCTCCGTGAGGGGCTTCAGCATCTTACGTTGCTGAAGAGTGCGCCAGGAAAGGTCTTGGAAGATTTGAATGTTGGTTCCTCCAAACTCCACTGCTTCCAGGGTGCGGGTCTTGCGGAGGATTTCCTCCTTTTGGGAGAAGTAATGGACACGGCAGATGACATCTCTCGGGCGGTCCGTTGCCGCTCCCCTCGGACGTAAGGCCCTGTGAGCCCGGTCAAATTCAATTGAGTCATTTGGGTCTAGGTTCAGTATTTCTCCAAAGATTTTGTTGAGAACGTCCATTAGGCCCGACGGGGGGATGTCTTCTGGTAGGCCGCGGACCCGCAAGTTGTTCCTACGTCCACGATTGTCCAGATCGTCTAATTTGCTTTGCGCTGCCCGCAAGTCTAGAGATTGTTGAGTTAGCGATTCTTGCATGTGAAGGAGCTGGGAATGAACTTCGTCTCTGTCATCTTCTAATGCGGCAACTCGCGTGCCTATATTGGTCACATCAGTCTGGACTAGCGATATTTGGGATTGAAGAGATTCGTGGATCCTCGATTCAAGGGCCTGCATGTCCTGTTTAGAGGGCAGAGATTTAACATGAGAGAGGATCTCTGATATTTCACCTGTGTTATGGCGTCCTGAGAGGGCCCTGGTGGAGGGGTTGCGGCCATGTTGGAAGAAGTGGAAGCGGCGTCGTCCGAGTGGGCTTCTGGGGAGTCAGCGGATTGTGGAGTGGAGAGAAAGGAGCGTAAGCTCTGCTGGTAGGAGCTGGTGCGTGGCTTTTGAGGGGTTCGGCTTTAAGATCCCTTCCCTCTTTTGCCCATTTAAGAGAAGTGGCTAGATGGCGGTTACATGTAGGTGAAGCACTGTGTGTCTTAGGGGACGGAGATCACATTCCCCCGTTAGTGGGGCGGCATGGCAGAGGAGGGGCTCACATCTGTCGGCTCCTGGGGGTCACAGTGTGAAAGCGCAAACCGCTAATTCTTCCTCACTTTTTTTTTTTTACTACCCTTTAATCTTTATATATATATATATATATTTTTTTTTATTAACATTTATATATATATATATATATATATATTTTTTTTTTTTTTTAGATGTGTGTTAATTTTCCCCCTTAGCAGGGGCCGTTTAGTGTGAGTTCTTAAAAGGGGGGTCAGAGGTGTCCAGAGAGCCAGAGGAGGGAGCACCTGGTGAGGGGAGATGGAGGTGGGAGAGCTGGCTTTGGGGACTGATCGCGCTGGGAGGTCAGGGGGGGTTCCTGCCTGGATGCTGGGAGAATGTGCGTTTTGGTACTTTTATTCTCCTGCCCGCCGTGCAAGGCAAGGGTCAGGGAACTGCAGAGCCATGGGGGAAGCGGAGATCAACGCACTCGTCGCAGTGCCGACCTCCGACCCCCCGCAGGCAGCCGCTGTGTCCTCCGATGGGGGCGATGGGGAGAGCCCGGTGAGTAGCGCGGCAGACACGGTCACTGCCCGCTATGAGTGCGACGCTGCGGTCGCGCAGGCAGCCGCAGGGTGGGTGCACGGAGGGAGCGCCAGGGGCACCGGGTCACAGCGTGACCCCCACCCCGCAGCAGCAGCTCGGGAGTGTCACCAGCGGGCGGGGGGGCGAGGTACCTGTCAGGAGAGTCGGAAGCCGGCGGCGGGAGCTCTTCTGGAGTGTTAACCCCGTGGCGTCTGGATCGTCTGAGGGGCAGCCAGGAAATAGAGGGCCCGGCCTCCGACCAAAGGTAGGCCGCAATCCGCAGGTGCCTTAAAAAAGGCACCCCGACTCCGCAGCTCGGTCAGTCCGGCGCCGGAGGGCCCAGGGGTGGATGAGGGGTAGCGTGGAGGGTCCTGTGGGCACGTAGGAACCCGCGGGGAGCAGATGTGGGTGAGACCAAACGGAGCCCAGTAAAAGAGCAGCCTCTGCCGATGGCCGCCAAGCCACGCCCCGATGTATCCAGCTTTAAAAAGTGATAAATGGAGAATGATAAACAGTCAGCCAATCAGATTTTACTTGACATGTTACAGGCTGGGTTTGAAAAATGACAGGTAGGAGCTGATTGGCTGGTTGTTTATCACTTTCCACTTGATCACTTTTTGTAGACTTGATACATCTGGCCCTGAATGTCATACATGCCTATTCTCACAGCCAGGAGGCTCCCAAAAATCAGGTGGCACTACCGGCTGCCCGGAAAGGTTCCAGTTGCCTGCACTGTCTGCCTCCCACATCTGCCCACACCCCTCTGCATCTGCCTGCTTGCTCAGCAACTCAACAAGTATGGTAAATGTTGTGTAATGCATACCTCCCAACAGTCCCTATTTCAGCGGGACAGTCCCAATTATTAGGGCCTGTCCCAATGTCCCACCCGCGGGCGGCAGTGTCACAGAGCCTCTGGGTCATGCCCCCATAGCGGCAAAATGGGGGCGTGGCCTCGCGGGAGAGCTGCGAGTATAGGCTCCTGCCTGACATTTTTCAAACACAGTCTGTGACATGGCAGGTAGGAGCTGATTGGCTGGCTGTTGGGCCTCGGGCCTTGGATATTGGCTGGAGCACCAGTTTAATCACTTGTTAATAAATAAGCCCGTATGGTTTAAGACAAGACCAAGTTATCATTGCCTTAAGGCAGGGCTGGGGAACCTCAGGCCCGGGGGCCGCATATGGCCCCCGGGCCTGAGGTTCCCCACCCCTGCCGGTCTGAGTGGCCCTCCCACCCGCCTGGCAGCTTTGATGGGAGTCAAGTACAGGGAAATTCTCGCGAGAGATCGGAAGTTCTTGCGAGATTCCTCTTGATCAACAGCCGCCGGAGACTGTCAGCCCTATTCAGCGGCAGCCGCCGGAGCGTGGGCCGGCTGTAGCAGAACAATTTGTAAGAGAAATATTTACATATGGCCCCAGAAGGCTTTTTTCCCCATACAAACAGCCCTTGGCACAAAAAAGGTTCCCCACCCCTGCCTTAAGGCTTTACAACTACCGGTTATCTCTCTGGAATCAGCCGAGGACCAGCAAATAGAAGCATATAATGTTTGGGCCTTAATTGGATGATATGCAAATATTATAAAGTTATAACTGGGTGAGAAAAGGTCAAATACCAGCACCATTTTTTGTACCTGATCTCCTAGCATGCCCGCAGTCTCACCCATGTAAACTGATAGCAAAGCATCATGGGATATGTAATTTAGTAACAACCGACGAGCCAATTGTTGTTCATCAACAAGCAAGCAGACGTTCTATAGGAGTGAGCAGGGATCTTTATTATCCAACTTCCCTCCATGTCTGTGGAGTTTTTAAAGACCACACTCCGTAGAATTGTATAGATCAGATCCTCTAAGGACATTGTAAAGGAGAATTCTGCTTTGTCATAGATTTGCTGCATCTGTTTCCTCACCACAGGACAGCCAGTTACTGTGCCTGATTTATAACCCCAGGCACAAGCACACTGGCAGCTCGGGAGAATAGAGAGTTATGGGATGCAAGCAGACGCAATAATAGAATACCCAGTCAGGTACTGAGGGGAGTAAACTAGACATAATTTATTATGTATCACAGCAACACTGGTGGCATAACAATCACAACACATAACTCACTTCTACTTCCACTGATCTCCCACTCTGACTTCCAGGTGTCTCTATTGGAAGGGAAAGTTTAGTCATATCAGGCCTTTGCTCTGAGAGCCAGTTACTTTGATAAAGCTTTGAAGACACTAGCAAAAACAAGCCGACAAACAGGACCAGGCCAATTTCATGAGTGATTCAACTTACAGTTTCCAGCAAAAACACTTTTCAAAAGTTGTTGATCTTCAGAATTTGTCTCAGACTAACCAGCAGGGCCAGAATCACAAAGAGGTGGAAAGGCCTACAGCTCCTGGCCACCACATAAACATTAACCCATCATCATGACAAAATGATGACGACCAGCCATCCAGTTGGCCTCACAGTCAGCCATAACTCATAATATTACAAATGTATTTCTACATTCCACACAAAATGATCCAAGTTTCCTACTCTTGAGTTCCTCTGCTTCTTACAGTAGTCCATTGGTAATAACCAGCCCCAAGGCCCTTAATCCGGCCCTGCTAACCGGCTCAGGTGGCGCACCTCTGATACACATGCTAATCCTCCCACTTCTTGCCTCAGTTGCTGTGACATGAATTCCGCTGATCATGAATATGTTCAATACTAAGTCAGTAAGTAAGCCTTGCAACGTGACTAAGTGGCCCCAGCTGCTAGGGAATGAATGGACAAGAGTTACAGACATATCTACATGCAAACCGGAGGCCTTTGTTTCCACAGAGCGTTCCGGCCAACCCGAAGACTTTCTAACGGTTATCCTCAGACTACATGATGTTGTTGACGAGATCTAGGTTTCGTCTCCAGACTGTTGCAAGGCTTCCTGCCAGTTTCTTCTACTGCGTCTTCGTAAATATCGAATGGCAGAGACGGCACCAATGTTTGCCAAGAGGGCTAAAACAAAAAGATATTTAGTAGAGTAACAGATGTACACACTGTTAGTTATAAAAGCTTTTTGCGACACTTATTAACTTGGTCCGCACAGCAATTTCTTTGTATCCTCCTCGTCCATCCGGACATTATCCCTGCACTAATCGGGCTGGAGCTTATATTCATTACGGCAGATGGACCACTTGCTTGTGGTTTCCCTAGTATTGTAATAACAATGCTATTCTAAGTTATTAATCAGGGAGGTATGCTGTACATTTTTTGAATAGAGAATGTTTTTGTTACAGATCTCAACAGAATGAGTCCATCTTTTGTTGCAGATGGACCCATTACATTAATCGGAGTCCATCTGCAAATGTGTGTACAAGCTCAACAGCTACCCAGCTATACTTGCTGTGTATGATAAAACTACATAGGTTGGATGGACGCAAGTCTTTATTCAGCCTCACCTACTATGTAACTAATTGATAAATTGATAAATGATTATATATATATATATATATATATATATGCCCTCGCTGCACACCCACAGGATTTGGATGCATACTTTACTCTATTGTATTTTTTAAACCACACATACGTGGAAGAGACCCCTGTGGTTTAGCAGTGTACTTCAAGCTGTTATCGGCAGAAATTTGGGCTTTTTGAAGTCCTACACCTCTGCAGGACAGAGGTTTTATCTAAACTGATGTGGTCAGTAACCCTTTATATTCACTATTGTTAGAAGAAGCCTATCTTTATGGTACTGTTTCGATTGGATCCCCAGTTACCCCTGATGAAGTCCTAAGGGACGAAACGCGTAGGGTTTCGTATCCTAAAGAAGTCTTATACACCTTGAAGTTGGATCTGTTGTCATTTACCTGAACTAAACTGTATCTGAAGTTGTAACCTGCATCAAATGTTGTACAAACTTATTTTTATCGATATTTTATCATTGTAAAGAAACGCGTTTCGTCACGTGGACTTCGTCAGAGGGCTGACCTGGCACTGGTCAGCACTCAGTAAGTAGCGTCACCCTGACATCATGTGACTACAATATGCAAATTACCAATTCTACAGCCGTGACACAACATTGAATACCCCCCTAAGTCTTTACATAAAGAACCTAACAAGCAGATGTCATAGGGCCCCAAATATCTATTATGCCAATGAATTAGGGCTCCCGTCATGCAAAATGTAACATAATGGCATAAATTAGTTTACCAAACTATTTCTTGGCCCCTGGCAGTAGCCAGGAAGATTAGACGCACCTGTCTTCCATCCATCTGCAGATTTCATGTCTGAAGTTTTCACAGCCCAGGATGCAAAGGCCAGGAACACCAAGCATGCATCACTTCTGCTGGGGGACAAATATGGTACAACAGAGCCTGCAAATGAACATTAAAGTAAGAAACCAAAGCATTATAGGATTGATGTAATTATCATTATTAGCTTCACCATAATATGCCTTCAATCCAGGCAACATGAATAACAAAAGGTTCTGTGGTTGGCCAAATTCAAGCCTGCATTTCACCTGGTCTTCGTCAGACACAGAACTTTTGTAATTCATAGGACTTCCGGAGTAAAGGGATTTTATGGCAAGCCTTCTTATTATAGAAGTGTTAGCATTTTGTTAATATCTTTAATGGATGATATTATTATTGTGGTTCTTTTGCAGTTTGTGTATCATTTTTATGGTTACCTGCTGCTAAATTTGTTTCTTTGAATTTCTCTTGATCTTCCTGGAAAGGAAAAAGCCTGGTATCATTGGTTATCTGGTGACGTGTCCCTCTTACTCTGAATCCTTTTTGTCCATCAGGAACAAAGGGCCGGAGTACGTCAGAAGAACTTGGCGCTTGGGATGGTGCGGTGAACATGAAGCCTCTCTTGTCTAGATCTTGAGGCCCATCAACAAAGAAAAACTCACAGGTCTCAGGCCAAGAGATGGCCTCAGATGGAATTGAAGTCAAAGCCAAGTCTGTACGTGATACTTGCCTTGGTTTCTTGACTTTCTTTTTATTATTTGTACTTTCCTCATCTTCAGCAAAAAAATATTCATACATATCTGGGGTGCACATGGTTCCGTCTGTACTTGTCATGTGTTTTTTAGGTTCCTCAAGTCCTTTGTCTGAAAAATCATCAAAGAAAAATTCATACATTTCAGGGAGGGTGAGGTCCGTGTCCCTACAGAAGGCTGAAGGGAGATGTTTTGCTGGATGACTAATGGGGACCAGACTGCATGTGTTGGTTCCATGACCAGCTGCAGCATCTCTGTAATAGTCAGTACTGGTCTCATGTGTATTCCCTGTGGCGTTACTTGCAATTACTGCATTATGTGATTTGGAACCGTGCAATTCTACATTTCCAGCTATGGAAGATGGGATATTTTGCTGCACGGCTGAGGAATTTCCGATGGCTCTGGTTGAAACCTGTAGTCTTCTTTCATGGACAACATTCTCCACGTGTTCCGGTAGTAGACCGTTATGCATGAAGCAAAGGCTATTCTCTGGTTGGTCAATCCTTGGGAGTTGATAGAGTTTGCATTCATTACTTAACTTAGCATCTTGGTCCAAGCACACTGGCAGAATAGTCTCAAGTTCCAACTGACATATTTCCGTGACGCTTATGGACTTCAAATTATTATTGTTCCCAAGCTGTAGTTCCTTATTTATTGAGAGGCAACTCTGATTACTATGCATAGAATCTGGCGAGTCTTTACGAGAAAGTAACCCCATACTGGTTTGTGGAGGAACATCAGGCTCCAAGGAAACTTCATGTCCATTACTGGAGTGTCTTATTTGCGCCTCTCTATTTAAGGTCACAGAATGATTACATCTCTCTGTTGTTGTTTCAGCTTTATGATGCTCAGTATCTTCTTCATAGTGGCATGTCCTGTCTCTAGGCTCAACCTTCACCGGTCCAGCTAAACTTATTGAATTGACACATTGTTTATCTATGTATGGGATGGCTGTACATTGATCTCCACCATGCTTCGGAAATGGAATGACTGTCCTACGCTGGACCTTATTCTTGCACAAGAGATGTTCCCTCTGACAAAGAAACCTGGTGACTGATCCAATCTCTTCATCTTCACTTCCAGATAATACGTCGTCACTTGGACCTGTCCACCTGTAGCTAGTTTCAGTTGGCGGAGATAAAACTGGCGGTATGTCCCGTGCTGGAAGACGTTCCTCTTCTGGGGGACATAAGCTGACTCGGATGAACTTTGGCTTACCGGGTGCTGTAGAGTATGTGGTATCTTCTCGTTCTGTGTCGCTAAATAAAAGTTCCTCCTCTGCGGCTAGTGCCACTTGTATTAAGCCACATTCCTCAGCCGTGGAGTAAAATTCCTCCCAGTCGCGGTCATTGATTTGAATGCTATATTCAAAATTATCCATAGCTGTAAATGTGAAAATATACAAAGTAAGTGTTAGCTGGCTACGGCACTGGATGGGTTTCAGCCAACTATGGTCAGGTAGATTGTATGAAACTGCAAAATGTAATTTTATAAAATACATTCATATAGGAATGTCAGTAAGAACACTTCTTTTCACTGTACTTTGTATATTTGAATTTATACTGTGAAACATCTTATATAAGAGAACTTGATGTGTGCCTTCAGTGTCATGTATTTTATTTAGCCACTCCCACTGTGTTGATGTTTAAAAAAACAACAACAAAAACAACAACTGTATTTTAACATTTTATTTAAGAACTATTAAGAGTGATTAACAAACGGCCAGATCCTAACTGTCATGTGACAGACTGGGATTGAAGATGACAGTTAAGAGCTGCTTGGCTGTTTTTTTTTAATCACTCTCCATTTTATCAATTTTTGAAGCTTAGTTCATCTAGCCCTAAGTCAGTGATGGATAACCTTGACACTCCAGCTGTTGTTGAACTACACATCCCAGCATGTCCTGCATTTTAACATGGCCAAATAGTAAAACTGATGCAGGGCATGCTGGGATGTGTAGTTCAACAACAGCTGGAGTGTCAAGGTTAGCCATCACTGCCCTAAGTCATAGATTTTAGAATTTCCCATTATAAATTACATACAGAATATTTGACATATTTTAATTAGCAGAAGCTGCTTGTGTGTCCTACTCACATTGTGATTCCTTTTAGATGCTTCCTTGTCTAAAAAAAGAAGTCAGATTTCGAGTTGCATTAGTGTAAAGGCCCCTATATACTAGTCCGACTTGTCCTAAAAACTTTTAAATTCTGCTCTGCTGCCGCAGCCCATCCCGGCACCTGTTGGTCACCGCTCCTTAGGACCCAACGCTGCCCACCCTGGCACTCACCGCTGCCTGGCACCCACCGCTGCCCGCTCCGGTGCCCACTGCTGCCCGGCACCCGTCGCTGCCCACCCCTCACCAAGGTCCGCTCTGCTGCCCGGTACCCACCGTTGCCCGCCCCGCCAACTTGACCTGCACATAGGTGTATGCCAGCAGTGATTCACCGCTGGCACACACCTATGGAATCCAACCCAACACATCGCGTGTGCTAAAAAGCACCCACAATGTGCCGCTAAAAATGCCATTACATTGACCGAATTCTGGAAAAAAAAAACCCGAATTGCATGGACGATGTGCACGATAACGATATAATTAACGATATCATATGTTCAATGTGTACCCTCTATATCTTTAATGATACGCGCTCCGGCGGATCCTTAACAATAACCCTGATCATCTGAACATGCAGTCCAATCTGAGGCTATTGTCAGTGGATGTTCGCGGGGATCCCGGTGATATCGTTAATGATATCGTTCAGTGTTTACCTGGGGGTCGTTCATTTTCGCGGCACCACCAATATCGTTAATGGTATCGGCAGTGACGCATATCGTGTAGTGTGAGCTTTAGGCCTGGTAATTTGCAGATCAACATGGGTATTCCACCTGTGTGAAAAGGTTAACCTGGGTCGAAGCAATATGCTTTTCTGTGTGAAAGGGGTACAGGCTGGGACCTGCAATAAAAACCTGTTCTTCAAATGCCAAATAAAAGCCAGATTTCCGTGTGTTATTTTTCTGTGTGAAAGTGGTATCTGCTACACTATATACTGACTCCGCACATTTATATGCTACTCATACTGCACAAACACCTGGGCAACAACAATCTTCTCTTGTGTCTTCCTGGCATAAATTACGTGACGTCTCTTTAAAGAGCCTGAGAATACATCACATGTCTCGGCAAGCCCAAAGTCATCCAGGGGATACTATAGAAAAGATACAATACAGTATCTACCCACCGGAATGCAAAATACCTGGCAAATAGTGGAAGGTGGATGCTCCAGGCTATCTAGACAAACATACAGTAATGGTAACGGATACCCCAGTTCCTACAACGCGTAGCAAAAGCGCATTGTGTAAATAATAATAGATGTCTGTAAAAGGGGCACTTGCAAACAATACACTGTGTATTGCGGAAACCTAAATGACCTTGGGAAAGCTGGGCTGTTAATGGGACAGCGTGTTACGTTTCAAATTGGTGCAAAATCAAAAATACTGACGCAACAAGTTCGTCTGAAACGCTTTTATAGAAACTATTGTATCACATACTAAAACAAACTTTATCATCTTTATTAGAACCCAATGTGAAGTTAAGGTCATATGTGCATATTAATTCTTAATAAGATTGCAAGCTTACACGTCAAAGAAGATAATAAGTAATACATGAATAATTATAATAATATCGTTAAAGTATAGCTAATATTGCAGTCTTGGAATGCACCCATTCCTATATACTGTCATAGGTGTATTATCATATTATTCTCATGTCCTATGTTGCTGATCTCATGCAAATACATTATTATATTACATAAGAACTTTCTAAAGACACGTTATCATAGTTTCCCACCTTGTAGACCTTCTTGTAGAGGGAGCTGACTTCTGAACTCTCTCCTGTACCCCGGTGTGCTACGTGCAGGTACCTGGCATGACAGCGGTGTCCATTCAGGTGCTGAAAATAGGCCCCTCACTTCTGCTGAGACGCACGGGACACTGGCACGTCTATAAATAGCGGCCATAGACAGCACTCATGCAAGCAACAAATAGACTATGTGACGCTGCTACATGGGGTGGGCTGTGATGTTTAAAGATCCAGACCCATACATACTGTAGCCGAAATACCAACTTTCAATCAACTTTCCATCCCCTCAGTTTACTGCCCATTTTTTTCTATACAGCAAGTTATTGACTTTGAAAAGTTGATTGGACAGGCCAAATGGTTCTGTCGTTTGTCCAGCACACTCTTGTATTTGCTTTGGCACATTTCTCTCTCCGTAGCTTGGTGCATACTGCCCTAGGTCTTACAATACAGTACACCATGAAGTGGGGTTAGTGTTAGTGTATAGAATACCTGCCTACTTCTGAAAACTAGTTTCAGGGAGATTATAGTTGGTAATAGAATTTTGGGTACTTGTTTCCTAGCACGGGCTAGGTGACATAAGGGAGATTGCTAGACTAATGAGGGAGAGGGGGAGATTGCTGCTATGTCAGGGAGTCTTCTGCAGAATGCAGGAGGGGAGGTAACTATGATGGAACAGTGTAATGTGGGCTAGGTGACATGAGGGAGATTGCTAGACTAATGAGGGAGAGAGGGAGATTGCTGCTATGTCAGGGAGTCTTCTGCAGAATGCAGGAGGGGAGGTAACTATGATGTAACAGTGTAATGTGGGCTAGGTGACATGAGGGAGATTGCTAGACTAATGAGGGAGAGAGGGAGATTGCTGCTATTTCAGGGAGTCCCCTGCAGAATGCAAGAGGGGAGGTAACTATGATGTAACAGTGTAATGTGGGCTAGGTGACATGAGGGAGATTGCTAGACTAATGAGGGAGAGAGGGAGATTGCTGCTATGTCAGGGAGTCTCTGCAGAATGCAGGAGGGGAGGTAACTATGATGTAACAGTGTAATGTGGGCTAGGTGACATGAGGGAGATTGCTAGACTAATGAGGGAGAGAGGGAGATTGCTGCTATGTCAGGGAGTCTCCTGCAGAATGCAGGAGGGGAGGTAACTATGATGTAACAGTGTAATGTGGGCTAGGTGACATGAGGGAGATTGCTAGACTAATGAGGGAGAGAGGGAGATTGCTGCTATTTCAGGGAGTCCCCTGCAGAATGCAGGAGGGGAGGTAACTATGATGTAACAGTGTAATGTGGGCTAGGTGACATGAGGGAGATTGCTAGACTAATGAGGGAGAGAGGGAGATTGCTGCTATGTCAGGGAGTCTCCTGCAGAATGCAGGAGGGTAGGCAACTATGAGGGACTAGGTGATTCATCGCGCCCTACGGGCGCTCTTCACACCGTCGTAAGGGGCTGCGCCCCCTTAATTTGTGAACATTTGTATAAGAGAAAGATGGTTAGAATTGTATGAAAGATGGCCTGTATTGCAACTTGAGTTATAGGTGAAATGTGTTAAATAGAGAGCATATGATTTGGAAGGGGGTGTGTGGGCATAAGGGGGACTAAAGAGGAGGGTGGGAGATACTGTGCAGCTTCTGCCAGTGGGTGAGGGTCCAGCGTGGCAGTACAGGAGTACAGGATGGTGGCCCTGAGTCAGCGTCTCCTCCTACTGGGTGGGAGTTAGGGTGCATGAGAGCAGGATGCTGGGCTATGAGGCATGATAGGGGCATGTGGGCAAAACAGCGTCAGCGACTCTCCAGTGGTGGAATTTACGGTTCAGGAGAGCAGGAAGCTGGGTAGTGATAGGGATGTGTGAGTATACGGGGGACTAAAGAGGGGCTTAGGGGTGCGGTGAATTGCGGGAGGGGCGCCGGCAGGGGCGGGCTGGGCCGGGGGGCAGAGTGCCATATGCCCCCCGGGCCGCTTACCCACCCACTGGCTGCGGGCCGTGCTGCGGCTGGATCAGCTTCTCCAGCCCTCCTGCACTGGCCGCGGCTTACAGAACACGGCGGCGGCTACAGGAAAATGGCCGCCGGCCCCCTGCACTGAGGACATGTTCTCAGTGCAGGAGGCCGGCGGCCATTTTCCTGTAGCCGCGGCCGTGTTCTGGAAGCCGCGGCCAGCGCAGGAGGGCTGGAGAAGCTGATCCAGCCGCAGCACGGCCCGCAGCTAGCGAGTGGGTAAGCGCTCTCCCCCCCCCCCCCCCCCCTCCCTCACCCCAGCATATGTGTTTCTGTCACTATGGGGGGCATATCTGGCACTGTGTGGGGGCATATCTGGCACTGTGTGGGGGCATATCTGGCACTGTGTGGGGGCATATCTGGCACTGTGTGGGGGCATATGTGTATCTGGCACTGTGGGGGGCATATCTGGCACTGTGGGGGCATATATGTATTTGGCACTGTGGGGGCATATGTGTATCTGGCACAGTGGGGCATATGTGTATTTGGCACTGTGGGGGCATATGTGTATCTGGCACTGTGGGGGCATATGTGTATTTGGCACTGTGGGGGCATATGTGTATTTGGCACTGTGGGGGCATATGTGTATCTGGCACTGTGGGGCATATGTGTATTTGGCACTGTGGGGGCATATCTGGCACTGTGGGGGCATATGTGTATCTGGCACTGTGGGGGCATATGTGTATCTGGCACTGTGGGGACATATGTGTATCTGGCACTGTGGGGGCATATGTGTCTGGCACTGTGGGGGCATATGTGTATTTGGCACTGTGGGGGCATATGTGTCTCTGGCACTGTGGGGGCATATGTGTCTCTGGCACTGTGGGGGCATATCTGGCACTGTGGGGGCATATGTGTCTTTGGCACTGTGGGGGAATATGTGTCTCTGGCACTGAGGGGGCATATGTGTCTCTGGCACTGTGGGGGCATATGTGTCTCTGGCACTGTGGGGGAATATGTGTCTCTGGCACTGTGGGGGAATATGTGTCTCTGGCACTGTGGGGGCATATGTGTCTCTGGCACTGTGGGGGCATATGTGTCTCTGGCACTCTGGGGGCATATCTGGCACTGTGGAGGAATATGCGTATTTGGCACTGTGGCAGAATATCTGGCACTGTGGCGGCATTTGTGTCTGGCACTGTGGGGGCATATGTGTATTTGGTACTGTGGCGGAATATCTTGCACTGTGGGGGCATATCTGGCACTGTGGACATCACATTGTGCGGTGTAATGGGCATCATGGTATGGGGCGTAATGGACATTACGGTGTGGGGAGCATTGGGTAATTGCCATCACAGTATGGGGTGTAATGGGCATCAAGGTGTGCAGCATAATGTGTAATTAGCATCACAGTGTGCGGTGTATTGAGTAATTAGCATCGCAGTGTTTGGGCGTAATGTGTAACTGGCATCATGGTGTTCAGCATAATGTGTAATTGGCATTACGGCATGTGGCTTTATGTGTAATGGGTATTACAAGGTTCGCTAAAATGTGCAATCTGCAGGTACACAATACAATCATGGTACAGGCAACGCCCCTTATGATAGGCCACGCCCCTAATTTTTCGGCGCGCCTACGGCGCGCAAAAGCATTCCTTCCGGCGGTGACTTGGCTGATTATGGGCCAGTGCTCTGGACTTGCCCCCTAGGCTAAAAGTTGCCAGCCAGCCCCTGGGCGCCGGGGGTGCCGTGAATCAAGGGAGGGAGGGGGCGCAGGTGTCCGCGAATCGCGGGAGAGGGCGGGGGTCCGCAAAGCGTGGGGGGGCGTGAATTGCGCGAGGGGGTGCGGCGAATTGCGGGGGTGTGCTGCGAATCGTGGGAGGGGGGTCGCGGTGGGTGCCACTAATCGCCACAAGAAAAGATCAACACAGAAAGGTCAACACATTAAATGTTGACATAAGTGTGGCACTTCATTGGTGACCATGTCGACACATGAGAATGAATATGAAAACATTCTTATAATGAAAAATAAATCTTCAAAAACTCATGTCAACCTTTTTCATCGTCGACCATAGCCGTGTCAGTGTTTTGCATGCGCCATTTGATCCTCGGGTTTCTCTGAATCGTGGCGTTTGGGGTGGGGGGGTGGTGGGGGGTGTCCGCGGGAGGGGGGCTCGCGGGGGGGTGTGCCATGAATTGCGGGAGGTAGGGTCGCGGGGGTTGCAGCGAATCGTGGGAGGGGGGGGTCGCGGGGCCGGGGGGTTTGCCGCGAATCACGGGAGGGGGGGTGTGCCGGGAATCGCGGGAGGGTCGCGCGGGGTGCAGGGGGGATGGGCGCGGGGGGTTGCAGCGAATCGCGGAAGGGGGGGACGCGGGGGTGGGCTGCCGCGAATCGTGGGAGGAGGGGGGTCGCGGGGGGGGGGGGTGGGGTGCCCCGAATCGCCGGAGGGGGGGTCGTGGGGGCTGGGGTTGCCGCAAATCGTGGGGGGTCGCGAGGGGGTTGCGAATCGCTGGGGGGGGGGTGCCGGGGGGCGCTCACCTGGTGTGTCTGGTGAGTAGCTGTGTCTTTGCTGTGTCATTTAACATGGGGAGGCAGAGGGTGTCTGGCACTGTGGTCTCACTGGGCTGGTTCTCTGTCATGTGAGTCAGTCATGTGAGTCAGAGGCTCCACCCAGCGTTAGAGAGTCAGACACACTTTGAGTGACAGATGTAGCCAAATATATAAGAGATATCTGTTCCAGGATCTTCTAACTCTAATCATCTAAAACCCCATACATTAGGCCGACTTGTCCAAGGGACAAGTCGGACCCAATTCTTCTGCGAGCCGCCCGGCAGCTCCCCGGGAGTCTCACATACAATTTGGCACTTCATGTGCCATTTTTTACATGTGATAAATCGCATGCGATTTATCACATGTAAAAAAAAAACGGGCAGCTGCAGGGCGGTGAGGAGCAGTGGAAACCTTACCCACAGAGCAGATCATTTGTAGCTTGGCCCAGCCAGCACTGAACTCTTTTCAGATATGGCCTAAGCTAGGCGTGCACCTACAGTCAGCGGTGTGTAGTTATATGCCGCATATTGTCTGCACTGAGGGGGGCTGAGGTGGACTGTAATGAGGCTGAGACAAGTGATGGGGCTGGCAGCTGAGGAAGGTGTTGGGGCTGAGGAAGAGGATGGTGAAGTGGGCTGGAGGAGGTAATGTGACCAAGCAAAGTGATGGAGCCTGTGGCTGAGGAAGGTAATGTGGCATTGATATAGATCACAGAGTTACCAATTAAAACATTAAAAGCAATTGGATAAAACATGGGATAAAATGGGCTGTTACCACAGGTGGTAGAGTGAACATAGATGTAGATTTATTATCATGTCCCTAACGTTCTTTAAGAACCTGGTTTCACTTCACCACTTTTTCGTGGTGAAGCGGCCCCGCAGATCGCCCGAATGTATTATTGTTTAAGTATTCGTTATGGGAGTGCGTTATCCCCTGCCGACGGGGATACGCTTCCTCCGATAATGTATGTGCACTTCTCCCTGGATGTGTCACCGGCGCATGGGCAGTTTTCCATGTTCGGCGCCGCTTGTTGGTCTCCGGTGTCTTCAAATTAAAACTGCGCATGCACCGGGTAATGTTCGCTGGGGATGCTGTATACCCGGTGCATGCGCTGTTTTAATTTGAAGACGCTGGAGTCCAGCAAGCAGAGCTGAACTTTAGAAGCAGAAGACCCACAGCGTCAGAAGAAGATGGCGATGCGTGATGGGGCTCCATAAAGAACGAAGCCCCACATCGCCGCATCATACATAAGGTAAGGCGCAGGCACCCCTTTTAAAATAGCACATCTGCGTTAACCCTCCTGCCCCGCACCGCCTCCTCTTTAACACCCGCATTTCAGGTGTCATAGATCAGGGGAAACGCTATCCCCTGCCATAACGCTCGGCGATGGCGCATATTCCCCTAATCAACTAATAATAAATCTACCCCATAGTTCTCAAATTGGCATATGTGACAATGAGTCCCGGGAATCGCGGTCAAACAGGAACAACAGGTAACAGGTCCAGGTATCCATAGGTCCTTCCAGTGTAAAAAGGTTCTCCAAACACGTTTTTTCAAGGAGAAAGTATCTAATTATTTTTGGTGGGGTTTTTGTACCGGCTCCCTCCAGAAGACAGTAGGTGAGTTTAGTCTTCTGTAGGGGGCTGGAGGGCTATTGTGTTTTCTTCCCCTGTCACGGACAATGGTCTATTCAGGTTCATACCTTTGCAAATTCGCCATGGTGAGCGATGATGATGGACTGAGCATTTGCAGGCCATCTGTGCGAACAGTGCAGTGTGGGCGGGAGTGTGGGGAAGCGGACACGGGTCACGCCCAATGGGAACGCACAGCATTTCATGGCCATCCCCATGATAATGCTGGGCGTTTCCATGGTAATTCGCATGTGACGTGGGTGCCGGGGGCATACCCCTCCTACAGTTTTGACAGGAATAAAATGTTGCTTGCATGTAGCATTGTACTGCCACCCATCTCTGAATCAGGCCCTGGGTTGGAAGTAAAGCAAAAAAGAGAAATACACCATATTGTAATACAAGGGGTGCAAATACTGGCAAGTATAAACCACACAAGTGTGGCACTCACATCACCCAAAGAATCTCTTATATATTTGGCTACATCTGTCACTCAAAGTGTGTGAGTGTGTCTGTAACGCTGGGTGGAGCCTCTGACTCACATGACAGAGAACCAGCCCAGTGAGCCCACAGTGCCAGACACCCTCTGCCTCCCCATGTTGCCCAGGAACCTACTCCACAGCCACCAGGTGAGCGCCCCCTGCGGCCCCCCGTGCCCCCCCTCCTGCAATTCGCCCCCCCCCTCCCGCTAGGCCCCCGCCACCCCTATTCCCGCGGTTCACGGCACCCCCTCGCGACCCCCCTCACGCCAAAACACCCACCCCCACCGCGATTCACGCCACCCCCCACCCCCACCTCCACGAGCCCCCCCTCCCGCGGTTCACGCCAAAACACCCCCCTCCCACCGTGATTCATGGCACCCCCAAACCCCCGCAAGCCCCCCTCCCGCGATTCGCGGCAAAAAAAACCCCGAACCCCCCTTCCACGATTCGCGGCACCCCCACCCCCCGCAACCCACACCTCCCGCAATACGTGGCAAAACACCCCCCGCCCCCCCTACCACGATTCACGGCACACACTCCCCCCGCGACCCCCCCTCACGCGATTCACGGCACCCCCCGCGACCCCCCCTCGCACGATTTGCAGTCCCCCTGGCGACCCCCCCTCCCGCCATTCGCGGCACCCCCCCCTCCCGCGATTCGCGGCACCGCCCCCCACTGTGACCCCCCTCCAGCGATTCGCGCCCCCCCCACGATTCGCGGCAACCCCAGCGAACCCCCCAACCCCCGGCGACCCCCATCCCCGCAATTTGCGGCACCCCTCCGCGACCCCCCCTCCTGCGATTCGCTGACCCCCCAACTCCCCCCCCGCGATTCACGGCAACCCCAGGATTAAGTGGCACAAGCAAAACACTGACATGGCTATGGTCGACAATGAAAAAGGTTGACATGAGTTTTTAAAGATTTATTTTTCATTTTTTTAATGTTTTCATATTCATTCTCATGTGTCGACATGGACACCAATTAAGTGCCACACTTATGTCAACATTTACATGTGTTGACCTTTCTGTGTTTATTTTTTCTTGTGGCGATTCGTGGCACCCCCCCTCCACCCCCAGAGACCCCCCTCCCGCGATTCCCGGCACCCCCCCGCGACCCCCCCCCTCCCGCGATTCGCGGCACCCCCCCACCCCGTGCCCCCCCAATTCGCGGCACCCTCGCGACCTCCCATGATTCGCGGCAACCCCCGCGACCCCCCCTCCCGCGATTCGCGGCAACCCACCGCGCCCCCTCCCGCGATTTGCGGCACCCCCCCGTATGCTCACTCACCCCTATCACTACCCAGCTTCCTGCTCTCCTGAACCGTAACTTCCACCACTGGGGAGTCGCTGTCGCTGTGTTGCCCACATACCCCTATCATGTCTCATATCCCAGCCTCCTGATCTTATGCACCCTAACTCCCACCCAGTAGGAGGAGACACTGACTCAGGGCCACCGTCCTGTACTCCTGTACTGCCACGCTGGACCCTCACCCACTGACAGAACCTGCACAGTGTCCCCCATCCTCCTCTTTGGTCCCCCGTATGCCCACACACCCCTATCACTACCCAGCCTCCTGTTTTCCTGTGTCGTGACCTCCTCCAGTGGGGAACCGCTGACCCAAAAACACCCTACTATACTATTGCACACACACACCTAAACAACCGCTTTTTAATTAAACAAAATACACACCCCCTTCCACATCATATGCTCTCTATTTAACACATTTCACCTATAACTCAAGTTGCAATGCAGGGTATCTTTCATACAATTCTAACCATATTTCTCAAATACAAACGTTCACAAATTAAGGCGGCGCAGGCGCGCAGCCCCTTACGACGGTGTGAAGAGCGCCCATAGGGCGCAATGATTCACCTAGTGGTGGGCAATGATTAACATTTGTTTACTTCAGGGTTGCCTACTTTTGAAAAATCGTTTCAGGGAGAAATGTAAAAGGCATGGGGTGGACCTAGCGTTTCCAAGTGCGGAGTGCGGACCTGCATCACGAGGGGGCGGCCCATGGGGGCCCTACTGTACCTGGTTCCCTGGTGCCCAGGCCCCTACGGCCACTGACCCCTCTCGCTACTCCAGTCCCTGCATAACGGATGCATCTCCCATCATCTCCCCAGCCTGGTCCCCATAACAACTGCTGGAACCTTCTGCCAGTGTGTGCATGTGACGGCTCCATGCTGCGGCTATAGTGACACATTACTGCTGCTGCACCTGCATAGATCCAGCCAGAGGTGGTGACCCAGCACAATGCCCGCTGGGCTATGTACTAAGCGGAGGCTCAGTGACAGCCTCATTCAGATGGGGAGATTGTAACCTTTCCTAACTGGCCTATTATTACATATACAATCCCCAGGCCAGAGCTGCTTTCCGTTCTGTACATGTCCCGGGATCTGCCGGTTTCTGATACGCTGAGCGCTGGACACCTTGCCTGTCATTGGGGTCTCAGAGAAGATGCAGCCGCCTGGCCCCCATCCTCTGCTCTCCCCCTGAGCAGCCCCTGCACTGGCCGGCATGTCATCATCGGGCTCTCCGTGACACTGCAACATCGCTACTAGCCCCTGCCCTGTGTGCTGGCCCCGGCCATGTGGCTGAGCCTGGAGGAAGTGCTGCTGGAGAGGGACAATCCCTATTTCAAGAAGGGACATGGGACCAGAGGAGGAGGGGGGCTGGCCAGAGCCGGCGCCACCACTAGGCAGCATTAGGCAATTGCCTAGAGCGCCGACCACTAGAGGGCAGCATGAAGTGAGGTCATCCTCACCAGCATGCCACCCTGACTGGAACTGCAGGTGAGCAGCGGGTCTACCCGCACCCCCCCCCCCCGCTGGAGCATGGAGCAGCGGGTCTGCCCGCAATCCAGCCTCACCCCATCCCCCGCCGGAGCATAGAGTCTGCCCGCAACCCCCCCCCCCCGCCTGGACGGAGCAGTGCACCCCCGCCAGAGCATGGAGAGGCGGGTCTGCCGCACCCCCCCCTCCCCGGATGGAGCAGCGCCACCACCAGCACCGATTCCCCCCCCCCCAGGCGCACGCACCCCTCCCCCCCTGCCTGGGGCGGTGAAAGTCCTTACACCGGCATACCTCCCAACTGTCACGATTCCGTCGGGACAGTCCCGATTTTCGGGTCCTGTCCCGACGTCCCACCCGCGGCAGGCATTGTCCCGCTGCGGGGGGTGGCAGTTGGGAGACCCCCCAATCTAGTAGAATAGACGCTGTGCGCATGCGCACAGCATCTATTCTCGTATGAAAATGAGGTCGCGGCTAATTAGCATAAGCCGCGCCATCATTTGCATACGCCCCACCCCCTTTTCGGACGCTCGCGCGGCTTCGCCGCGCGAGTGTCCCTATTTCATCCGGACACAAGTTGGGAGGTATGCACCGGCGCTGGGGCTGGCTGGTATACTTACCCTAGATGCGACTAAATACATACCTGCATTTGATGTTGTTCCTGGTAACTGCCAGTCTGGTCATCCGGCATGTGTTCCGTCCCCCTCTGCTCTGTCCTCTGCCGGGATCTGCGTGCGCCGCAGCCTCTCCGGCTGTGGTCCCCCGGTGCTCAACGTTGCCTAGCGACACTTCCAGGTAGGTGTTGTCGCAGGATTTCACCCCCTGGAGCGCGCTGGCGACGGAGCTCCTTGACCTCGGCTCTCGCTGTGATGTAGCGCATGCGCATTACACAGCCCCGATGATATTGCGGCAGCTGCGGGAGAAAAGGGTCCTCTCCCGGGAGTCCGGGAGATGTCCCAGGATTCCGAGAGTCGGCAACCCTGGGTTACTTGCTCATTGCCAGGGGTTGCAGGTCCACAGTGCTCCCAGAATCCGCACTTCTGGGTAGCACTGGGCACTCTGCACTTCCCTGACAGACGCTAGAGGTAAAGGAGCACCTCTAGCGTTTGTCTCCTTCACAGCGGCGGCCATATTTTGGAGGGGCGCAGGGTCTCCATTTGCATGTGGTTATGATGCACAATTTATTTTGATAACATTTTTTATACTATTCGAGTCTCAGAGTGCCGCTATTAATTTACATCAATACCTTTTTGATTGGAAGGCACCTGAGCAGCTGTACAAGCACCCGGATAAGTGCCAGTCCTCCCTACAAAACTATAATCTATAAATATATAATGTATATATATCTTCAATGTATAGGTCAACATTAAAAGGTTGACATGTACTAGGCCAATACTGACAAAAGCTTGACGCATGAAAATGTTGACATTAGCTACACTAATTGGTGGTTCATATGGTTAGGTATCGACAAAAATATGAAAAACTCATGTCAACATTTTGTGTGTTGACTTTTTTGACTGTGTGTGTCGACCTTTTGGCGATATTGTGGTGTTTACCTACTGACTGTTGACCTGTCTATCCTATGACCCATACCAGTCGATGAGTGGTTTATCTGCAATGTATTTTGTAGCTACTAAAATATAGTATATAGTAATATACACTATTACATGGCTAAGTGCTGCCACCAGCTGTCATAAATGAGGTAATGCAGGAACAACTACTTAATAAGCAATATAATGAATGATAATTAAGATAAGTAATTAATCATAGTTGCCAACCTGTGGGCTGCCACCTCCAGCAATTGAGGGAAGCCAGACTGGCATTGCAGGAGATCATGTTGCGGGGGTATGATTCCTTATTAGAGATGGACGCCGGTTTTGAATTAGTCGCCGGGATTTGACTTTGTCAAGCAGCGGTGAAAAGATTTGGATTTTTTTTTTAAATGGTCAGAAAACACCCAAATCATGTAATTTTTGCGTTTTTTTTTTTGTTCCTAGAGTAATATTAACCTCAATAACATTAATTTCCAGCCTTTTCCAGACAATTTTGACCACTTTACAGCTCACAATGTTGTTTTTATTCATTTTTTTTTGTAATGTGCAGCTTGTATAATGCTGCGTGTAGGCAGAACAATCACACACGGAACTTCTGACAGTATACTATGGGTGCAGTACACACAAACACTAAAGAGAAAAATGTATTATTTATTATTTATTTACAGTTTCTTATATTGCGCAGCAGATTCCGTTACAGTTTCTTATATAGCGCAGTAGATTCCGTTACAGTGTCTTATATAGCGCAGTAGATTCCGATCCAGTGTCTTATATAGCGCAGCAGATTCCGTTACAGTGTCTTATATAGCGCAGCAGATTCCGTTACAGTGTCTTATATAGCGCAGCAGATTCCGTTACAGTGTCTTATATAGCGCAGCAGATTCCGTTACAGTGTCTTATATAGCGCAGCAGATTCCGTTACAGTGTCTTATATAGCGCAGCAGATTCCGTTACAGTGTCTTATATAGCGCAGCAGATTCCGTTACAGAGTCTTATATAGCGCAGCAGATTCCGTTACATTGTCTTATATAGCGCAGCAGATTCCGTTACAATGTCTTATATAGCGCAGCAGATTCCGTTACAGTGTCTGTCTTATATAGTGCAGCAGATTCCGTTACAGTGTCTTATATAGCACAGCAGATTCCATTACAGTGTATTAAACAGCGTGGCAGATACCGTTACAGTGTCTTATATAGCGCAGCAGATTCCGTTACAGTGTCTTATATAGCTCAGCAGATTCCGTTACAGTGTCTTATATAGCGCAGCAGATTCCGTTACAGTGTCTTATACAGCGCGGCAGATTCCGTTACAGTGTCTTATATAGCACAGCAGATTCCGTTGCGCTTTACAATAGTAGTCAGAGATAAAACAAACGGGGTAACAACAGACAGACTTGGGGGTTAGAGGGCCCTGCTGCAAGCTTACAATCTTAGGGACATAGGAGGGAAACACAAGGACAGGCATCAGTAATAAAAATTGGGTACTTGTTTAGTTTCACGGCGGCAGCATGGCCACGCGCTACTTACGGGTTCGGCACTCGTCAAACTTAATAAACTAAATAAACTCCATGCCAACGTTGATAGTTCATACCCCCACTATCCACGTTGGCATGAAGTTGATTTTAGATAGCGCGCCCGTAGCGTGGGCGAGTGAAGCGAGCCCTGCAAAGGGACTCAGATGCACGGCCATGCTGCCGCCGTGAAACTAAACAAGTACCAAAAATAGTTTTAAATTTTGACCGTTATTTTTTTGAGCAGCTTGTATAATGCTGTGTGGAGGCAGAACAATCTCACACGGAACTTATGGTGTATACTATCGGGGTGCAGTACACACACAAAAAATTAAGCAAAATGTATTTATTTATTTTTATGGACAGGGCTTGTATAACACTGCGTGGAGGCAGAATAATCACACATGGAACTTCTGACAGTAGTATATGGTGTATTGGATTGCAGTGTAAAGCTGACTGACAGCCTGCCTGGGTACTGTACCTCACTACACTGACTGACAGCAGTGGCGTAACTATAAATTTAGCTCCCCCCTGCCAAAAACATTTGTGGCGCCTTCCCCTCCTTTCTTTAGTAAAACATGACAATGGTGCAGACTGGTTACCTGGGCCACTTTGCGCCGCCATGTGTAATGCTGCAGCTCCCCAGGAGTGACGTGCGCCCATGTGGCATAACAGGCAGGGAGGACATCCCGTCCGCTGACATACTGTAGCCTTCTGTCACCAGCCTCAGCTTAATTAGAAGAAGAGATTAGAGGGAAGTCTGCACTGGGTGGGGTTAAATAATTCAAGTGAAAGATGGAGGTGTAGATAGCGGATTGAAGATATAACTGACTAGAATGGAAGAATAACTTCTGAAATTATCATTACAGCCAGACTAATGGCAATAGCCTTTGTCTGATAAATGTAATGGTCAGTGGTGCACCCCCGAGTTGGGTATAAGTTTAACAAGAAAAACAAAAAGAAAAAGAAACTCGGGTGGGGTGCACTCTTAATATCTCAATCACAAAAGTTGCTCAATAAAGATAATTAACGTTTTAGAGTTTTTTAGTGTGATTTTTTAATTATTTGCTGAGTGTTGGAATTAGTAACCAAAGTTACTGGTGGTTTTAATATTTAATCTATACTGGCGATTTATTTAACACTGCCTGTGTGATCAAGCTCCGGCGAAACGCGCGTCATAGACCTGGTCACGTGTGCACACGTGACCACCTGAGCGTCTCCGTGCACGAAGTTTGCAAGTACCCGCCAGCGGCTCCAGGAGACCTCTCTATCTACAGGACTGGTAACAAGGGACCCCCTCCCCGTGCAGCATTACTGTGCCGGCTAGTGGCTTGGCATTAGACGCGGGGCAGCGGTCCTTTAATTTATTTATCTATTTATTTGTTCATCTGTTTGATTCTGGCAATTTCATCTCTTTTCCCGTATGTATAGCTTGGTGCTTCCCCTTCTTTGATATAACAGTGAAGCGGCAACATTTGTGTCAATTTAGCCCATTGTCCGGCATTTCATTGTATACATCTCTTTTATTTATGCGGGGCTACATATACTTTTGCAGGATACTGTAGCGCTGTGTGTCTCAGTGCTTGGGACACTTCAGCTATACAATTATATAACAATTATATTACAACTATAAGCGCAGCCAGTATCATTGCAAATCTTACAGTATATGACAGAGTCTTAGGCCCTGTGTAGACATCTTGCAGGATATTTTAGCGCTGCGCATTTCAGCGTTGGGGCAATTCAGCTATATAATTATACCACAAAGTGCAATCTGTTTTATTGTGAATCCTATTTGATTATATTGGGTGTGCTTGCTTCTAATTGGGGTGACATTGAGTTGCTCAGGATTTCATCTGCACCCAAAAACCGCACAGGTGTGTGTGAATAAGTGCACTACAGTCAATTGTGGGGCATAGGTATAACACTAATTAGTGTCACTTAAGCCTACCAGCACACCCTAATAGTAATGTACAATCGTAGCTAGAGTCAATAATCGGATGTACTCCCTGGTCATACAATATTTGATTGACATTCTATGTGACAGCAGGTCTGCCACATAGGTGATTTGTAAAGATTTGTGAGACTCTGTGAATCCCATGTTGATTACACCTGCAGTGTGTGTTCAAATTTATTTATTTTGGGAACATTGAGAGTACATGGCATCATATGCTGCATAGGGCGTGTATATTCTACAAGCTAACTAGCACTTTGAAACACCAATGTAAATTGTAGCCAGGTTAATTAACCCATGTATCTCTTTGTTCTAAAAATAACAAAAAAAAATTTTTGGCTACTGTGTGTGACAGCAGGTCTGCCACATAGTGGATTTGTTGCCATTTCAAATCAAAGAGGGGACCACATTATCTAATATATCAAACTACAGCTAGGGAAGCTGCCGGAATTTAAAATTGATATTAAATAAACTAGAATTGTATATATGTAAATAATATTATGATTGTTGATATGTGTGAATTATTATTTGTTTATTCCCTTGAAATTTTGAGTTATGCTGACCAATGATTATAGTCCTCATCTCAAATATCAATTGAGATTACATTTATACTGCCTAGTGGTTAAAGGCATTAAGGATATACAGTATGACGGTCAGCTCTCCTAATTAAAGGCATATTCACACATACTGGCCTCATTTAACCCTGTAGATGATTAAATAAATCGCCAGTATAGATTAAATATTAAAACCACCAGTAACTTTGGTTACTAATTCCAACACTCAGCAAATAATTAAAAAATCACACTAAAAAACTCTAAAACGTTAATTATCTTTATTGAGCAACTTTTGTGATTGAGATATTAAGAGTGCACCCCACCCGAGTTTTTTTTTGTTTTTCTTGTTAAACCAGCCTCAGCTTCCAAGGACCGACCAGGGATACTAGCGGAAGTTTGTGCGGGTAATGACACTGGCCTCCCCCAGGTGCAGAGGAGGCGAGGAGACTGGGGAGGTGGGGCGATCTGTCACCTCAGTAGTAGGCCACCCACTACTACTGAGTGACAGCAAACTGCGTATTCATACAGGACAGCAGGTATTTTTCAATGCGCCCGAGACCACTGGCTCCCCCAAGCCACAGCTGGGGCTGCCACAGCATAGTTACGCCACTGACTGACAGCGCTTGAGCTGACGCTGCCTCATCCCTATAGTGTGAACGGGACCAGCAACCCGGGTGCGACCAAGGTAAAACCCTTCATTTAACCCAGGTCGGATTGCCAGGTTGCTGGACTTTTCAAAATGCCCTTTCACACCGCACAGTAATACCCCTTTTCCACTTGCAAAAATATCCCGGGTTTTTGCACATGAACGCGCATCAACCCGGGATTTAGTGCAGTGTGAAAGGGTCTTTGAGGAATATCTCGTGTTCAGCATTCCGGGACCTCTCGATTTGGAATCGACACGGGATGCCGTCAGTGTGAATGATCCCGATCGGGTACACGGGACTTTACGCTACCAGAATGATTCCAGCAGCCAGTTCTCCCGGCAGGGTCTGCGTGACACACAGCCTGTGCAGCGGCGGCTTGGCTTCAGCAGAGGAGACTGGCTCCTATGGTACATGGGACTTTACGCTGAAAGCCAGTTCTCACGGCGAGGTCTGCGTGACAAGCCTGTGCAGCGGCGGCATGGCCTCAGCAGAGGAGACTGGCTCCTACGGTATACGGGCATGGCCTCTCGACTCTGAGGAGACCAGCTCCTACAAGGTACAGACACCCTGTCCGCTGGATGCAGCAGTGGGACACTTCCTGATCCCAGATCTATCGCAGATCTATGGATCAGTGTGAATGGGGCTGTCCCGGGTCAATCCCAGGTCTGAATGCAATGTGAAAGGGTACATTCCCGGGTAGTGTCCCGGGAAGCATCCGGGAACACATACCCGGGTATGACCCGGGACTGCAAGTGGAAAAGGGGTATAACCCGGGTCGGCCCCCACCTGAAAAAAAAACACACTGGCCCCCACATGAGAAAAAAATTGCCCTCACATGAAAACAAGAGACTAGTGAACTTGGAGGTGGTGGCTGTAAACTGGTGTGGACATCTCTAGATCTGTTGCCACACTTCAGAACAGTTAAAGGCACATTAGAGTGCCACGGCACAGTGGTTGAGAGTGCCACGGCACAGTGGTTGAGAGTGCAATAGCAATGTGTATATAGTAAATACTGCTAGTGCATGTACGAGATTAATAATGCCAATGTACTGTAAACAATATACCATAGCCTCAAGAGAAGGTAGTGGTCCCAGACAGAATGGCCCACCAGGAGTTTCCCCTGTGGGCCAGTCCAACTCTACTTGCCCGAAACCTAACCAAGTAAAGCTGTCGCCCATAAGAGATGATTGATGCAAACTCATTGCTGTGAATGGTAACACATTCGCAGACTATACGCAGGAATAAGGGACACAGAACATGGTCACGCTGGCTGGCCACAGCAGTAGCGCCATTGGCATCATGTTTCTAGACGCACATGATCGCAGCTAATGCCAAATAAAAGTCCCAAAAAGGCACACGCCTTCATATTTGCTGCCACTCCCCGTCACCACCCTAAACGGACCCTTCGTGTCAACAAAAAGTCCTGGGAGAGCAAAATCACAAAAGCATCTTTATATATGTGCATGCGCAATCTGCAGATAATCGTCCGCTTGCGTGGTTGCTCTGCTATTGCGTACACACATCTGCAACACTATCCATAGACTGTTAATATGTGTTTCCTGTACTTTGTGCTCCTACTGCTGAACGAGTGTCATCGCTCTCCATGGCGTCCTGTAGTGCAGAGCACACATGTATCACTGTGCTTCCGTCTGGTATTAATGTATGCAGTGAGCTGAACGATGGTTCTGTGTGGCATGAGCCGGCACATCTGGGAACCATTAACCTCTTTAGATGAAAGGAGAGAACCCTCTGGGCACAGGTCACACTTTCTGCCGGTGCTAATAGGGCCAGACGGGGCATTTGTACATTCCTGTGTGCAAACTACAGCACTTCTCGAGACAAATGTAGAAAGTAGAAGAAGTACCCGGACCTGTCAGCGCTTTTTCTGTGTACAGCTGTTCGCATGACCCCAGTGCAAGAACTATGGGTCTGATTCAGAGTTTTTGCTGATTAGCAAATTCGCAGATTAATCTACAGATGGAGCAGCTCTCATTTATTTTATTATTTATTTATTACCAGTTATTTATATAGCGCACACCTATTCCGCAGCGCTGTACAGAATATAGTTGAACATTCACATCAGTCCCTGCCCCAGTGGAGCTTACAATCTATATTCGATACCCAGAGGCCCTATACACTGAGATTTCTGCCCCCCCCACCCCCCCCAATTCCAAACACACACACACACACACACACACATATATATATGTATATAACAGAGTATTCTATTCTTTGCTCAAGTACATAAATGTCCGGACCCCCAACTCTAATAATCATGCCATCTCTCACCTCCCTCCACGCCCAGCTCCAGAAGATCTCTAGGATTCCGTTCGCCGGGTGCCTGCCCTGCAGTGCACAAAACACGGCCGAGCAGGAGCAGCCAGGGTGCAGAACAGATGGCTGAGCCGGCGGACTGGGAGCATGCACAGTACAGGTGGCCAAGTGGATGGCTGTTTGCGGGACACAGTATTGTACAGGCGGCCTGAACAGGGCATACATCACTGACGCCACAGCCATGCCTCCGGGGCCCCTAAGATTGTCGAGGCCCGTCACAGTTGTCCCCCTTGACCCCCCTTGTCGCCGGGCCTGTCCCTACCCCATGTACACGCACACACAGACATTCTAGGGTTAATTTTGCTGGAAGCCAAACCTCCCTTTATATTTTTGGATTGTGGGAGGAAACCGGTGTACCCGGAGGAACAGGGGCGTTGGGAGGGAGGAGCACGAGCTCCGGGCGCCGAAATATCACAGGGCGCCGGGGCCGTGCAACTTAAGCTCTGCCGCCAGCTCCTCTGCCCTGCTCACCTGCTACCCTGCTCCCCCAGCTCACCCGCTCCCCGCTGCGAGTCCTCCCGCTATGTCAGCCGCGGGCAGCGGCACAGGCTCTTTCGCAGGCTGACAGAGAGCTCCGGCGCTCCTGTTAGCCGCGCCACATCTCTGGTTGCTGGGCAACCAAAGATGCTAGTTCTCCTTCCGGCGGGGATCTGGTGCCGGTTCAGAAGATTGTGGAATAACTAAACACAGTCTGCTGCAGGTATAGAATTTAGGGAATTCAAACACAGTCATTAATCAAATTTATACAAGCCTTAAATGTTTAATATGCATATGTTAAAATCAAAGCATATGTAATTAAAAACAAATTGGTACACCACCAATAAATCTTGGTATACATAGGGGATACAAAGCATCAATGTTTATGAAATCAATGGTGTGTGGAAGGATAATTATTTTTAAGGGTATCTAAGACTGTGGGCATGCTTTAAAATGTGCATTTGTCATAGTGAGATGTAAGCCTTCAATAACATTGCTGCGCTGAACCATATTACAGTGTGTAGCATCCTTTTTTTCCCTTTTATTTCCTTGGAAGTCCAGGTAGTAAAATACGTTGGTATTACAATTTATACAAGTAATGATTGCTTAGCTTTTATAAAATTAAATAAATAAATATAACAAATAAATTGCACTTATGTGTCAAATGTGTAATGGGCATTACGGTTTGTTATATAGTATGTAATGGGAATCATGTGGCCTTATGTGTAATTGGCATTATGGCATGTGGCTTTATGTGTAATGGGCATTACGGTTTGTTATATAGTATGTGATGGGCATTACGGTGTGTCATATAGTATGTAGTGCAGGTTAGGGAAGCGGCAGCGAGGAGGATAGCACCGTGTAAACTGCTGCTCACCCTGCGCCATCTTCCCTGCCTCAATCCGACATGTTTTCATGTCGGATTGAGATTGCCGGAAATATGGAAATATGGTGCTTCCGACAAAATCAAGTGGATTATTCCGTCAATCCACCCCATTTTTTGGCAGGTCGGAACATTTCGACCTGCCGAAAAAAAACAGCTAGCTTTGAATAGATCGGAACCCCTTTCAATCTAGTCATGTCGAAAACTGCTGTCATTTCGGCAAGAGGGCAGTTTCGACATCAATTCAATGTACCCCTAAATATCTTCCTGTGAGTATATCAAGTGAAAGACACATGAATATTTACATGCTTATTATCATGTACTTATACATACAATAGTTTTTACTTATCACACAGCTAAGAAGGCTACAGTTATACAAAAAGAAGCATACATATTTATATTATATCAAAAACAGGTGTGTGAATATAAATAGCATAATTAAGCCAAGAAGAGACTCGTGTAATGGTTATTGGCACCTCTAGGGCCAGACTGACAGGTCTGATTATAAGCCTGATGTAGCGCTGTAAGTATTTCCTGTGTACAGATGGTACCCGTTCATCATTGGCACAAGGTGCGGTTCATCCAGCCTAAGGGCCAGATTCTCTAAGCTTCAAAAATTATAAAATAGAGAATGATAAACAGCCAGCCAATCAGCTCCTGCCTGACATTTTTCAAACACAGTCTGTGACATGGCAGGTAGGAGCTGATTGGCTGGCTGTTTATCACTCTCTCTTTTATCACTTTTGAAGCTTAGAGAATCTGGCCCTTTATGCTGTAAATTACATAGCAGCCTAGCATAGCGACTAGTGACATTGTCACGTTGACCTCCTGTATCTACCACTTCCATCTCAAGCTAATGACCTATATTCAGAGCTCTATATGCCAAAATTCAGTGGTTTATCTAAATAGAGATACGATTCACTAATGTGATTTCATTTGTATTATTGGTATTTACTTCTTTTGCAACACAAGGGGGAGCCATATCCCATGCAATGCGTCAAAAACTTCCCATAGTGCATAGTGTACACTTTGTTGTTGCTGCTGTATTTTGTTTTGTTTTTGTGGAGGCTGAGGGATGAGGTAGGGTGCGCATCAAGAATGCACGTTAAGTGCTTGTAAACAGAAGCAAAAATAAAAATCATTATACTAAATAAGATAACATTTTGTATTTGTGCATGCATTTAACTCGCCGTGCAGTGCAGGGGCAGAGCATTCTGTCGCTCCTGGAGAGGGTCATGTTTGGAGGTATGGTAACACTTTAGTCCAGGCATGTCCAGAGTGTGGCCCTCCAGCTGTTGTGAAACTACACATCCCAGCATGCCTTGCCATAGTTTTAGCATTCCCTAATAGCAAAACTGTGGCCAGGCATGCTGGGACTTGTAGTTTCACAACATCTGGAGGGTCATGCCTGCTTCAGTCACATCACACCGCGCAGTAGTGCCCAATAGTCACATTACACTGCCCCGTAGTGTCCCTTATTCACATTACATCACATAGCATAAAGATGGAGCCGGCCTTATCCTTGCAGTGGATGGCGTTTCTACCGCCATCCACGCTGGCGGCCGGCTCCTGCCAGGGGGCGCACGCGCACGAGACGACCGCTTGCCCTGTGGCAACGGAGCTTGGCGGGGGTCCCCGATGCCTCCCCCGCCGTCTCCACCGGTCCCCCTCGCCACCCCGACCCCCCCCCCCTGAACTGGGCAGCGTCTCGCCGAAGCGGAGATGGGCAGGGAGACGCTGCCCAGCCGCCGCTTGAGACGCACGCGCGTCCCAGTCTCTATCGCCGGCGCTCGCCAGCGCAAGGGATCTGGCGAGCGCCGGCCAAAGATAAGCCCTGCTCCATCTGTACCTCCCAAATGTCCCTTTTATTTTGGGACTGCACAGCGTCTCTTCAGGGAGACAAGGGACTGTGTGCATGGCCTTAAGCTCAAACAGTGCTGGCCATGCACCCTCAGCAGTAAAAATAGGTGCAAGGACTCAAGGGAGTGCCACAATTACAGACCATGCCCCTAAATTTCGGCCACGCAAGCATCCCTATTTGCTTCTTGAGAAAGTTGGAAGGTATTCATATTAGTGCCCATTATTCATATCACACAATAGTGCCCATTATTCACATTGTTTTACACAGTATTATTCATTTATTATTATTACAAGTATCTTATATAGCGCACACATATTCCGCAGCGCATTACAGGGAATATTTGAACATTCACATCAATCCCTGCCCCAGTGGAGCTTACAATCTATATTCCCTACCACATGTACATGCACACACATTCACACTAAAGTTAATTTGTAACCTACCAGTATATTTTTGGATTGTGGGAGGAAACCGGAGTACCCGGAGGAAACCCACGCAAGCACGGGGAGAATATACAAACTCCGCACAGTAAGGGCCATGGTGGGAATGGAATCCCTGACCTTAGCGCTGTGAGGCGGTAATGCTAACCATTACACCATCCGTACTGCCCCATATATATAACACATGGTGGGAATAGAACCCATGACCTCAGTGCTGTGAGGCAGTAATGCTAACTATTACACCATCCGTACTGCCCTGTATATATAACACATGGTGGGGATAGAACACATGACCTCAGCGCTGTGAGGCAGTAATGCTAACTATTACACCATCCGTACTGCCCTGTATATATAACACATGGTGGGGATAGAACACATGACATCAGCGCTGTGAGGCGGTAATGCTAACTATTACACCATCCGTGCTGCCCCGTATATATAACACATGGTGGGGATAGAACCCATGACCTCAGCGCTGTGAGGCAGTAATGCTAACCATTACACCGTCCATACTGCCCCGTATATATATATATAACACATGGTGGGGATAGAACCCATGACCTCAGTGCTGTGAGGCAGTAATGCTAACCATTACACCATCCGTACTGCCCCGTATATATAACACATGGTGGGGATAAAACCCATGACCTCAGCGCTGTGAGGCGGTAATGCTAACCATTACACCATCCGTGCTGCCCCGTATTTATAACACATGGTGGGGATAGAACCCATGACCACAGCGCTGTGAGGCAGTAATGCTAACCATTACACCGTCCGTACTGCCCCGTATATATAACACATGGTGGGGATAGAACCCATGACCTCAGTGCCGTGAGGCAGTAATGCTAACCATTACACCATCTGTGCTGCCCCGTATATATAACACATGGTGGGAATAGAACCCATGACCTCAGTGCTGTGAGGCAGTAATGCTAACCATTACACCGTCCGTACTGCCCCGTATATATAACACATGGTGGGGATAAAACCCATGACCTCAGCGCTGTGAGGCAGTAATGCTAACCATTACACCATCCGTGCTGCCCCATATATATAACACATGGTGGGGAATAGAACCCATGACCTCAGCGCTGTGAGGCGGTAATGCTAACCATTACACCATCCGTGCTGCCCCATATATATAACACATGGTGGGGAATAGAACCCATGACCTCAGCGCTGTGAGGCGGTAATGCTAACCATTACACCATCCATGCTGCCCCATATATATAACACATGGTTATATATAACCATTACTTCTGGATCATTAAGAAAAAGAAAAATATTTGTGAATCATTGACTGGATCATAATGGAAGAAGTCTGTAGATGACTTGATTTCTGTATCATAAATCAATAGGTAAATATGATTGGATCATAGAGAAATTAATCTAAAGGTGGATCACTTCTACAATCATAAAGAAGTCTTGCGGTAATGGATACACTGTATTTAATCGCTACAGCTGCTTTGATAACTCAGGCCAAACCATTCCTCTTTGTCTGAGCATTCCAGCGTCTCCCTTCATCCCAGCCTGCAAACAGCAGAAACACTTCACATTCCCGGCCCTGTGACAGCTCCTTTGCACATGTTCTGCCCCAGCCCTGCACTCTGACCACCCAGTCTCACACTCTCCCTCCCAGCTTCCCAGGAGGCTGGTGTTGTGGAGGGATGCCGAGATTGGGTCAGGTTCCAAGGATTACACAGGCAGCAGCCTGGAACTCTCCACTTCCTCCCTGGCCCCCACCTGCATCAGTGGGAAAAAGCTAACACCAGACGCTTCTGGGAAGCAAGAGAAATACAAGACAGGCAGGGTCAGTGGTAGTCAATAGAGACGGATTACCTTAATCTCAGGGTTCAAAACCCCCCTGAAATTCCCCCCAGTAAAACCATCCGGGGAGGCTTGTCTGCCAGGTGGGACAGAGGGGGTACTGAGGCGTCAGACACATTATTTTGTCTATTTAGGATAGGAGGGAGGTTTTTCTTAAAGACCACTTACGTTCCACATCTGTTCCACGTCAGAATAAAAACCGTTCATTATTTATCCGACTGGATTTATTTTATGTGGCTGTCAGTAACGAGCAATTTGGGATTCAAGTGTATCGTTTAGCCCAAAAACTTGCAGTCTGTCTGAGCTGGGTACACACTGTCCAATCTGCAACAACACTATGCACAATAAAGATATTGTTAACAAAATAATTGTGCATATCGTTCAGTGTGTATGTGTATCGCTAACGATACACATTCTCGCGGGTCATAACGATAACCCCAATCATCTCAACATGCAGTCCAATCTGGCGATATTGTCAGAGGCTGAGTGTTCGGCAGGGCCGCCATTAGGGGGGTGCTGTGGGTACAGCTGTCTTGGGCCCAGCCTCTCTGAGAGAGAGGGAAGGGCCCGGGCAACTCATTTTGCCCAACGCAACCCTTCCCCCCCGCCACTGCCTTTGCTGTGCTGCTTGCGCTCTCAGTGCGCTGAATGAAGCCCTGCAGAGTCCCGGAGGCTTCTTCACTTCCAGATGCCGGCAGCCAATCAGAGCTCACATGCCACCAGCAGTCACTCTGAATGGCTAACAGTATGTGAGCTCTGATTGGCTCACCAGCCATGCCGCATTGTAATTGGCTGAAGATCAGTTCCGGGTCACAAAACTCCTAGCAGCAGCCCTGATGTTCAGCAGGTGTTCCAGTGACAGCATTGAATGATATTGTTAACAATATAGTTTACCCGCAGACCATTAGTTTGCAAGGCACTGCAGATATATCATTAACAATATCAGTGGGGCCGCATTTCGTACAGTGTGTACAGACCATGCCATGGGTGTGCCACTGCCTGGGACTATTCTTTCATACTTAGTTAGCGGCCATTTTGTGCGGCAAAAAGTTTTCATGTTCACCCGCTCTGTCTATTTTTTTTGCCGTTATGTACAAGTGGCAAATATGCCGCCAGTGGGTGTGCCATTTCTAAACCTGACATTTGCATATTTCCACTGCCATTGCATTAGTACCTCTCAGAATTGGGACCAGAGTTGCTTTTTTTTTCTTTGCTCCCAGATCCAATTTGTTTAATTTGAGATTATTACTGATGGGTGAACATTTTCTTTCAGATATGAACTTGAGTGAACAGAGTGTAACCGAATTTAATATTTGAAAGAAAAATATTTTTCACGCTACATTTTAGCGGTTAATTAACATCTACAGTCACACACGTTAATTTACTGGTGCAATTTCAAGATCTCCAAATGAAACAATCACATTTTGACAAGCGATCAATCAATTTGGCAGCATTCTGTCACTTTAGGATTATTCTGTTTGATCAAGTGCAAGACAGAATTTTCACAGGGGAAACCTACTGTATTCCTTTCTGAATATCTATCTATCTATCTATCTATCTATCTATCTATCTATCTATCTATCTATCTATCTATCTATCTATCTATAGCTCTATATCTAATATCAACACCCAATAGAATCAGGCCTCTGGCAACAAATTAATACCTAATTGGCCATGTCCCACGACTTATGGGGCCTACACACATGCCGATATTAAGGCATTTTCTAAGCGACTTTGCTTAAATGTTTCTGATGGTTTGGGGTGCCGTGATTCAAAAACTTTGGGAACCTCTGGTGTAGGGCCTATTAGAGGCCACTTGTGAAAGAGGCAGTTGTGGGAGAAACAAGCTAAGAGAGAGAGGCACACCGCTCCATGTTTCTTGAGATAGAAACTGCAAAATGCAGATAACATCCATGTCCATACTGTTCTCGATATGTACTATTACTGTGTCCTAGGCTCGGCGCTCTGCAGGCTGCACTGTGTATTGTGCGTGCCTGGCCGCCGGGTGGGGAAGGCTGGGTGCAGGGGTCTGTGGGCAGCTGCCCGGGCCCCTCCAGAGCCTGGGGCCCGGGACAGATGTACCCAGGGCACCCCCCTGTCGGCGGCCCTGCCGAGCAACCATAAATCCCCTGCATTTGCCTATGCTGAGAGCTGTAAGAGACAGGTAGAGAACAGACATTATGTTTTTTGCATTGTATATTAGTTACCAGGATGCTCTCTGTCTTGTATACTGATCCCTACGATGCTGTGGACCTTATTCTGCTCGATAGGGTGGGACCGTATACGGGCGGATCGTTTTTTTTTTCAACTGCGCATGCGTAGCTTTTGCAATGCGCAGGTGTGGCGACCTCACACCGCTCACGGATGGGTCTCTCCGTGCGAAAAAACCTGTCCGCAAGAGTACGGTCATTGTGGGCGTCATGGGGGCATTTTAAGGGGAGCTGCCGGAATAATGAGGAAAACTGGGCGTAAACGGGGGTGTGCACCAAAAATCTACGGTGCTACAACCGCTCGATCGGCGAAAGCACCGTGCATTTTGGGGCAAAAACAGGCAGACGCCAAAGATAGCTCCAGACCACCCCTAGAGATACCGTATGAGAGGGGACACCTGGGTCTGCTAATTAATGCTGATTACTACTCAAACTCAGACACCTGAATGTAATAAGCAATGCTGCAGACTATTAAGTAAAAACCATTATTTCACTACCTGCAAGCCACACACAGCACTCAAACACATTGGAAGCATATCTTTCTACACTTCAATATGTAAAGGTTGGTTTAATTTTATGTAAGAATCATTCTAAGACCTGCTTATATATATGTCAAGGTAGTTATTTTATAACCATCTACACCCATTCAGAAAGTGTTATTGTATACTTTAAAAAGCAGGATACTCAATTTCCAGAAGTCGACATGTGTCAACTTTTTCACTCTAACACCAACATAACTTTATTTAAAAGTAAAATTAATGTGGGGACACATCGATAGTGATTAAAATTCCACATTAGAACATAATAAATATACATGTAATGAGGGTTAAAATGTTGTTTTATTAGGGTGTTTATTAAGGTAGACAATTGAGCTAATATCAAACAATTATTGAATAACAGTTAGAATAATAATTAATTGTCTTAATTATAGTTGAAAGGCAAGATTTTCAGGTCCATATATGTGAAGGGTATGCCACCGTGCACGGACGTACGCTCACTCTCACAATCGGTGACACACGCTGAGTTTTCCATTGAAAAAAGGTGAGACCTATCCATGCACTGTGGCGTACGCTCCGATATATGGAAGATGTCGGTGTGAAAATGGACGAGACCCATCCGTATACGGTGGCGTACGCTCTGCTGTACGCCAGTTAACGGTGTCTAAGAGGAGACCCATCCGTAGACGGTGGCATATGCTCAAGTGTACGCCACTCCCATTTGTCGGTGTTTGTGCGGATATTTTGTGGACGGACTTACGCTCACCGTCCGCATACGGGAAACGTACGGTGAAACGGACCGTACGTACGTTGCGCCGACCTAACAGAATAAGGCCCTTTTTGTATTGTATTGACAGTCTTTGTTATGTTCTTTGTTTCGTATACTGTCTTTGCCAAGAGGAGGGGTATTTCCGAGCAACAGGGCCGCCACTAGAGGGTCGGGGCAGCTGGCCGAGCCCCTCCAGAGCCCGGGGCCCGGGGATGTCTCTGTATTCTATATTGGTCACTAGAATGCTCCCTATATTGTACATAGGTCCTAAAATGCCTGCCATGTACATGCATACCTAAAATTTCTGGTTTGTCTTAGACGCCTGCTGTTGTGATCCCACTTTGCATTGTGCGCTGCATTGACCTCACCCATAACCATTGTGGCTTGGGATAGCTGACAATGCCTACCTGTGTATTGGTCCTGACTACGGTGTTTTGTTCTAGGAAATGTTACTTCAGGGTTGCCGACCCTCCCGGAATTTCCGGGAGTCTAATTAAAATTAAAATGCCGCAATCCTCGGGTCTCAGAGGAGGGGGCGGAGCTAAAACGGCACAATCGTGTCATTTTAGCCCCGCCCCCTCCACGGAGATCCGTTAATTAGCTGCTTTAACAGCATTGGGGGCGGGGCTTAGTGATGTCACTCGCAAGCCCCGCCCCACGAGTGGCTGCTGAATCTCTCCTCTCCGGGCTTCTCCCGGAGAGGAGAATCTTAAAGTCGGCAACCCTGTGTTACTTTCAGAATTCTTTCCAGGGCTACGTTAAGTTCCCAGTCTGTCCCGAAGTCAGTACACAGTTAAATGTACAAAAATACGCTGTAACAAAAGTGATATACTTGTTCTATATGCATATTTTAGGTGTCTGAAAAATCTCTTATGACTTATGAAGCTTCTGTAACTTTTTGATGCTCTTTTTGTGGTTTGTTGTAGAAACTAGAAAGGTGTAAAAACATTCTTCAAGAAATAAGACAGTATTCTAAGAAAAAAAAATCCCAGTAAACTAAAACAACTTCTGGTATGATAGACTGTAATTACCATGTAAAGATCGTTATGTTTCATTAACTTGCATTATATTCAGGAGGGTTATTTCAGGAAGAGTAGGATGCAAGGCTGGGCTTATTAGCATAATTAGAGAAGAATGCCACAAGCCAGGAAAGTAGGGATGACATGATAGGAAAAGAGGAAGCAAAGCATTGAGAGCTCTACAAATCCTGCAATTCCCCAGATCAGAGGTGTAACTGGGTACCTGTGAAAAATGAAAAAGACCCCCTCAAAATAAATAAAGAAAAAACTTACACACCTGGATCTTATGGTGGGGGGAGGACTCTGTTTGCTGCAGGCATATGCCTGCGGCGCTCCTAGTAAAATTCTACTGGCCCACCTGCCACTGGGAGGACGGGTGGAGTGGAGGGGGTGGCAAGGGGAGGAGCAGCCCTCTTCTCCATCCGGACTGCCTCCTGCTGCCTCTCTCCGCCGGGTAGGACACTAACTTGGCAGCAACACTTCCCTTCTGCCATGGTGACCAGGGCACATGTACCACTCACACCCTTCTTGTTAGGCAACTTCCCCAGATTTTGGGCTGTTGTCTGTGTTGGACTGGTTATTATTATTTATGTTATTTATGGACTAAGAAGTGTGGATCTTCCTGGACCAGTTCACTTAATGCAAGGCTGGGTAGCAGGGCCGCCAATAGGGGGGCGCTGTGGGTACAACTGTCCCGGGCCCCTGCCTCTGGAAGGGCCCAGGCCATAGACGAATCTAGGGGGTGATCCGGGGGTGCACCGGACCACCCGTTAGCCCATTTTGTAGCTGAGGGATGGGGCTTTCCAACGAGCCCAGTCCTGTGTCTCTAGTCCCCTGGGAACCAGAGATACTGCCAGGCAAAGCTGGAATGTCTTCTCTATAGGATAACATGGGACCCACTAATTCCGACCCCCACCCAGTTCAACGGCTGCCAGTTCCCCCTTCGGCATCACTGAAGCTCGAGGTTGATCTCAGTCTAACCCAAATCGCTGGGCCTTCAACCTGATACCAGGCTGGATCCATATGGATTAATTGGTTCCAGGGATATTGAGGTTAAACCGTTTTTTTTCATTTCTTAAATGTAATTTCATGACTGTTTATGTACTTTGAGGGCAGATTTCTCTGAAACCAAACAGCCCAGTTTCATAGGACCAAAATCATTTGAAGCCAACTCAAAAGTTCTTCAATATGATACTGGTTTCATGTAAATGGGTCAGTTGGTTCCGAAGATATAGCTGGTTGGTTAAAGGGGGGTAGGGAGAGGGGAGTGGTTGTCTCTCCCCCTCACACCAGAAAATGCAGGGAATAGGCTGTGTATAAGGGGTCAGCCTGGGAATGTCCCTGCATGATCCTGGGACCATATTCCCGGGTAAATCCCTGCATTTTCTGGTGTGAAAGGGGTATTATTTCAAACAGCCGTGACCTGCAGTGCTCTGAATACAGCCGGGCAGCCCCCTGCTCTCTGCCCAGCTGTCAATGACTGTCACCCCTGCAGCTTCCGCTCCAATTCTTCTCCCCGCTTTCACCTCAGCCCGCCCCTTCTTTAATCATGTGGTGCCGGCGCCCGGCCTGCTCCCCCGACGTCACGCACAACAACAGCGCACGCAATATTTCAAATGTCCACTCGGCTAGAGGGGACACCAGGAGGCTCTCCATCTCTCCCTGCAGCAGCAGCAGTGAAGGCTCATATAAAAATTTACAGTAAGTGGCACTTTTGGGGGCATTGCTTAAGGGATGCTAAAAGTGGCGGTATGTGGGGGCATTACGCATAATGTGTGGCTTAATGTGTAAGGGGCATTACGGTGTGCAGCATCATGTGTAAGGGGCATTATGTGTGCAGCATCATGTGTAATGGGTACTATGGTGCGCGTCATCATGTGTAATGGGTACTATGGTGTGCGGCATCATGTGTAATGGGTACTATGGTGTGCGGCATCATGTGTAATGGGTACTATGGTGTGCGGCATCATGTGTAATGGGTACTATGGTGTGCGGCATCATGTGTAATGGGTACTATGGTGTGCGGCATCATGTATAATGGGTACTATGGTGTGCGGCATCATGTGTAATGGGTACTATGGTGTGCGGCATCATGTGTAAGGGGTACTATGGTGCCATCAAGCAAGAACCCCCTAGCAATGAGCACGTAGGTAAGCAGCACTTATGTGGCAAATATGTAATGGGCATTACAGTTTGATATGTATGTAATGGGCATCATGATGTGTGGCACAATGTGTAATGGGCATTATGGTGTGTGGCCTTATGTGTAATTGGCATTACGGCGTGTGGCTTTATGTGTAATGGGTATTACGGAGTTTGCTAAAATGTGTAATGGTCATTACTGTGTATGGTCTAAAGTGTAATACCACACCCCTTTTTGTGATGCCACGCCTCCTTCACATGAGGCCACACCCCCTTTTGCCGCGCGGCTAAGCCGCACAAAGGTCCCCCTTCTGTTATGTCTAGATCTGGGACCACCCATTACCATAATTCTAGATTCGCCTATGGCCCAGGCAGCTCATTTTGCCCACTGCAACTCCCCCGAGTGCTTCTGCTGCGCTGAACAAAGCAGGTCCCAGAGTGCAGGCTTATTCAACTTAGGATGCCGGCAGCCAATTAAAATGCTGCACCGGCTTTTGAGCCAATCAGAGCTTGGGTACCCGCAGCCAATCAGAGCGGTATGCGATCTCTGATTGGCTCTCCAGCCGATGCTGCATTTTAATTGGCTGCCAGCATCCTGAGCTGAAGAAGCCTGCGCTCCAGGACCTCTGAGCTGCAGCTCTGCGGAAGAGGCGATGGGGGAGCAGGAGCCAGGTTACGGTAAGTCAAGTGAGGAGGGGGGACCCGGACTGGAAATAAGTCCCGGGCCCCAAAATTCCTGATGGCAGCCCTGCTGGGTAGACATTAGACAATGTGTAACCTACCCGACAGCATGGCTGCTATAACGATACATTGGTCATATGTCGCATAACAGTGTGATTTAACGCTCGTGGCCACAATCACCTGCATCACGCCCCACGGAACAACTCGGCAAATGACTTGTGAGAGCGCATGAGCGTGGATACACACTAGACTATACGGCCAATATATCATTCCAGTCCGCAACTGCACAATGTTTCGGATGAGGGTCCTATGTGGGACAATCAGGTTATGTGTGCACACTTCCATCCATTCTGTCCAAACTTCAACAGCAGCGTAGCCCGATCATTGTAAAGTGTACACAATATTTACAACAGATGGTATTGTGACATCAGGATCTAGAAGTATGATGCAAAGATGTGACGCTGACTGCTCATCAGAAAGTGCCGTGCGCTGCTACACAGTCACAGACTCCGTGTTACTGCTACTCCAGGGAAGCTTCATTCCCTTTACCATGATGGCAACTTTTGTAAGAACAATTGGATTGAAAGGAAATCAAACGCATTCTGATATAGACTGAGTAGGCAATACTTTATAGTACAGATCTGTGGTATATAGTCCGAATCTGCCTTGCTGTGCGGTTTGATCCTGATTAGATCGAATAGCAAGGAAATTGCACCTTATGTACACTCCTTAACTGCCATAAATCGGTCACTCGGGGGCGGATTTGAGGGTGGGCGAATGGGGCGGTCGCCCCCCCTAGAAGAAAAGTCTAGATCCGCAAGCAAGCCCTGGTTCCCAGCGGTGCAGAACCCCTTGCACCCGCAGCGCTCTGCTTGCCCGCACGCTTTGTAATGGACAGCAGGCAGAGCAGCGGCGCTGCATCTGATACCCCGGCGGCTCCCCTCACCTCTGCTCCCCCTCGGCCGGCTGGACGGTCGGCAGCTGCCGGTCCGGAAGGGGCCGCGGAGACCCGGTCACCAGCCAGATCAGCGGTGACGAGAGGCAGGAGATTGTTGGCGGGCGGCCAGGCACAGGGAGGTGGCAGGGTGGGAGCGGGGCTGTAGCCACGGCGGCCAGTACGAGCAGCAGCGGCAGCACCAGGTGGACAAGGGCAGGAGAGCCAGCCTCCATCCCTGATCCCCGCTCGCAGGTGAACCAGAAGTGGGCAGGCGGCGAACGGGCTACTATCTCGGGCGGCGGACGCCAGGGGGAGGGGCAGTTAAATATATATATATATATATATATATATATATAGATAGATAGATCTATATCAGGAATGGGAAGGGGAGGAGTCAGGAAGGGGGAGGAGTCAGGACTGGAGGGGGAGGGTCAAGAGTAAATCACCCCCCTTAGAAGAAAAGTCTAGATCCACCACCGCACCTACTCCATATTGTAAGAACATTGGCAAGCATCTAGTATGACTGGTGCAGAGAACAAGGGGGTATAAATTATAGAGACGGATCTGATCATTTTTTTTTTGTAGTGTTGGGAAAATAAAAGGGCATCCGGGGGCTGTGGTTAGCAGATTGGTATCCTTAGCAGACCTGCAGATGTAATTTCCTCCTCTGATGCCTAATTTCCTGATTTACCTTAGACAGCGACCATGTGGCCTCACAGCATTTAAATCATTTAAGTGATACATTGGCCAAAAACCCTGGCTTAAATAAAAAGGATTATTCCGTCCATGCAAACCGGGAATCTTACAGTACAGTCTGGGCAGCTCCACACAAATCTCGAATCACTCACTGATTGGTAAAATTTGATTACAATTTCTAAGTGCGCGCTGTGCCGGATTCGCCAATAGACATAGTAGGCACCAGCCTATGGGCCCCGTACCTTTTAGGAGCCCCTCCACAATTGATCAAAATGTGCTCTTGAAAGAAAATTACAATCAAGCTACAGTATAATTCTTTTCCCAAAAGATAGAAAAAAAAAATCAACTGAAAGACTCTAAAACGTTCATAGACTATTGGTTTGTAAAAGGAAAAACATATTACAAGATAATTTGCTATGGGGGCTCCTAGATTTTAGGGGGGGGGGGGGTTATTCTGGTTCACTCCTTCTGGCAAATTCCTTCTCAAATGGACAAAACCATGTGCACTGCAGGTGGGGAAGATGTTACATGTGCCGAGAAAGAGTTAGATTTGGGTGGAGTTTTACTTCAAAGTTAGATCTATATTGCAGTGTAAAAATAAAGCAGTCAGTATTTACCCTGCACAGAAACAAAATAACTCACCCAAATCGAATTCTCTCTGCACAAGTTACATCTGCCCCACCTGCAGTGCACATGGTTTTGCCTTTGGGCCACCACAAGGTTAATCCAGCAGTGAGTGCACATATACAGTATACTGTACTTACCGCTTCTGAGAACCTACAGCGACGCAGATATTATTATGTGCAGTCTACTAAAACTTCCAGTCTTAATACAACTTCTAAAGTACATTGATATGAACAGACTGTAAGCATAACATCCATGGTATTTTTATTCAGCATTAACAACTGACATTTTGCAAAACAAAATGTTCTGTATGTTCTAGATATTCCCCACAAATTAGAGACGGCTAAAAAGTACACCTTCCAACATTTCAGTAACGTAACTACTCTATCTGTGAAATCCTTGTGTATAAGATAGTTACTGACAGGCATCTGTCCGTTTGGGCTATGGATTTTAGAGCATTTGTCGAGGAAGGTCTATGCATATGAAACATTAAACTATGACAAAAGGGAGCATAGCAGTGACGATTTTAATAATGCTGTGTACACACGGGGGCGATAGGGGCTGAAATCGCTGGGAATATGGTCGCTGAGCGACCATATTGCCAGTGATTGGAGTGTGCACCAGCGATAAATCGCCGGGTGCGCGCTCCCGTTTTCAGCACCTGAATGGTCGCTGGTCGGAGGAACATGCTCCTCCGACCAGCGACATCCCCTGCCTCTTCACCCAGCAGTGTTTAAATTTTCATCTGCGACCATCTCTGGTCGCAGATGAAAACGGGACACGGGGCAATATGATTGCTGAGCAATATATTGCCAGCGATCATATTGCCCCGTGTGTACGCACCTTAAGAGTGATAATTGCACTAAGAGAAGCAGGTTAGTGCTCTACACTGCACACAATGGCCAAGAATGGTACTGCAGTACATGTACTGAAGGTATGAATAAGTGGACCTGAAAATATAAGATGTGTCTGTCTGTTTGGTGGGAGTGCTGCGTTGAGGGGGGGGGGGGGGGGGGGGGGGGGGGGGGCTACTTGTAATCACTCTTCTTAGATGGAAAAAACCTGAAAATGTGGTAAAAACCTGTTATCGTGGTTTTTACGGCATTTTCATATGCAGTAAAGCCCCGCCACTGGGGCTTCGCTGCGTTGGGTTACACCAGCTCTAGCTGGTGTAACCCCCATACAAGCCTATGGGCTTCTATTCATGTCCCCCCGCTTCCCAGTGCAATCCCCGCCGATCTGTGTCCCCCCCCCCACCTCTGTCAATGTGCAGGGAGTAGGAGGCGGACCCCTGCAGCTGTCTGAGCAGGAGGCTGCCGGGCACAGGAGGGGGGGAGAGCCGCAGAGACCCGCCCACCCCTGCCTGCTGCCCTTTGCTACACTAATTGCATATGTTAATACATATGTGATGTGTGGCGGGATGTACCGCAACTGCTCGGCACATCCTGCTCCTTGACCGAGAGGTGTAACACGCATCTGGAACATATACATTTACCATCCTCCATTACATGTCTCCATACTATCACCAGACGTCCTTTCTAGGCTATGTGCAAATGCACAGCTTGTGTGTTGCAATGGGGGTTAGATGCCATACTCTTCTTTTCTAGGAACAATTTAATTTACTGGACACTAGGGATGGCCATCGTTGCCTTTGCCATCGATGGTTGCCATCGATGGCAAAAGTGCAACTGGCCGTCGATAGTGTATAACTATTCAATGGATGACCATCGATGTTTTTTTATATCGATGGTCATCCATTTTCTGTGATTGAGTGGCCTGTGGGCCAATCAAAATGTGGGGGCGGGGCTTCGTGGATGTCGGGGGCGGAGCTATGCTCAGTGTCCCGGCACTTTAGGGAAAAAGCAAAAACTAAACTATTCGTTTAAGCTTTACATCGATGGAGGGACACCATCTGGTTCTCCCCCATCGATGGCAAAACGAATCGACATCAGCCATAAACCATCGATGATTTCTAATGGTCATCGATGGTCGATGGCCATCCCTACTGGACACGTTTCTTTTTGAGGAGCTCTTTACTTCAAATTGAAATATTGTATTATCATTATGCCGAGACATGTAAATGTATAATGTGAAATGTGAAGTTGGGGCAGGTCGCTGTTGCATGATATATGGGATATACACAGTGATGCTATACAGGTAGCTATATCTGGACATGTACCTCCCACAGTACTGGAATGCTGGTATCCCCCACATAGTACTGAGTGTGCAGTCTTGTGTCTTTCCTGGGAAAGATCAACAGAACGAGCTACTTCTCCTCTTATACCAAGCCCGTCTCTACGAAGCTGTCACTGAGCGAGTCACAGCGCAGGCAAAGCAAATCCAAGCACGCGAGAGGTAAATAGACATAAAGAAGGCGCCTTTGTCTCTACATCTGAGAAACATAAATGATATGAAGAATGAGAGGCATGCAGCAAACAGAGGGAATAAGGGTGCCAATGGTGACTGAAGCAATGAGGTACAACACTACCCCAAGTATCAACCTCCTAGAGATTGTAAGCTAGCAGGCAGGGCCCTACCTCTATGTCGGTCTGTTATTACCCAGTTTGTTTTATCCCTGTTGTTTCCAATTGTAAGATGCACTGGTATATGCTGCGCTACATAAGAAACCGTAAATAAAAAAAATCAATAATAATAAAAGCATTTACTACCATATCGGGATGCGGTCAATATGCCGGCACTATGTCGCTCTACGGGTGTCCACGACACCCAAAAATGGGGAATACAATAGTGTGGCAAGGAGACCCACGGCGCCCCCTTGTCGGCATTTCGGCGGTCGGGATTCCGGCGTTGGTATTTCGATCGCCGAGATTCCGACCGCTGGCATATCATACCGGACCCACCATATCTTGGTATTATCTGGTAGGGATCCGGACAATGGCTCTACAGCAAAAAGGTCGACAACCATTAAGTCGACGCTATTAGGTTGACAAGCAAGAAGGTTGACAAGCAAAAAGGTCGACATGTAAAAAGATCAACATGCAAAAAGGTTGACATTCAAAAATGTTGATACAAGCATTAGGTCGGCAGTCAAAAGGTCGACATGAGGTTTTTCACTGTTTCTTGAGCCGACATGTGCCGACAGGCGGTATTTCATGCCCTACCATCCACTAGGGCATGGTGGGAGAATAAAATAGTGTGCAGAGCTTAGCGAGGTACCATGCCTGATGCATCGCAAGTGTAGAGAGGCACCGTGCCCAAAGCATTGTGAGCAATGCGAAGGGATGCGGTGCACTTCAAACTATGTCCATGTCGACTGTGTCGACATTCGGGTAAAAAAAACCTGTAAAAAAACCATGTCTACCTTTTGACTGTTGACCTGGACACTGTCGACCTAATGCTTGTCGACCTTTTTGATGATGATGATGATGATGGTACTGTGTGTGATATTAGACATGCAGTATGTACAATGTATAGCATTGTTTAACTATCGGGATTCACATTGAGTTGGATAGAAATACAATGTGCACCATTCTTTTATCTAAATTCCGACTGACATGTGCACCAAAAACTCTAACTATGATGTCACATGATGAATGAAACTAATTTTGCACTTATGACCACTTGAAGTAAAGGGGAGGGGACAAGGATTGGAAGTTAAAGTACAGCAACAGTGTATGCTCACATAAACGTCATGCTTGCGATGCAGTGCTTGTGGATGCGTGGCCCTTAATGCTAAATACAAAATGATGCTAGGGCTAGAGGGCAGGATGCTCTAACATCCGCCGCCCCTTACCGCCACCGTTACCGCATTGATACTAATCGCATATGCTCTAACATCCGCCGCCCCTTACCGCCACCGCCACCGCATTGATACTAATCGCATATGCTCTAACATCCGCCGCCCCTTACCGCCACCGCATTGATACTAATCGCATATGCTCTAACATCCGCCGCCCCTTACCGCCACCGCCACCGCATTGATACTAATCGCATATGCTCTAACATCCGCCGCCCCTTACCGCCACCGCCACCGCATTGATACTAATCGCATATGCTCTAACATCCGCCGCCCCTTACCGCCACCGCCACCGCATTGATACTAATCGCATATGCTCTAACATCCGCCGCCCCTTACCGCCACCGCATTGATACTAATCGCATATGCTCTAACATCCGCCGCCCCTTACCGCCACCGCATTGATGCTAATCGCATATGCTCTAACATCCGCCACCCCTTACCGCCACCGCATTGATACTAATCGCATATGCTCTAACATCTGCCGCCCCTTACCGCCACCGCATTGATACTAGTCGCATATGCTCTAACATCCGCCGCCCCTTACCGCCACCGCATTGATACTAGTCGCATATGCTCTAACATCCACTGCCCCTTACCGCCACCGCATTGATACTAATCGCATATGCTCTAACATCTGCCGCCCCTTACCGCCACCGTATTGATACTAATCGCATATCCTCTAACATCCGCCGCCCCTTACCGCCACCGCATTAATACTAATCGCATATGCTCTAACATCCACTGCCCCTTACAGCCACCGCATTGATACTAATCGCATATGCTCTAAAATCCGCTGCCCCTTACCGCCACCGCATTGATACTAATAGCATATGCTCTAACATCTGCCTCCCCTTACCGCCACCATATTGATACTAATCGCATATGCTCTAACATCCGCCGCCCCTTACCGCCACCACATTGATACTAGTCGCATATGCTCTAACATCTGCCGCCCCTTACCGCCACCGCATTGATACTAGTCGCATATGCTCTAACATCCGCCGCCCCTTACCGCCACCGCATTGATACTAATCGCATATGCTCTAACATCCGCCGCCCCTTGCCGCCACCGCATTGATACTAGTCGCATATGCTCTAACATCCGCCGCCCCTTACCGCCACCGCATTGATACTAGTCGCATTTGCTCTAACATCCGCCGCCCCTTACCGCCACCGCATTGATACTAATCGCATATGCTCTAACATCTGCCGCCCCTTACCGCCACCGTATTGATACTAATCGCATATGCTCTAACATCCGCCGCCCCTTACCGCCACCGCATTGATACTAATCGCATATGCTCTAACATCCGCTGCCCCTTACAGCCACCGCATTGATACTAATCGCATATGCTCTAACATCCGCTGCCCCTTACCGCCACCGCATTGATACTAATCGCATATGCTCTAACATCTGCCGCCCCTTACCGCCACCGCATTGATACTAATCGCATATGCTCTAACATCCACTGCCCCTTACCGCCACCGCATTGATACTAATCGCATATGCTCTAACAACCGCCGCCCCTTCCCGCCACCGCTACCGCATTGATACTAATCGCATATGCTCTAACAACCGCCGCCACTTCCCGCCACCGCTACCGCATTGATACTAATCGCATATGCTCTAACATCACCCCGAGCCTGAATTAGGCCCTTAGTTAGCTGAGGCACTGCATGCCCTTGTGAGACATATAGATGCAAAGACAGTCTAATGATAATTATAATGCTTTTTTTAAAGAAAGGTGTGTGTGGGGGGGGGAGGACACCTTTTTTGCTTCACCTTTGACCTGGAAGGACTTTGCCACCATGCTTTAAAATTAAGAACTGCGTTACTAAAGCCCTGACATAGCCATAGCTTGATACGCGTTGGCATATGACAGACATAAGGAGATCCAACAGGGGAGAGTGGAAGGGATGTAGCGGGCAGTGTGAGAGAGAAACAGCGAGCAAAGCCAGAGGTTCCGGACCCTCCAACTCCAGGATCTTCATGCTCCAAAATCACGCCTACTGTATCTGATAACGCCTCCACTTCTTACCTTTATAGGTTTTGTGATTTTTTATATTTTATGTATAAGGAAAATTTGTATGCAAATGAATTCATGTGATACGTTTACAGGATGTTGCACCATTGATCCTTGTATTTGATATGGTTTGAAACCTTGAATGTAAGGAACAATTAGAAAGGTAGTTCAGAAGGACAAAACCAAGGGAAGTATCATTCAGAATCAGCTTCATGTTACCTACTCACCATTCACATTCATTACAGCGTGGTATAACAAAGTTAACGCCAGTGATCCTTTTAAACTTTTTTTTATTTTCCGATACTGACCTACTCTCCCGGATGTCTGATGTCACTGTGTGTGGCATATGTATAATGGGCATCACAGTGTGGGGCATATGTATAATGGGCATCACAATGTGTGGCATATGTATAATGGGCATCATGGTGTGTGTCATATGTACTTTGGGCATCACAGTGTGTGACATATGTATAATGGGCATCACTGTGTGTGGCATATGTATAATGGGCATCACAGTGTGTGGCATATGTATAATGGGCATCACGGTGTGTGGCATATGTACAATGGGCATCACGATGTGTGTCATATGTATACTGGAGCATCACGGTGTGTGGCATATGTATAATGGGCATATGGTGTGTGGCATATGTATAATGGGCATATGGTGTGTGGCATATGTATAATGGGCATATGGTGTGTGGCATATGTATAATGGGCATCACAATGTGTGGCTTATGTATAATGAGCATCATGGTGTGTGGTATATGCATAATGGGCATTACAGTGTGTGGCATATGTATATTGGGCATCACAGTGTGTGGCATATGTATAATGGGCATCACTGTGTGTGGCATATGTATAATGGGCATCACAGTGTGTGGCATATGTATCATGGGCATCACTGTGTGTGGCATATGTATAATGACTGCAAATATCATCAAATTATTGATATTTCTTGAAGTGACACGCGACTCGAGGAAGGCTACACTTTTTTAAGATTTTTGACACACCAAGGTGAAAAGGTTAGCCATCACTGGTGTAGGTGTTAAAATGACATATTTACACAGATTGCCAATAGTGAAATTAATTATTTATCCATTTGTAATTAATCCACTGATTGCACATTTAATTCTCATACCCAATCTCCGTATCAGCTCAAAACCACTGCAAGAACCCCCTGCATTTAATGCTAACTCTGCTCTGCAGCCGCTGACCTTTGATTCAAAGACTGTTAGTCTGACAGAAGATACACTGAGATCATGACACTCTATATCCTCTGCATGTCACCATCACTGCTCTGTGCTGTGCGGGTGAAGGTTTCACATGCTCAGTTTCATCACACCGGAGTAATAGCTTTCCCTTGGGCTCTGATGTCAGCATATGGTGTGACAAACAAACCTGGGGTTGCCTATAGCAACAGAGCTCATTATAACATTAGACCATTATACAGCAGACGTCTCTGGCTGTCTCCCAAGCAACCAGATCATGCGTTAAACCCTACAGCGGTGAGAGACACGGCACTGACCTTGCAATAAAAATAATCGCATATCCTTTATGTTACAGCAAGTTCTTATAGCACATGCAGGCCTCTGCGGAGAATTAAAGGTTCATGCAATAGTGTATGAGGCACCGGTAACTAAATGATTACTGGGAAGTCATTATAGGCTGCTAGCAAATGGCATTTACTAATGTCTACTGGAAAACCTCCAACTCTTTAAACATAATAATCATCGATTCATATACATGTATTTTTTTTTTTTTACATGAATGCATTAAGAGATCTTAGAAAGTGTCACACACAAGCACACTATATATGTGTGTGTGTGTATGTGTGTGAGTGAGTAACAAGCATAGCTGCCTCCCCTCCTGCATTCTGCAGGAGACTCCCTGACATAGCAGCAATCTCCCTCTCTCCCTCATTAGTCTAGCATCCTCCCTCATGTCACCTAGCCCACATTACACAGTTACATCATAGTTACCTCCCCTCCTGCATTCTGCAGGAGACTCCCTGATATAACAGCAATCTCCCTCTCTCCCTCATTAGTCTAGCAATCTCCCTTATTTCACCTAGCCCACATTACACTGTTACATCATAGTTTCCTCCCCTCCTGCATTCTGCAGGAGACTCCCTGATACAACAGCAATCTCCCTCTCTCCCTCATTAGTCTAGCAATCTCCCTTATTTCACCTAGCCCACATTACACTGTTACATCATAGTTACCTCCCCCCCTGCATTCTGCAGGAGACTCCCTGACATTGCAGCAATCCCCCTCTATCCCTCATTAGTCTAGCAATCTCCCTCAAGGAATGAGAGATAGATACATTAAAATTGAATTATCAGCACCATTTCCCTGCACTTTACCAAGTATAGTATCTCTTACTAACTGCTTTGCGGCTCATCTACATTTCTATATAAGTCATTTGAAAAGATTCCTCTCAGATTTAGCAGTACTCACCCACGCATCTAGGTGCCACGTTCACAATCTCTTTCACAATATCTCCATATATGGAACTAGCCACGCCCTTTGGGTGGAGCATGACACGCCCCCTCAGTGGGGGCGCTGTGTAAAATTCTACTCCCAACTATAATCTCCCTGAAACTAGTTTTCAGAAGTAGGCAAGTATGGTAACAAGACTGCACTCATACACTGTAATTCAAAGCGTAGCATACAATAATATCACTTACCTCCTCTTAACATGGAGATAATTAAGAACTCGCACATGAATAGTTGAAGAAGGGCGTCCGTTAATCCAAATTGTACAGTATTCCACACTTCAGCGGACAGCAGCATCCCGAAAGCTGTTTCAACGCCAGTTTTCCTCAGCCCTAGTTGGCTGGCTGGAGCGATATCATCTTAATTTATGGCCAGCATAAAGCTGGGTACACACCTAGGGCGAGATTCTCTATTACAGAAATGCGGTAAAAACCCCGTTATCGGGGTTTTTACCGCATTTCTGTATTCGGTACTTGTTTCCTAGCACGACCACCACGATTTCTATTGTGGTGGTCGTGTCGGAAAAAATCGTGTCGGTCGCGTTGGGTGCATACCAAAACGCACACGATGCGACCGACGCAATGTACCCGATTTCTCCATAGGTTTCAATGTTAAATTATTTTAACATTGAAGCCTATGGAGAAATCGGGTCCATCGTGTCCATAGGCTTCAATGTTAAATTTTTAACATAGTAAAAAATGGGAAAAGGGCCAATATGGCCCATCTCTCATTGGGTATGGCCCCGTCATGTGTGTAAAAAATAATGTCCCCCCATTGTGTCCGCCACCCCCACGATTGACCCGAACCCGAAGCGTGGCGAGTGCAGCGAGCCCGCGAGGGGCGGCGGTGCGCGTCCTCCGACCTTTTCATTCCCCTACTATCCACGTCGGCGTGGAGATGAGAATAGATTAGTGTGGCAAGCGCAGCGAGCCACCGAGCCCGAAGCGTGGCGAGCGCAGCAAGCCCCGCGAGGGGACGCTGATACCTTCACAGATCCCTGCGTCCCGTCACGGCCTTCACAGGTATCAGCGTCCGCTCGCCACGCTTCGGGCTCAGTGGCTCGGAAGTCCAGCAACGGCGCCGCATCGCAAGGGACAGCTCTTACCGCAAGAACTGTCCCTTGCGTTAATGACCGCATATTTTAGAGAATATGCGGTCATTAGAAATGCGGTGGCCGGCGAAGAGGGCTGCGGATTTTAGAGAATCCCGCCCCTAGTGATATATCTGCAGATCAATCTATCTACAGATAAATCTGTAGACGGATCTGCCAATGTGTTTGCATACTGATGTAACAACTGGATGTGCATTTAAATGGCCCCCACCCCACATTGCATGGGCAGTGCATGTACGGGTGGTTGGTTGATTGTACACACAGCACGGTGCACCAATATATCTTTATATATATCAGTCATGGCTGTGCTACACTGCCAACACAATATGTCTGTAAATGACATCGTTTGGACATAGCGCTGGCTTATCACACCTGCCGACGGACCAGCGATAAATCAGACATTCAATTAAACAGCATATATATCAGCCAGTGTGTAAAAAACATGTGGGAAAAGAGGGGCGGGGAGAGCTTACATTCTGAGGGGGAGGAACAGACAGACAGGGGTGACACAGATGGGGTAGAAGTGAACATGGAACAGGAGGTTAGGATGAGGTTTGATAAAGAACTGGATATCAAGAGAGGTGGAGTCTGATAGGGAGAGAATTCCAGAGGTAGGGAGCACCACAGCCAAAATCTTGGTGGCAGGAAGGGGAGGAAGTCATCTTTTAACAGGAGCAGCGGTATGTATTTGTGGGGAAAAGAGGGCAGTGGGGATATAAAGATAGATAAGGTCATATATGTAAATGGAAATGTATTGGGTGAGGGCTTTGTAATATCCCTTCTACACTGTTCAAATAACCTGGGTTATTGCCGGGTCAACTCAAGTTGGACCCCCAAAAAATAACCCCAAAAATAATCTGAGTAAAAAGACCTAACAAACCCACCCAGGAAACAAGCATGGGTAAGATCCGTGTTCAGGGGCAATGTAAATGGGTAACCCAGGTCATTTGACCCAGGACCTGTTTAAAGCAATGGGAGAGAGCCCATAACTCCCAACCATATCGTCATGCCATCAGTCTGGAGGTCAGGGGTCAGGGTGCACGCAGTCTCTACTGGTGTCTGCCCTGATGTGCAGACAAGAGCGGTTCTGGGGTGAAAGTTAATGGATGCGCCTGCATGAGTGTGGCATCCATTTACAGCACATAGGACGGGATGTACTAAGGGAAAAATGTGGTAAAACACCAGGGGGTTTTACCGCAAGTTCAAATGTACTAAGATTCAGCCGCCCCGTCTTCACTGGGCAGGGTATCATCACCTTTGGGTGGCGATACCCTATAGAAGCCTATGGGCTTCTATTGCTGCCCACCGCAGACCCCACTAGTTCCGTCCCGTCCTCCATCAAACTTCTCCTCCGCCTAGCAGCATGTCACAGCCGGAGGACCTTCTGGCTGCAGGGGGAGGAGGAGGCGGCACCGGGGCAGCCACAAGCCGCTCAAGCCAGGGATGTGTCGGAGATACACCACATCACAGGTATCGGGGGGGGGGGGGGGGGGCCTCCATCACTGCATTGTGATGCTAGTCGCATATGTTAGTACATATGCACCAGCATAGCTGCGGCGAGGGGCGATGATGTATTTTAATACATCCCGCCCATAGACAGAGGCCAGCGTGACGTAGGCTCGGTGCCTTTGCCACAGCATCTTGTACCCTTTGTAGGTAATTGGATTGAAACCATAATGTATACCTGCTTTAATTCAGGGTTGACAACACAGATGTAATAGGCTGGGTGGCAAGTTCAGGTTACCCCACAGTGGGGTGATGGCTAAATGTGGCAATAACGAGCCACTATTCTCATATACAGATCCCATATTGTGGCCAAAAACAGGGAAGATTAAGGGTTATTTTAACCAAATGATCTATTATAATTATTAATTATATTATTATTATAATACCATTTAGCATATTTTTAACATACAGAATACATAATAATATACATGATACAGGTACAAATATTCTATAGAGATTCTAGATCATCAAGATCATTTATTCATTCATTATATATTTGTAAATTAAATTTGTATTTAAAAATGTAAATTTAACAGAAAAAATATAATAAACACGTCACTTATTATTTGTAAACTGTGCACTGTACCAATGACAGTGTCAGTAAAGTCTCCCACTAATACCCTGGGAAGCATCATTGGTGACCTCTAGTTACAACCCAGGTCTGAGAGCACAGCCTATGTGGGACCGCCCCATTACCATCCAGTTCTGCCTCTTTGGACATCGTGTCTAAAGGGCCATACACAGTAGGCAGGCTGCTGGCATTGGCAAGTGCGGACACACTTGCCGATGCCAGCGGGGAAGGCAGTGACGGCCATGCTGCAGAATGGCCATCATTATCAAGGACCTCCCTCATCTGAACATGCAGGATGAGGGTAATTAAAAATGCGTGGGAGCGAGGCACTACCCTTTAACCTAAGCGATGATAAACTAGCCACTTTCCAACAGACCTACAAATATCAATGGAAGAAGGACCACATTGTATACCTTGGAATTAACATCCCCAACTCATTAGCTACCGCCATAGAAATCAATTTCTCCCCTTTAATATCCCAAATAGATGCCCTATTAAAAGCTTGGTTTAGTCTGGAAATATCATGGTTAGGTAGAATTGCTGCTTTTAAGATGTCAATTCTTCCCAGATTAATGTATCTCTTCCGCGCGATCCCCTACCAAGTCCCACAGAAAACCATCACCAAAATCCACTCAATCATCCTGAAATACATATGGAAGAAAAAACCACACCGTATAGCATATAAGAGCCTAACTAGATTGCGGAAGCATGGGGGATTGGAAGTCCCAGACCTAAAGAAATACCAACAAGCATGCCTGGTGGCCCAGATAAATGACTGGTCCCTACCTAAAGGCAAAAAACAATGGGTAGACTTGGAGAGCCAACTGCTCTCACGCATACCACTGACGGATCTGCTGTGGACCCCCTCCCAATCAAGACCCCCCGCACTCACTAAGATTCGAGCTATATCAGATTCCCTCTCGGCATGGGACACATTGATAATAGCCCCCAAATATGTTTCCCTCCCCTCCCGCACTCTTTCCCTACAGGCCCTCTCAAAATTGATACCTAATATAAACCTAGCCAATTGGATGGACCGCGGCATTGACTCTATTGCCGCATTAGTAGATGGTGTCTCCATAACCCCGTTTACCTCGCTGCAATCCCAATTTAACCTCCCAGATAGGGAACTTTTCTCTTACAACCGAATTGTCCATTGGATCAAGAGTGCTATAAGAACGTCAGGTCCAATATTGCTCCCCCCCACAAACGTTTTGACAAAATTAGGCATGGGTAACTCTAAGGGTTCAATAAGTTTTTGGTACTCTGGTTTGCAAGCTGACACCACAGAGGTGAAATCCCCTATACAAACAAAATGGGAGGAGAGTTTGGCGTGCTCTCTCTCCCAACAACAGTGGGAAAAAATCTATAATACATCACACAAGATATCGAAATGCAGCAACCACATAGAAATGCATTTTAAACTCCTGCATAACTTGTACTTCACCCCTGCTAAATTGCACAGAATCTGGCCCTCAGTCTCCAACCTATGTTGGAGGGAATGTAACGAGATAGGAGACAGCTTCCACATTTTCTGGGCCTGCCCGAAAATAAGACCATTATGGAGAAAAGTCTTCGCCCTTGCATCAAAGATCCTGGAAGTCCCTGTCCAAGAGTCCCCTATGCCAGCGTTGCTCCATGTCTACCCATCAGATATCCCCCACCCCAAATGTTACGTATTAGGCCACATCTTCATAGCCGCACGAGCCGCAATAGCTCAGGATTGGAAAAAACCCTCTCCCCCCCACTCAGTAAAATCATTAGGAAAATCCACCACTCATTCCAAATGGAAACAATGGGCCTACCCTCTTCCATTAATCCATCCCGCTCAACAACATCATGGTCTTGCTGGCAGAATTATATCACCTCACCCGAAGGGGCGAACCTATTATTTGACATTGCCTAAATAACTGGAGAACTCTTCCGGTATAGTACCACATATCATTCACCATGCTTTATTGTTGACACCATTTCATTTTATTATTATATTTTATGTTTCTTTTTTTATCAATCTCGCTCTCTGTGTTAAGTGTGACAGTGTTAATGCCTATTACACCGATTGCTGTTTCTCTTGTGTATCATGTATGTTGACTTGTTCCCATTCCCCCCCTCCTCTCCCTCCCCATCTTTGTTCTGTATCCCCCTCCCCTTCCGTGTTAACGGAACAAAACCTTCAATAAAAACTATTTTGGAAAAAAAAAAAAATGCGTGGGAGCGCGAATATTTAATGATATTTAGTGTACACGCTAGGGATGGGATGTACTAAACAGAAAATACGGTAAACCCCCGGTTTCTAGGTTTTTACAGCATTTTTTGAATTTACTAAAGCCCCTTCCGGCAGGGGGTTACGCCTATGGGCTTCTCTTTGCAGCGCTGCTGTGTGAGGGCTTGGACCCGGACCCCTCCCAGCATGCCCCGCTAGTCTGCGCATGGGCAGTTGGACTTCCCCGTTAAAGATGAGGAAGTCCAGGCAGCCGCGGGGATCGCAAAGGTCTGCTCTTATTGGGAGAGCTGCCGTTTGCTTTGCTCACCGCATATATTAGTACATATGCGTAATGGGTGGCGGGATGTACCCCGCTTGGTACATCCCGCCCTCAGTGATATGGTAAAATACGTCACTAAGGGCCCTTCAGAGCGATATCTTTGCAGGGCCGGTGCTAGGAGCGCCCCCTCCCTCCCCCCGCCTGGGGCGCTCCGGTGCTCACCAGCTCCGGGGAGATGGGTGCCGGGTATTGTGGCAGCAGGAGGCTGTCCGCTCCACGCCGCCGCCACTCACCTCCATCCAGGAAGGGGGACAGCTGCTCCAAACTAGCGCCCTCCAGTGGCCGGCGCCCTATGAAAATGCCTAGAGCTGCCTAGTGGTGGCGCCGGCCCTGTATCTTTGTTTATATTACCTAGCGTGTATGGGACTTAATGCTATAGACTCTGAGTGCCCACATCTGCGTGTAACGTATGCCCATGTGCAGGTTCCCAGCTTACTCCACGGACCGCCTTTGTGTGAGTGCAGTAAACCCATAACAAATATTAGGATATGCGCAGACCCCTGAACATGACTCCATACAAAATGCTCTGCACCTATTCTTCCCACTTAGCAGGTGCTGAATTCATTCATTGATTAGAAGGGCGTTAAACTCCATTTCATAGATATTTGTTTGCTGTCATAAAGGAAGTGTACAAGGTGTCACACTCACAAGTGACGTTCCTGAACAGATATGAGTCCGTATTTGAAATTGTCAATTGAAAATAAAGCTTTTATTTCAAAACTCTTCCTACATTTCTTAAGTTACCTGTTATTCGTCAACCCCATGCCGTCATGTTTGTTGACTGTTCGCACATCCCCCTCCCTCAACGCTCCCCATGTCAGACTATGTGTTATGCAAAGATCCTTTATCTAGCTTTTGCAAATGCAGAGTGTGGTCTTCCAGGGGTCCTTTTGATGCAGCGTGCCTCATCCTACCTCCTAGCTCTGCACACACACAGCATGCTGACAGAGCTTTCCCCTCCTTCAGTGACAGATACTGTATACTCAGCACCACTGCAGGGAAGGAGAGCAGCATCATGGCAGGGAGTCCAGCCTCAGTTAATCATCTGTGCTGAGCGCTGCCTCAGGTGATTCCTTCTGAACAGTTGCAGTGACCCAACTTTTCCCAGCAGAGGGTAAATATGTCGCCCGCTGGCAATGTAAATCCACTGTTCTCCTTCAATTCATTCAACATCAATGAGCACAGGTACCTCCATGGGTTCTATTACTGTGTTCTATTGCTTCCCCTAATAGGAAGTTAGGAGACTAATAAAGAATTCTCAAAAAGCAATCCGTTTAATTAAAGGTTACTTGCAGGCGCTCTGGGGAGTTCACAATGCTTATTTCACCAGCTCCTATAATTTGAGCTAATGGTGTAATATACCCATTAGCACAGAGATCACGCAATATCGCTTTCTCCTACTTTCTGTTTCTTCTGAGAAATGTCATTCACAACAGAAAACAAGATGATTTTATAGATGAAGGAACAGAAACTATGTGTATGTGTGTATAAATATATATATATATATATATACAATTAACCTCTGTTACTGTGATCATAGCTTTCTCATGCACCCTAGATAAGCTCATTTACCTGAAACCTGTGACAGCTGCCCCTTTAATACTAATTCAGGTGCTGTGTTTGGGATGGTCTCACCTTTAAAAGCCATAAGGTACTTGGCAGTTGAGGATTAATCCAGGAAAATAACACGTGTTCATTTTAGCTATGATGTGTAAGCAGATGCCAGGTTCCTAAGAAAATCAGTTGATAGTGTGTAGGACTTGCAGTGAAATGGGGTCCCTTGGCGATGGGCTGCAAGCTTAAATGCATTGATCAATTCATGAACTAAAACCCCATAATTTATTTGATTGATTATTTGAATGTTGTTAAGTTGAGTTAGTTTGCTGTAGTGAGTGCTGGGTCCTCTGTGTTTGTATTTACTAGAGTGTGTGGTCACCGGCCACTGCACCCCAACCTGGGAAGGGTGGTTTGCATTTGTTGGAATGGCGAGTAGGTTGGTACTTCTGTATCTATCTATCTATCTATCTATCTATCTATCTATCTATCTATCACTCAGGGCCTTAGGTTACAGCCTATGAGATGTACCTGGTCACTCAGGGCCTTAGGTTTAAGCCTTTGAGATGCACCTGGTCACTCATGGCCTTGGGTCATAGCCTATGAGATGCACCTGGTCACTCAGGGCCTTAGGTAACACTGTTACCTAAGGCCCTGAGTGACCAGGTGCATCTCATAGGCTATTACCTAAGGCCCTGAGTGACCAGGTACATCTCATAGGCTGTTACCTAAGGCCCTGTGTGACCAGGTACATCTCATAGGCTGTTACCGTAACAGCCTATGAGATGTACCTGGTCACACAGGGCCTTAGGTAACAGCCTATGAGATGTACCTGGTCACTCAGGGCCTTAGGTAATAGCCTATGAGATGCACCTGGTCACTCAGGACCTTAGGTAATAGCCTATGAGATGTACCTGGTCACTCAAGGCCTTAGGTAATAGCCTATGAGATGCACCTGGTCACTCAGGACCTTAGGTAATAGCCTATGAGATGCACCTGGTCACTCAGGGCCTTAGGTAATAGCCTATAAGATGTACCTGGTCACACAGGGCCTTAGGTAATAGCCTATAAGATGTACCTGGTCACACAGGGCCTTAGGTTAATGCCTATGAGATGCACCTGGTCACTCAGGGCCTTAGGTTATAGCCTATGAGATGCACCTGGTCACTCAGGACCTTAGGTAATAGCCTATGAGATGCACCTGGTCACTCAGGGCCTTAGGTAATAGCCTATAAGATGTACCTGGTCACACAGGGCCTTAGGTAATAGCCTATAAGATGTACCTGGTCACACAGGGCCTTAGGTTAATGCCTATGAGATGCACCTGGTCACTCAGGGCCTTAGGTTATAGCCTATGAGATGCACCTGGTCACTCAGGGCCTTAGGTAATAGCCTATGAGATGCACCTGGTCACTCAGGGCCTTAGGTAATAGCCTATGAGATGTACCTGGTCACTCAGGGCCTTAGGTAATAGCCTATGAGATGCACCTGGTCACTCAGGGCCTTAGGTAATAGCCTATAAGATGCACCTGGTCACTCAGGGCCTTAGGTTAATGCCTATGAGATGCACCTGGTCAGTCAGGGCCTTAGGTAATAGCCTATGAGATGTACCTGGTCACTCAGGGCCTTAGGTAATAGCCTATGAGATGCACCTGGTCACTTGGGCCTTAGGTAATAGCCTATGAGATGCACCTGGTCACTCAGGGCCTTAGGTTATAGCCTATGAGATGCACCTGGTCACTCAGGACCTTAGGTAATAGCCTATGAGATGCACCTGGTCACTCGGGGCCTTGGGTAATAGCCTATGAGATGTACCTGGTCACTCAAGGCCTTAGGTAATAGCCTATGAGATGTACCTGGTCACTCAGGACCTTAGGTAATAGCCTATGAGATGCACCTGGTCACTCAGGGCCTTAGGTAATAGCCTATAAGATGCACCTGGTCCCTCAGGGCCTTAGGTTAATGCCTATGAGATGCACCTGGTCAGTCAGGGCCTTAGGTAATAGCCTATGAGATGTACCTTGTCACTCAGGGCCTTAGGTAATAGCCTATGAGATGCACCTGGTCACTTGGGCCTTAGGTAATAGCCTATGAGATGCACCTGGTCACTTGGGCCTTAGGTTATAGCCTATGAGATGCACCTGGTCACTCAGGACCTTAGGTTATAGCCTATGAGATGCACCTGGTCACTCAGGGCCTTGGGTAATAGCCTATGAGATGTACCTGGTCACTCAGGACCTTAGGTTATAGCCTATGAGATGCACCTGGTCACTCAGGGCCTTGGGTAATAGCCTATGAGATACACCTGGTCACTTGGGGCCTTAGGTAACAGCCTATGAGATGCACCTGGTCACTCAGGGCCTTAGGTTATAGCCTATGAGATACACCTGGTCACTCGGGGCCTTGGGTAATAGCCTATGAGATACACCTGGTCACTCAGGACCTTAGGTAATAGCCTATGAGATGCACCTGGTCACTCGGGGCCTAAGGTTATAGCCTATGAGATGTACCTGGTCCCTCAGGGCCCTATGTAAAAGCCTATGAGATGCACCTGGTCACTCAGGGCCTTAGGTAATAGCCTATGAGATGCACCTGGTCACTCAGGGCCTTAGGTAATAGCCTATGAGATACACCTGGTCACTCAGAGCCTTAGGTAATAGCCTATGAGATACACCTGGTCCCTCAGGGCCTTCGGTTATAGCCTATGAGATGCACCTGGTCACTCAGGGCCTTAGCTAATAGCCTATGAGATGCAGCCAATATGCTGTAAAACCAGCAAAACAGTCAGGGTGGTTTTGCCTTTTAAATCACTGCTGCAGAAAAAATAAGATCTACCTGACCAGATTCGTTCCTCACAAGCTATTGCCTAATATTATTATAAAGGCAATTTCCAAAGAACACATTTTCTTGGTTATGCCCTATAAGATCATTAGCCACAGTTCTGCCCTATAAACTGCCCAGCATTGCTGTTCCATAAATGACCCCCTTACTGTACATTAACTATTAGTATTCTTTAATCTATAGAATGGTGATAGTTTGGTAAGATAGGAACAAATAGTTATTTAGAAAAGCCAAGTGCATTGGAGGGCTGCTCATTGCACCTGCCGGTCAGTGTGATGGGAGGTAGCAGTACAATGGGAAATTGGTACATTAGTAAGATTAAAGAACTAGCTCCAATACACCAGAAGGGTAAATGCAGCTTCCTGCCCTCTCTGGCACTTACATAAACAGAAATGGGTCATGTTGAGCTGAACTTTTCCAACTGTATTCACCACTTTCCTGCTCACTGCTTCGCTGAGCAGTGTCCACAGGATGTTTCTACACGCTGCCTCCATCCCCACTGTACCCCAGACCATCAGCGCTTCTTAATTAATAGAAACTTTATACAGAATCCAGCAACCCAATGAGCAATGACCACATCCCTCCATCCCGTTCTTTATACTGTTAATATTTCCCCCAGCTTGGGACAAGCCTGTTTCTGAAGACAGCACAATTCCCTTTTATCAGACCGTAACTTAAAACAAAAAATGACACAGTTCTGGGTTCTGTTATAAAGTATCTCCCCTGCAGTTCTGTTCAAGGAACAGTGGATCCCTCGCTTGTGCCACTGGCAAGTCACCATCCTGGGAGATCCTTTGTGGAGGGCACCGTTAGACCCAGCTCCTGGGGTCTATAACAAAAAAAAGCTTGATTTGTCTGCTAACACTTTCAGCAAAGGAAGTAGACAGGGGTCCTGGGTCAATATTGGTTTTGGAAACAGATGGAGAAATGTTGAATTCCACTAGCTCTCCACTGTGCTGTTTGTATCTGTGCTGGTCTATTAGTGTAAACAGCCTATTGTCTTACAGCAAAACCACTGGGCAGGAGGTAAGAAGACAAAACCTTGTTACCGAGATTAAAGCTTGTGCTGCAAATGAGGGGGAAAAATACACACAGGTTTCAAAGACACGAATGAAAAGGGAAGAAGTCTTGTGAAAGAATAATAGGGACCGTGAAGAGGCGCACAGCATGCAGAAGGAAAACTTGGAGTTGTCCACATGTTCTCTAGGCCTCTATTGCAGTCGTAAATGCGGAGGGATGTCATAGACGGCCCCACTCTGTATAGAGGATCCCAATCATCGGGGTCTGATGGCTGCTTAATACGATGACAGAATGTTTTAGAAGTTTTTTGGGGCCACAATTAAACTGTCATTTGAGCCAAGAACAATATATAGATGAGGAAGTCCCAGGAACAGTTGGCACCAGCACTCGCTGTAGTACAGTATAGGCATAAGTTCAAGCTAGTCGCCCAGGGGCATGTTGGAGATTGGTTCCCCCTCCTTAAAAAAAAGGGAAAACCAGTATGATGATTTTGTGTGGTGTATATTGGTGGACATCTATCTATCTATCTATCTATCTATCTATCTATCTATCTATCTATCTATATAAAATAAACACACATGACTTACAGAATTGGGCTGAGCGGTTCCTGTGCCCTTTGCAGGTGTTAGCAGGGCTCCTGGGATAGAGCCAATGAACTATACACCAGCAGCAGATTTCAGCTGGAAGAGCAGCGATCCCACTTGGATCCCACTGTGAACCACACAGGTGCTGCTGTATATGCAGGTGCCCCTTCAGGTTTTGGAGCCCATAGGCAGATAACTCCATTGCCTCTGGGATTTACGCCCCGGTACAAAGGCAAGAAACATGACATTTAATCATATTGGCGATGATGTATAGTGAATATTGGCGATGATGTATAGCTGGGGTGTTTATACGTTGGGAGACCTACACTCTGAGAACACCTTAAAACCCTTCCAGGATTTACAAATAGAATTCCCGATCCCCAACTTTCAGTTTTACAGATATCTCCATTTGCGACACGCTCTGAACGCACAATATAAATCATCCCCTCTGTCCCTGAAAGACTTCCCAGTTAAGAAACTGCTGCGTTATAGGCCACACAGACATTTGATTTCCATTGCTTTCCTTATAGTATTCTATATGGTCAAAGTGGCTTGACTCCACATACTCAAAGGCAATGGTTCCGGACATCTAACTGATATATTTTTTTATGTACCCTATCCGGGGATAAACTCGTTGTACTTTTAGACCATATTTTCTTGTATTGAATGATGTTATGTGTGATCTTTGTTCTTTTTCTTTCTGTTGATGTTGTTGTTTATTCTGCAAAACTCAATAAAATATATTTGAGTAAAAAACAAAACGAAAAAGAAATGCAATTCACTTTTGTAGGTGTATCTTGCATGTACCCCGCTGGGCATAATCCAGAGCCAAGCGTACGTGAATTTCAAAGTTGTATGCGGCTCAGTTGCATATCTACTTGTGGTTGAAGAGGTGGAAATGGGTAGTAATGGGGCATTCACTCAAAGGTAAAGACAGCTATGAAACCAAGCACAGTCACAAATGAGGGTGGTCCAGCTGCAGAGATGCATAGAACTTGGCACAGGTGAATGTGTAGGTTTTATTTTCTGAATGCAATGATGGAGCGATAACCGCATTCATCTCTGTATCTGTCCCAATGTATATACCGCTAAATAATCATTAGCAAACAGTCAGTTGATGTGATGCTCTACTAATGACTTTCATTAGTTATCTTGTGTAATCTCTCTGTATCACTCCTCTTTACATTTATATAATGGCAGACTAGTATCTTACTGCTCTCTGTATACATCTCCATATTGTTCTGTTCTCAAACAACAGATTTTTCAGCTCTTGTCTAACAATTTAGCTAAATAAATAAAAATTGGACCATTAGTTCAGCCCCACCCACTCTCCACGGCCCGCGAATCACGTAGTTTTCCAGCATGGGGGGCGGGGCCAAGTGATGTCAGCCTTGCCCCCACCCCCCTGACGTGTTGCCTCTATCCGGGCTTCTCCCGGAGAGGTGAAGTTTAAAGTAGGCAAGTATGGCAGTAATGAATGTAGCAAGGCAGGTCTCCTGGAGCTAAGGAGGTGACGTTCATCTCCCACTACGTTCCTCTACACAGTAACAAGATGGCGGATGCATAGTAGTAACTCCAGTGGCCATCTTGGTTAGGTAAGGAAACATCCCTGGTATGTGCAGTAGCGTTCTCCTGTTGTAAACAAATTAACAGAAGTTGGTGAGGTTAAAATTTAGATGGAAAAAAAATTAATAAAAACTTATTGGATTTGCAAAAAAATTAGATAACAAAAATTGGCTTTTCTCACACAACAGACGTCAATGGTTCTGTCCATTTTTTTCCCCCATTGTTTTCATTCAGTGATGATTAAATGATTTCCGTCTACCAAAATATGGGGTGAAGTTCCCAATGCACAATTGTGATGTCTTTTGAAATGATGAGCCACTTGCGAAATGGAAGTATAACCTTTTATTAATAATACTTGGAAGCGGTATAACATTGCCCATGCCTACCATGAGTAAACGTGTCATGAATGAGTTAATGGTTCTTCCTACCATATCCGACGTATTCAATGATTGTCACATGATAAATGAGGAGCTGTCGCAGGGTTACTATTTAGATTGAATAAAAACAAAAGAAAACATTTGCATAAACCTAATTTCTGCTGATTCCTATGTAGCCCTATATATACAATGTAGCCTAGGGGTCTTTAATTAAAAATCCGCTTAGCAGCAGACCCCTAAGGATGGTGCAAGGTGACCTTTAAATGGTAGAAATTTTCGAAGTCAGAGCGGCGCATCTTATGTATCGTTCAGTCACTTTTATCATGAGAGATAGAAATGGTTAGGCTCCCAAGATGCTGCATGCAATGTATTTAGATCAACAGCAGCTGACACTGCTCTCTGTATTTAAGAGACCACATTGAAAACTAAGCTTTTTGCAGTTTGAGCTAAAACATAATACTCGGTGTACGAGCAAAGGGCTGCAGCATACATCCCAACATGCTCTGGGGTAGATGTATGAAGCAGTAATAAGGGAGGAGAAGTTAGCATGGTGGCCAATCAGCTGCTCTGTATAATGTTATATTATGCAAATTATAGATGTTACTTCAGTGCTGATTGGTTGCCATGGGCCACTTCTCCTCTGGCTCATTTATACCCGTGCGGGTGGCAGGCGGCGTTACATCCACCCTCAACGCTGCAAATTTCGCAGTGTTGCATGTGGACCAGAAGAAGAAGGTCCTTCATCTCTGCAAAACAGTACCATCAGCACACAATCCTTATAATAAATCTAAGTATGTAGAAAACATAGGTAAAGGTGTATTATAAGTTATGCATTCACGAAAGTTTAAATATATAAATTGTAAAAAAAAACAAAAACCCTTTGGGCACATTTTCAATATTTCCACTTTAAACAATGCTTCAGTGTATTTACCATAGAACACATCTCCTGCTGTATGATGCAATTAGGACAGGTAGAGACACAGAATCATTGGCTTCTGATAAATATGTCCTGGGGCTCTGTTTAGTGTAATTCAGAAGAAAGACATGAAACTTAACAACAACAAATGTGAAATGAAAACACATCCACATCTTTTTATTTTCCCCAAGGGGACTATTAAAGTTATCCATCTATAAGATGCATTCAGATCCTTATAATTATTTTTTTCTGGATATCAGATTATTAACTGATCTGTACTTTAGGTCGCCAATGTATTAGCGCAGTATAGTGTATCGCTAAGTCCCATAAGGTAGAGACCTACCATGGCATACTTGCCTACTTTTGAAAACTAGTTTCACGGAGATTTTAGCTGCTAATACAATGCGCCACACCGCTGAGAGGGCGGGCCATGCTCCGCCCAGAGGGAGTGTCTAACTTCTCCTATGGGCATACCGAATTTTTCTGCCTCTCTTGCTGCCTTTCCTAAGATGAGAGAAGACGAGAGAGAGGACCAGATGCACTAAGCTTCAAAAGTGATAAAATGGAGAGTGATAAACAGCCAGCCAATCAACTCCAACCTGTCATATTTCAAACACAGTCTGTGACATGGCAGGTAGGAGCTGATTGGCTGGCTGTTTATCACTCTCGATTTTATCACTTTTGAAGCTTCTTCCCCCTCCTCCAAGGCCCTTGATAGCACACACCTCTGCTCACACCCCTGCACCCATGGTAGTTAAGCCCCTTCCACAGAGCATCTGTATCTATATTGTTAACAAAAGCCTTGGTTTAGGGCCTAATTCAGACCTGACCGCAGCATTAATTTGCTCTCAAAATGGGCAAAACCATGTTGCACTGCAGATAGGGCAGATGTAACATGTGCAGAGAGAGTTAGATTTGGGTGGGCTGTGTTCAAACTGAAATCTAAATTGCAGTGTAAAATAAGGCAGACAGTATTTGCCCTGCACAGAAACAATGAGGTCAATTTACTAAGTTGGGAGTTCTATTTCAAATGGGATGTTGCTATGGGAACTAAAGGGTCTGATTGGTTGCCCATAGCAATATTCCATCTGAATTATAACTCCCATTTTAGTAAATGTTCCCCAGTATAACTCATTTTCTATTCAATCCCGATTAGATCGGGATTGAATCGGAATCAAATCACATGGCGCAGTGCCTGTACAGTCTATTTGTTTCTATTAGATTTCAATGCCGCGGAGCCTCGGCATCGAATGCGGCTGAAAACCGTTTGATGTCTATTCGATTTCGATTCGATTTTGACTTTATAGTCAAAGAAAAATCGAAAGCTAGACAGAATTGCACCGTGTGTACAGGTTGCCTACCCTCCCAGGCTTGCCTACCCTCCCAGAATGGCCGGGAGGCTCCCGGGAAGGTGGGCAAGTCTCCCGCTTGCTGGTCAGAGTCCCTGCACCCCCCTTCCCCTCTGATACAATTACCGCAAATGACAGGTCTGCAGAGAAGGGTGGGGCTAAAATGACGCCTTAGCTGCATTTTGCATCATTTAAGCTCTGCCCCCTCTTCACGACACGCGAATCACAGAGTTTTATGGCATGGGGTGGGGCCAAGTGATGTCAGCCTTGTCCCCGCTCCCCTGGCGCGTTGCCTCTCCAGGTTTCTCCCGGAGAGGTGAAAATCAAAGTAGGCAAGTACCGGTATGTCCCTCCCCCTGCAGTGCGCATGGTTTTGCCCAAACAAATTTGTCCTGCGATCAGGTCTGAATTAGGCGTTTAGTCTTCCTCACGATTGTATATTTGCAGTGCTAGTAAATGACAACTAAACTAATCCCCAAAACTTGTATTTTCACATGCAAACCATGAATGTAAAATACTCTGTTCACTGTAAAGCTGGATTTCCACTGCACTCTTAGATAATATAATATTCCCCCCTCACAGGCAAAGTTCCCCTTACAAGGGCCCTTATTCTGATCGGTGCGGCCGGATCCGATTATGCGGCCAGGACCGTGCGTGCGAAACCCCGCCTTCCATACGGATCGCCAACTCCGTCCGTACGCGGTAAGAAGCTGGCCGAACGGACCGCACGTGTATTTTTCACAGAATACGCCTCCTCCATCTAAGGGAACCTCCCCCATCATTCGATGGTCGCAGACCATCGAATGCAGGACCGAGTGCTCCACCAGCTCCCGCAACCTCAGACCACACGGACATTTTTCCGTGCAAAAGCAGGGATCTGGGCGGGCAGCTGACATCCGGCGATGTCATATGTCCGCCCCCTACACGTGCATCACGGCCACATTACCATACGTACGCCCAGCGTTTGCATGGGAACGCCCATGAAACGCGGGGCGTATGCATATGGTAATGAGCCCAAATAGACCTTCACGCCCCTCTCCACCCCCTGTTCGGAGTGTTCACATATCATGCGGGATTTGGCCGTACGCCCCGCTCGCACATGCGCAGAGACGCCTCTGCACATGCGCAGACACAAAACATCGGCGGCCTGAACGCACGCGGATATATCCGCACCGACCAGAATAAGGGCCAATGTTTGGACAGTGCCCTAATGGCATCTGCTGTAAATGATACAACTGAATCTGCATGCATTAGAGCCGCTGTGACATCACCAGCCACATTCCGGTTTGAGATTTTAAGTATAACCACAGACATATGGCAATGCTTCTTCAGTCATCCTGTGGTTTCCCCATACACATTGCTCATCACACATATACAAAGTGGTTGCTCAAGCAAAAGCCCACAAGCTGCCAATGTCAGACCTCCAGCACTCTGAAAGTTCAAGTTTTTTTGGATACCCTTCTTTGCTCAATTGTGACTAAATCAAAATGACCAAAGAACCAATTACTGCAGTTTACCTGTACTCCAGCATATCCTGAAAATCGGAACTGTGAGGGGGTTTTGAGGACAGTGGTAGTTAAAATGCTGACATTCACAATGCAGACATTCACAATGTCAATATCACAATCTATATTCAGTATATGCCTAATGTCCGTTTGAGTCATAGTTGCCTCCCCTCCTGCTTTCTGCAAGAGACTCCCTGAAATAACATCAATCTCCCTCTCTCCCTCATTAGTCTAGCAATCTCCCTCATTTCACCAGCCCACATTACACTGTTACATCATAGTTACCTCCCCTCCTGCATTCTGCAGGAGACTCCCTGAAATAACATTAATCTCCCTCTCTCCCTCATTAGTCTAGCAATCTCCCTCATTTCTCCAGCCCACATTACACTGTTACATCATAGTTACCTCCCCTCCTGCATTCTGCAGGAGACTCCCTAAAATAACATCAATCTCCCTCTCTCCCTCATTAGTCTAGCAATCTCCCTCATGTCACCTAGCCCATATTACACTGTTACATCATAGTTACCTCCCCTCTTGCATTCTGCAGGAGACTCCCTGAAATAGCACCAATCTCCCTCTCTTCCTCATTAGTCTAGCAATCTCCCTCATTTCACCTAGTCCACATTACACTGTTACATCATACTTACCTCCCCTCGTGCATACTGCAGGAGACTCCCTGAAATAATATCAATCTCCCTCTCTCCCTCATTAGTCTAGCAATCTCCCTCATGTCACCTAGCCCACATTACACTGTTACATTTGTGGGGAAAAAAGGAATGAGAGATAGATACATTTACATTGAATCATCAGCACCATTTCCCAGCACTTTCCCAAGTATAGTAGCTCTTACTAACTGCTTTGGGGCTCATCTACATTTACAAAAAAGTCATTTTACTAGATTCCTCTCAGATGTAGCAGTACACACCCAGGCTTCTAGGTGCCATGTTCACAATCTCTCCATATATTGAACTAGACATGCCCTTTCGATTGAGCATGACACTCCCCCTCAATGGGGCGCTGTGCAAATTTTTACTACCAACTATAATCTCCCTGAAACTAGTTTTCAAAAGTAGTATGGTAGTAAACACTGCCATCTGTTGGCAGCGAGGGAAACTACACTTCTTTCTCTCTCACACATGCACAAACACAGAGGCAATTAAAAGGTAGCAGACTAGCTTTTGAAGCATTTGCTTCAAGCAGACTTCCTAGTGTGTGTGTGTGTGGGAGGGGCGGTTAGGGCCAGGGTTGTGGGATACGGTTAGCGACATGCCATACAAGGTAAGTCACCGCTAGACCACCAGGGAAGTTTTGGCAAAATTCTAATCATGTAGACATTTCATCAGTGTTGACATTGATCATGGTTGTAATGTTGACGTTCTGAATGTTGACAAAATATTCCACAGTCTTGAGCTCTAGATTTGTTAAAGAGTTTATCTAATTAAAGCATAATAATATATATATATATATATATATATATATATATATATATATATATATATATATATATATATATATATACTGTATGTGTGCATGGGAATGTATAAGGTGCTGGATCAGTTCTTTATGGCTTATTTTTACAGTACGACAAACATATTGTATTCATCTCCTTTATACAGATTCAGCAAATAAGAGTAAATGTATTTTTGTATTTGGCCATTTCTCCCTCATTACCTCTCTGTTCTCTGTGATGGAGGCTGGCGGAGAGTATATGCAGGAAGTGGTATAGCTAGGGGCTAGGGATCCGGAATACGTAAGTGGCCGCACACAATATCCTTCTGATTAATCTGCAAATCAACTCTATTATTCAGGATCCCAGAAAATGCAGGCCGCCAATGCACCTGTGCAAGAGCATTAAGTGGGCTTGCTGGTAAATTAACATCGGCAGATAATGGTCTTTATTTAGTTGTTAAATGACTGGGAGATAATGTGTCTTCTTATCTTTTTCTAGTCTGTCACATGTACAGGTCTGATGCTTGCTCCTTGTCTGCTGAGTGCCACTTAAGATACAATGTACCGTTCTCATTAATCATTTCATTTTACCCGTTATTTTTATTTCTACTTACCTTTGTACTGACACCTATCCTCCAGTACATGTTTCTTTTTAATTTGTCATTACTTTTTACCATGATGTCCAATTGACAAACATCATATTTGTTATGTCTTATTATATAGTGTGCAGTACAGTGGCGTAACTATTAAATCGGCACCCCCATGGTCGCAGCTCCCCCCCCCCCGTGCAGCTGTTACCTCCAAGTCCTGCCGCATCCGTCTGCGCCGGGTCCCGGCTCTCCTCTAGCAACCTCAAAAACGGTCTGCTGTATGGGGGCAGCCATTTTCTGAGTGCCACTTCTCATTAGCAGCAGTAGCCAGGAGAGCCGGGACCCGGCGCAGACAGAAGCACCGGTGGCAGGGGCAGAAGGCAGTGGCGTAACTATAGTCCCGCAGCCTCCCCGGCGCCCACACCCTCTCAGCGCCTCCCCGCCACCGCGGGGGCTGTGGGACTATAGTTACGCCACTGTGATAGCATTAGCAACCCCTATGAGTATAGCACTGAAGAGGTTGTCTCCGGTTTCTGGCCAGTTAAACCCCGTCACAGTGTTGAAGCTGCTGCCACTAGGGACAACATTGTTAAAGCACAGGAACCAACAATCCCCAAAGAGAGTTCAAGTGTGTCTTCGGTTGCGATGTCTAGGCCTGACCCTATCAATACTGTACGGGACGAGAAGGCTCCTTCCACCATTTGCACATTCTCTGCAAGTGTTGGGAGACATGCTGACATTGAGATTGAGGATGTCACTGTAGAAGTACACCAGGATGAGGAGGATATTGGTGTAGCTGACAACAATGAGAATGCTGACGATGAGGATTCTGATAATGGGGAAGTAAGTTTTATTTATTTAGTGCACTTTCTCTAACAGGACTCAAAGTGCTTTACAAACACGAAAACAATGCACATAATGGTACTTGTGTATTATAGCGGCGCCCCCGATTTCCATCGCGCAATGTTTTAATCGCATTGCATCGCATGCCATGCACCTGATTTTTGCCCCCTATACGATGAAAGATTGTATAAGCACCCTAAAGGGTGCTTTTAAGCACCATAATGGGTGCTTACAATGTTAAATGCACCCCCACGCCACCCCCCCACTATAAACGTGAACCCGAAGCGTGGCGAGCGCAGCGAGCCCGCGAGGGGCGGCGGTACGCGTCCTCCGACCTTTTCATACCCCCACTATCTACGTCGGCGTGGAGTTGAGAATAGAATAGTGTGGTGAGCGCAGCGAGCATCCGAGCCTGAAGCGTGGCGAGCGCAGCGGATACCTTCACAGGTATCGGAGTCCCCTCGCGGCCTTCACAGGTATCCGCGTCCGCTCGCCACACTTTCTATTCTCAACTCCATGCCGACGTGGATAGTGGGGGTATGAAAATGTTGGAGGACGCGTACCGCCGCCCCTCGCGGGCTCGCTGCGCTCGCCACGCTTCGGGTTCATGTTTATAGTGGGGGGGTGGTGGGGGGGTGCATTTAACATTGTAAGCACCCATTAGGGTGCTTATACAATGTTTAATCGCATTGCATCGCATTGTATGGCATTGTATGCCATATACAATGTCATACAATTTTAAAATTGTATGGCATTGTACAATATCGCGTCGCATCGCATACCATCCTATGCCTTATGGTATGCGATGCGATGGGCGCCGCCAAAATACACAAGTACCCACATAATACATAGGATTTGGGTAGTACAGCAATAGGTAGGTCACATACAGTAGACATAAGAGAAAACCTTATGTAGGATTGGTCCAGGCATTTTGAATAATAACTTCCACCAGTTGTGTATTCCACACTAACAAGGTACCAGGTGAGGCAGCCATCTTGGGTGCACTGCATGGGGTTACCCTGGATAGTATAGGTTACCCCTAGAAGAGATTACACAAAATAGTGTGATTGCAGTGTAGAGTAAAGTGTAGAGGATGTGGTTTGTTTCACTAAAGCAACAGTGGAGACAGTTGTTGCCCATGGGATGAAAAAGACCATTATGCAGCCTTTGTAAAGCCATAGTAAGCAGGGGTAAGGACGTCAACCACCTAGAAATTCACATCCTCCGTTATACATCACTTTGCAGCATATTCATCAAAACTCAAAAATGAATGTCAAATTCAGAAACTGACTAAAAGTGTAATCAGTCCAGAGACACCTAGATCCCTTTTCTCTCTTGTATCCAAGCACCTGCAATCCACACCACCAACACCCTCATCGTCACTTGCCTCCTCAATCAGGACTGGACGTATTTTCCTGGGCACATCCAGCGTTTTCGTGGGTACGCCCAGGAAGAGCTGGACATTCCTGCCTGCCTCCTACATGCCCCCCCCCCCCCCCCCACTGCGAGGGTCTCAGAGTCTATGCAAGTCTCCAAGGGTGCCAACAGTGAAGACCTGTGCAGGCCATCAACATCGGTCCCTGTTGCGAATTCGCAGCCGACCGATAAAACCAGAATTACCGCCTTAATCCTAGATATAAGCCTGTATCTTTTTTTTCCGATGGGCACAAATCTGAAGTGCAAAGAGCTGTCGGTGAGAAAATTGACAGCTCATGCTAAAACTAGATTTTCCAAACACACCCGCTACAATTACTGAGATGTCTACTGTCACTGCATATGATGCTGTCTCTATTGAAAGAAAGGTGGAGGATTATTTCAGTGACAGCATCCAAGTAGGCTACAGTGTTTCTTCATTGCAATTTAATATTTGGTACAGCACCCCTGTACAGCACAGGAGCGCCCCTTTACAGCACAGGACAGCACCCATTTGCAGCACAGGACAGCACCCCTTTACAGCACAGGACTGTATTTACCCAGCACACAGTGCAGCGCCACTTTATTTTTTAAAGCACACAGGACAGCGCCCCTTTATTTTTACAGTACACAAGTTAGCGCCCCTTTATTGTTTATTTTACAGCACAGGGTAGCGCCCCTTTACAGCAACAGCACACAGGACAGCAACCCTGCATTATTATTTCTACGGCGCGCACAGGACAGCACCCCTTTATTTTTACAGCACACAGAGAAGCGCCTCTTTATAATTATTTTTTACAGCACACAGAGCAGCACCCCTTTACAGCAACACCACAGCAGCCGTGTATTATTACAACAGCGCACAGGACAGCAATCCTGTATTATTATTTCTATGGTGCACACAGAACAGCATCCTTTATTTTTACAGCACAAAGTGCAGCTCCTTTTTATTTTGACAACACCCCAGTCCAGCACAGGATGACAACAGCACCCTGTACAGCACAGCACAGCACCCCTTCACACAGCACAGGCCAGCACAGGAGAACAGTAGCACAAAGGGGAGCACCCCAATACAGTACCCCAATCCAGCACTCCAAGACAGCACCAAGCACCCACCTCACTCCACCCGCAGACAGACAGCCAGAGGTCCATCCTCTATCCTCTCCAATGCTGGATTGAAGATTGCGATGATCGGTGGGGTTTTATATTGGATCCAAAACCCTGCGAGAATCCGAGAGCAGGATGATGACATTTCACCTAGATCTGGGATCCGAGTCTGGCGAGAAAACCCGGGCTGGATTCGGATCCCGCCTCGGATCGGGAATTTTGGCGGGGATCTGATCTCGGAGAACTGAACCCGCTCCTCCCTAGATATTATTTATTTCCAGCTAGAGCTAATAGGATTTGTCCCATAATGACATTACATAAAGTTATATATGAGTCCATTTAATTTTATTGTGTAGTTTATGCTATGGAATCTCATCGTCTGACATTTATTTGATGCTACAGCATCACTTGCTCTAGTCGAGCTTAATGTTATTTTAACCGCATGACCCACATCATCCTCTACATAATGTTCTGGTCTTGATCTTCCAATAATAGGAACTGGCCTTGAAATTAATTAGGCTTAGAATGAAAAATGAAAATACATAGAAATAATGGGATCTAGTAGACCATGATGGGATAAATGGAAGCTAGGGACTAGATGACATTAGAATTGATAGAAGTCGGAGGACACCGATATAACCGTTTATTGCAAACCAGAAATCCACTGTCGTCATAGCACCCACTCTTTGAAAGCTAATGATTTTGCTTGAAGTTAAAGAAACAAAATCTGATTGGTCACTGTTTTGTTTCAGTTGAGGAAGTGTGAATCAGCAGAACAAGCCATATTCTAAATGTGTCGCAATCCCCTTTGTTCCCCATCCACACACCAGCTCCAATTTGGTTTCTCCTGCTGATAGGCTATTAAGTGGCTTTATTGTGAGAACAATGTCTTTGCCTTTCATGTAAGTGGCCATTCTCTTCAATCTTCCAGGTAGCCTTTGTGGTTGGTGGAAGACCTGCTGTTCCACTGGTAGAGGGGATCAGGCTGACGGCGCTGGTGGCCTCCCAGCTCAGTAGGTATTTTTTGTTTTGTTTTAGAATTGAGTAATTCAGGTCTGTCTTAGCATTGTTAAATATAGGCAACACGAACAGTTTCTTTTCAACCTGTCTAATTTTTTTGAGCTTGAAAAATGTTTTTAAATATATTAATAAAGGTCTGGCGTTACACAAAGTACTTATAGAGGTGGTAATGAAAGACTGTTGAGGTATTGCACTATGTGCCCAAATATACCTGCACCCACCCAGGTAATGCTCATCTCAAAGAGTACAAGAAAACCGTTTTCCATTAAGCACCGTTTCCTTGCCGCAAGTACTAATTAGGGTGGCCAATCCCGGGAGCGGGATCCTGGGTTTTGGCCCTTAAATTGCTGGGATTGGGATTTCGGAATTAGACTAATATGGGGTAGAGTCTGAGCACCCAATTAGAGGCTGCCTGCAGCTCCTGTATGATGACGTAGTAAGAGGTCATGTTGTGCCGCACTGCTGAAGCCCATGCCCGCCCCACTCCTGGTCGCACCAACCCCCCCCCTCCCGTTTGGGGTTGCAAGGGCAGTTTGCTTTTATTAGGGGCGCCAATCATGGGAACCCGGGGAATGCTGGGATTGAGCATATTTCAATCCCAAATCCATGGATTGGGAAAAATACCATAGATTTGGCATCCCTAGTAATAATGGCCCTTATTCTGGTTGGTGCGGTAATATCCGCGTGCGTTCGTGCTGCCGATGTTTTGTGCCTGCGCATGTGCAGAGGCGTCTCTGCGCATGTGCGAGCAGGGCGTACGGCCAAATCCCGCATGAAATGTGAACACTCCGACCAGGGGGTGGAGAGGGGCGTGAAGGGCTATTTGGGCTCATTACCATATGCGTACGCCACGCGTTTCATGGGAGTTCCCATGAAAATGCTGGGCGTACGTATGGTAATGCGGCCGTGACGCACGTGTAGAGGGCGGACATATGACATCGCCGGATGTCAGCTGCCCGCCCAGATCCCTGCTTTTGCACGGAAAAATGTCCGTGTGGTCTGAGGTTGCGGGAGCTGGTGGACCACTCGGTCCTGCATTCGATGGTCTGCGACCATCGAATGATGGGGGAGGTTCCCTGAGATGGAGGAGGCGTATTCCATGAAAAATACACGTGCGGTCCGTTCGGACAGCTTCTTGCCGCGTACGGACGGAGTTGGCGATCCGTATGGAAGGCGGGGTTTCGCACGCACGGTCCTGGCCGCATATTCGGATCCGGCCGCACCGATCAGAATAAGGGTAATGTGTCTAAACTCTATACCGGAAAAACAAACTACATTTTTTCTTCAAAAACAGAACCACGTGAGAACACAACAGTCTTTCTTCTTGGCAGGGCAGAACAGGCAGCAGCTCAATTACTCATTAAAATATAAGCATATTATAAAGTTCCCCTAAAAAAATAATGATAGTACATCACGATCTTTCGCCAGAGACTGATGTGAATGATTAAATATTCTGTGCAAATGCGTATAAAGTTTGGAGAACAACTAAAAATAACGTAATAGACTAAGAACACATTAAATAATTCTCTAGAATGTTCACAAAATGGAAGCCACATTGGCGGCATGATAAAACCTGTTCAAAGGAATCCTGTTTATTTTGGAGCTTTGGGCAATTTGTCTCCTGCCTTGAATGATACACACACACACACACACACACACACACACACACGCTAAACACCTCATAGACATGCATTAGGGTACAAAACTCAACAAAGTGTAAACGGGAACGCGCTACATCTGTTTGGAAAAAACTTTTTCCTGAGGTTTCGGAATAAAAAAAAAAATTCATATCAGTTTTGATACAAAACCACATGTGATATTCTAAACTGACAAATAAGCAAAAATGAACGCTCAAGAACAAGTCTTAAATAAATCTATCCGCGCATAAAGGAAAACAACTTAGCGGTTCTTACATCAGCTCTGCTCTGTATGTACAACAATGTTTTTTGCAGACTACACTTAAGATCAGTCACTTAGCTCGATATAATTTAAAACCTCCTCCTAATGCACTGAGAGGCATCAGAGCCGAGGATGTGAGGGATAAGCCTGTAATCTGTAGCACATGCGGAGCGCGGCACATTGCTCGGAAAAAAGTTATTCTTCAATGATAAGTACTTGACTCACTTCCCACCAGTAGGCAATTAAGCTTTTAAGAGGGATTAGCCCTCTCAACCATTTCTTGCATAGCCTTCATTTGGTACAGGAAGATGAAAAACAAACTTTAACAGTAAGCGCAAAAAAAAACAAAAAAAAAGTAAAGTGTTAATCAATAGTTTCCAGATCGCCGCAATATTTTATGTTACGTCCTAAATCTCTAAGATTCAATATCGTATGTTCTTGGAGTGTGTGAGGAGCTACTGGAGGAACCTCATACAAACACAAGGGTAAGGGGCCAAATGCACTGAGCTTCAAAAGTGATACGATGGAGAGTGATAAACAACCAACCAATCAGCTCCTGTCTGACATTTTTAGAACACAGCCTGTTATATGGCAGGCAGTATCTCATTGGCTGGTTGTTTATCACTCTCCATTTTATCACTTTTAAAGCTTAGTGCATCTGGCCCACCGTACTAAGGGCCAGATACTGGTACTAAGCTTCAAAAGTGATAAAATGGAGAGTGATTAACCACCAGCCAATCAGCTCCTACCTGCCATGTCACAGGCTGCGTTTGAAAAATAAAAGGTAGTAGCTGATTGGTTGATGGTTTATCAGTCTCCATTTTATCACTTTTCAAGGCTTAGTGCATCTCACCCTAACTGAACACAGATAGTGCATGATGAGGTTATAATGCGAACCACTGTGCCAACAGTACAGACCCAAGATAACGACCACCGTCTTGCATTACACAGGACCAACTTCACCAGGAAGAAGAGCACTGCATGAAGCATCCTTTGGACCATCTAGGCAGCTCTGTAGTAGCTGTAGGTGCAATGGGACCATCATGGTGCCAAGCAAGAGCCCTACTTCCAGTGCCACAGCACCACAAGCCCACCTCTAGTTACAGAACTTCCTCCACCAATTACACTGGCCAACAAGTCTATAGTCAAGGATATTTGAATGAATTAAGGGTAATTTCATGGTACTGATTCCAAATATACCATTAGTTTTCCCATATTGGCTCTAGTTTTTGAGATCTTGCATATACTCTGAAATTGAAGATTCCCCATAAACGCTTTAGACCTTCTTGTCTTTGCAGATGTGTTTTGATCTTCATTGTGTTCTTACTTAATCTGGAACTTTTAGTTAGGGCCTTATTCTGCTTGGTGCGGTCCGTTCTGTCTTCTTTCGGAGGGCGCTTTTTAGCTATCTGCGTATGCGTAGGCAACGAAAATGCGCATGTGCAACTTAGTGTCTGCGCACTCGTTCTCACCAACACCATCTAGAAATGTGCACCGAACTCCCTCGGGAAATATGGGCGTAACATGGGCGTCATGTGGGCGTACACAAGGGCGCGGTTTCCAAGTGGGCAAAACTGGGCGAAAATCTGGGCATACACGTGGGAGTGCACGAACAGTGGTAGGTGTGCATTCGGACTGGACACCGAGTGCAAGCGAACCAACACGCCAGAAATCTGCGGAGTCCATAAGCAAGTTTCATTTCTCGGAGAGCACTGGTTCATGCGCTAGGCATTCGGATCGCCCAATTAGTACGGCCGCACCTTAAACACTTGCAGCTGACCACAATACAACCCACTCCTCTACTCATAAGTGATTAATTACGCTCTTTTCACAGGTTCAATTGGAAGCATTGCTGCCTAAATGGCCCATTACAACACTTAACATGATGTAAGGGTTAATCTAAAGTGCAAGTAATGTGTTTAATTATCAATTAGGAAGTAATTGATTACATTTAAAAATAATCTATGTGTTATGAGGTTGGCTAATTGGATAAGTGTGTCATGTTGCAGAAGCATGACTTCCGAATAGATTAGTGAGGTTTGCGGAAATACACCGAATCGGTGCGTATGGCCAGCTTCCTGTCCGTTCGGACGCAGTAAAACCGTGCAGAATCTTTGTGTTCCCACCGCACACGCACGTTTAGATGCAGTCCGAAGACACTCCCTCTTCTTAGCGAGTCCGTACGAAGGGATGCGGACGACCTGTCGGCGTGTGTTCTTAGAATGTCCGCCGTACGTGTCGTTCGGTCATTTCCGAAAGAATTCAGAACAGACTGCACCAAGCAGAATAAGGCCCTTAGTAAGGTGCTAATATGAGCATAAAAGTACACTTTCTTCACAGTCACTTGGACAGATTTACAGTTAATTTAGGCGACTATAGTGAGCAAGGTGAGAGATTTCACCAAGACATAAAAGTGATGGAGGAAAGGTACCAGGGTAGAGGGGACAGGAATATGATGGCTGATTACTGTTGGGGTCTTATGCGTGACTGTAAAGATCACTCTTATAAAAGAAAACCATACAAGCAGCGTTTTTAAAGCAATAAATGTCAAATGTTTACCATGTTTATATTTTGTTTCATTAAATAAATATATTTATTTATTTATTTATTTAATGAAACAACATATAAACATGGTAAACATTTGACATTTATTGCACAGAAACAATAAAACACCCAAATCTAACTCTCTGCACATTGTTACATCTGCCCCACCTGCAGTGCACATGGTTTTGTCAATTAGAGAGTGATTGTACCTTTCCGAGTGAATCAGAATAACCCCCAAAGTTTTATCTAACACTGCTAGCGGAACTAATGGACAGCCAATGCCAGGTACTCCCACAGTTTGGGAGAACTCACCCCATATAGTAATGTTAACCAATATCATTTCAAACTCAAACATGCAAAGTTATTTTGTACTGATTGGATAGTTTTTATGTGGCAATGGGCCTTATTCTAGTTCACTCTTAGAGGCAAATTCCTTCTCAAATGGACAAAACCATGTGCACTGCAGGTGGGGCAGATGTAACTTGTGCAGAGAGAATTAGATTTGGGTCGGGTTTTACTTCAAAGTGAGATCGATATTGCAGTGTAAAAATAATGCAGCCAGTATTTTCCCTGCACAGAAACAAAATAACTCACCCAAATCTAATTCTATCTGCACCTGTTACATCTGTGAACCAAATAAAAATGAAGAAATCTGCTCCCCCAACCTAGAGGTATTGTCTCTGCAGGCAAATGGAACAGGAAGCCTATCCACTGCAACAGAAGATAATGCCAATCAAAACCGAATAGATATAGGCAGAAAGATGAACATAGCTAGCAGCAGGAGAAGCACAAACACAACTTTAAGAGCTATGTGTGCAAATGCTAGGAGCTTAGGAAATAAAATCCCAGAACTAATTGCAATAATGACAAGGGATGAACTGGATATTGTGGCTATTACAGAGACATGGTGCAATGAAAATCATGACTGGGACATGGCTATACCAGGATATACTTTATTTAGGAAGGACAGAATGGGAAAAATTGGAGGAGGGGTTGCAATATATGTGAAAAAATATATAAAGACTACCTTAATACAAAGTATTGAAGAAAAAACAGAGGCCCTTTGGGTGACCATAGAAACAGGGGAGAAGGCGATTCTTCATATAGGGGTGTTCTACAGACCACCAGGTCAGGAAAAGGAACTAGACAAGAGCCTATTACAGGACATCAATAAAATGGCATTAAAAGGAGAGGTGATAATCATGGGAGACTTTAATCTACCTGATGTAAACTGGGAAGTAGGGACACCAGAAGTAGGGACATGCTGAATTCCTTGCAAGGAGCATCCCTCCAACAATTGGTGAGAGAGCCCACTCGTAAAGACGCAATATTAGACTTAATACTTACAAATGGTGACAGAATATCTGACATAAATGTGGGTGAAAATCTGGGATCCAGTGACCATCAAGCAGTATGGTTCAAAATAAAGACAGAGACTGACTCATCGCACACAAAAACAAAGGTGTTAGATTTTAGGAAGGCTGATTTTGTAGAGATGGGAAACTCTGTAAGGGATTCTTTGGCAGAGAGGAAGGAGTGCAGGATAAGTGGGAAGGAGTGCAGGATACGTGGGAAAAATTAAAAAGTGCAATTCTAAAAGCAACAGAACTTTGTGCCAAAAGAGTTAGGAAAAACACAGGAAAAAGAAAGCCATTGTGGTTTGCAAAAGAAGTAGCAAGTATTGTGAAAGCAAAAAAGTTGGCCTTTAAGAAATTTAAGCAGACGCAGAAGAATGAGGACAAAGAGGTGTATCTTGTTAGACAGAAGGAGGCTAAGAAGGTAATCAGATGTGCAAAAGCACAGGCTGAAGAGAAAATGGCCCAGTCAGTGGGTAAAGGGGGGAAAACTTTTTTTAGGTATATAAGTGAAAAGAGAAAAACAAAAAGTGGAATAATTAGACTGAAGACAGAGAGTGGAAGTTTTCTTGAGGGGGGCAATGTAATAGCAGATAATATTTATAATTATTTCTGCTCAGTATTCACTGCTGAAAGAGAGGGGAAGGGGCCACAGTTAAGTTGCAAGTATAGTCAGAAAACTGAGGGAGAGACAAGTACATTTACAGAGGAGAAAGTCCTCACAGAACTCTCAAAACTGAAAGTTGATAAATCAATGGGGCCAGATGGGATACATCCAAGGATACTAAAAGAGCTTAAAGGGGAGCTGGTAAAACCAATAACAGAATTATTCAACCAGTCACTAGCTACTGGAGTAATCCCAGAGGACTGGAAAACAGCGAATGTAGTCCCACTGCACAAAAGTGGAAGCAAGGAAGATGTAAGCAACTATCGACCAGTGAGCCTTACATCAGTAGTAGGGAAATTGATGGAAACACTCTTAAAACAAAGAGTTGTAGAATATCTCAAAACCAGCAATTTACAGGATCCAAAACAGCATGGGTTTACTGGGGGAAGATCATGTCAAACAAATCTTATTGACTTTTTTGACTGGGTGACTAAAGTAATAGATCAAGGTGGGGCTGTAGATGTAGCTTATCTAGACTTTAGTAAAGCTTTTGACACTGTCCCACATCGCAGACTGTTAAATAAACTTGAAAGCTTGGGATTGGATTCTAAGATAGTTGAATGGATAAGAGCGTGGTCAGTGCCGGTGCAAGCACTTTCACCGCCCCAGGCAAAATGTGTGTGTGTGTGGGGGGGTCCGGGCGCCGCTCACCTGGGGGGGGGCTGACCCGCCTCCCAACTGCTCAAGCGTCCAGGGTGCGGGCTGCTGTCGCGCTGCTCATTTGATCCATGGGGGGGTGCAGCAGATCCACCGCTTACAGGCTCCAGGTGTGGGGGGTGCGGGAAGCCGCCCGGCAGCTCAGTTGCTCCATGGGGGGTGAGGCAGACTTGCCGCTAACAGGCTCCAGCGAGGGGGGTGCGGGCAGCCGCCCCGGCAGCTCAGTTACCGGCGTGCGCTGGATTCATCTTCTCAAGGGTGGGGCGGGGGGGCTTTGGGGGGTGCGGGCAGCCATCAGGCAGCGCAGTTACTCCACGGGGGGTGTGGCAGACCTGCCGCTCACAGGCTCCGGAGGGGGGAGGGTGCGGGCAGCAGCCCGGCAGCTGTTACTCAGTTACTGCTGTGCGATAGGTTCATCTACTTCAGGGGGGAGTGAGGTCATCCTCACACCACAACGCCGCCGCATTACCCCCATCCCAGCTCCCTTCATGCCGCCCTCCATTGGCCGGCGCCCTAGGCAATTGCCTAATGCTGCCTAGTGGTGGCGCCGGCCCTGAGCGTGGTTGCAGGACAGAAAACAGAGAGTTGTTGTTAGGAACAGGGAGATCTCGCCTACCCTAACTCCGTTGTCACCCCTTGGAGTTGGCGGATGCGTGCTAAGCTAACCTTCACCAATAATAGCCGCGTTCGTGGGAGCCCGTTAGTCAGGCTCCCACCCCGATGCCACCTGGCCTTACTAGTGACAACGCAGCCGCCAAGGCCAGAGGTAAACAAGGGGAAATCTACCTAACAACCAAGAAGGCGAGAACCACCCTGCCCCACAGAGGGGGTGCCAGTGGATAGCAGTCTAAGCTGGGGCCCGCTGTGCTAATGCTGTTGGCAACGGGTAAGACAATGTACCGTGGCCAAGCTGACCGGTATCACTATACACGAGGTGTACCCAGATGCTAAGCAGGAGTAACAATACACGGTATGCTGACACAATCAGAACTGCTGACGCGTGTAACAATACACAATATGCTGACACAATAAGAACTGCTGACGGGTGTAACAATACACAATATGCTGACACAATAAGAACTGCTGACGGGTGTAACAATACACAATATGCTGACACAATAAGAACTGCTGACGGGTGTAACAATACACAATATGATGATACAATAGATAAATGACAAGTAGGGAGACAAGGAGTGGGAATCTCCCAACTTATCTGAAAACCAAGAGATCAGCAGGCAGACACAGGCAAGGATCCTGGAGGCAGCCAGGAACAGGTACTGGAAACAGGAGCCAAGCGTAGACAGGAGCCTGGAACCGGAAACACTCAGGACGCCAAATCAAGAGCTATAGCCGGCGTCTGAGTGCCCCAGCAATCTAGTTTAAATAGCGCGCCAAGCACTACCCTGACGCTGCGTGCGGCGTCATGCACACCCCTTCCTCCCTGCGGCCGCCAGGCGTCCCCCGTCGCCTTGGCAACCGCTGCGGCAGGGGAGGAAGGGGTTGTACGCCGGCAGCCTGATGCCCGTCATCGCCCGCCGGAAGCTCCCGGCTGATGACGCGACGGCGTCGAGGTAACCCGGCAACCGCCGGAAGCACTTTAGAGGAGACTGCCGGGCGAGCGGAGGCGCTGCCCGTGCAGCTCCTAACAGTACCCCCCCCTTGAGGAGGGGTCACCGAACCCTTAGACCCAGGTTTGAACGGGAAGGTCTTAAAAAACTCTGCTTTGAGCCTGGGCGCATGTAACAATCGCTCAGGCACCCAAGACCTCTCCTCTTCTCCGAACCCTTTCCAATGGACCAAAAACTTCAGTTGACCCCGAACGACCTTGGAATCCAATATCTGCTCTACTATGAATTCTTTGTGCCCTTGAATGAGGACTGGTTTGCGGTTCGGAGCAGGCCCTGATTGGAGAGCCATCGAGGCTGGTTTAAGAAGAGAACAATGAAAGACATTATTGATTCCCAGTGCTCTGGGGAGCTGCAACCTAAATGCCACCGGATTGACTTGAGCCGGGATCAGAAATGGACCGATGAACCTGGGTCCTAATTTTGGGCATCTCTGGCGAAGCTTGATGTGGCGAGTAGACAACCACACCTTTTGCCCCACTCGGAAAAAACATGGTCTCCTATGTTTGTCAAAAAAATTTTTCGAACGTGCCGAAGACTGCCTAAGAGCCAAATGAACCTTTTGCCATGACTTCCTAAGGAAGGACACTGTGGAGAAGGGCGACCGAGAGGAATCCCTTGGAACAAAGAAGGAGTTGCACTTGGGATGGAACCCGAAATTACACAAAAAAGGCGAGCTCTTGGAGGCCACATGATAAGAGTTGTTATAAGCAAATTCTGCCAAAGGTACCAGCTCCGCCCAATTTCTCTGACATTTGGAGACGAAGCAGCGTAAATATTGCTCCAGGGCCTGATTGACCCTTTCGGTCTGTCCATTGGACTGTGGGTGATGCCCGGAAGAAAGACTGACCTGTATTCCTAAACCGGAACAAAAACTTCTCCAGAACCTGGCCACAAACTGAGACCCCCTGTCTGAAACTATATCCAAGGGAAGGCCATGGAGTCTGAAAATATGAGAGATAAAGAGCTGTGCCAACTCTTTAGCAGTGGGGAGTTTACGCAAGGGTATAAAATGTGCCATTTTGCTAAAGCGGTCGACCGTGACCCAAATGGTGGTAAAACGAGTAGAAGAAGGAAGGTCGACAATGAAGTCCATAGAAATATGGGACCATGGCCTTTCTGGAATGGATAACGGCAGGAGTGTACCCACTGGTGATGATCTGGAAGACTTATGTCGAGCACAGACCGGACAAGAAGAGATAAACAGAGCAACATCCTGTTTTATGGTGGGCCACCAAACCGCTCTGGACAAGTGCTCAAGGGTCTTGGTAACGCCAGGGTGTCCAGTGACCCTACTGGAATGGAATGAAAGTCTTTGAGGACCAATTTTCTGAGATGTTTTGGAATAAACAGTCTATTATGTGGAGTCCCCTGAGGAGCAGAAGGCTGGGAAGCCAGGACACGGGAGGCCAAGTCCTGAGTCAGACCCGCAAAAATGACAGAAGACGGGACAATGGGTGTATCTTTAAGTCCAGCACTCTGACAAGTCTGGAAACTACGAGATAACGCATCAGCTTTGACATTTTTGGGGCCGGGTCTGAATGTAATGATGAATTGAAACCTGGTAAAGAACAACGCCCACCGGGCTTGTCGTGGGTTTAATCGTTTAGCCGACTCGATGTAGGCTAAGTTTTTATGGTCAGTGATCACAGTGATGATGTGTTTGGCCCCTTCAAGCCAATGACGCCACTCCTCGAAAGCCCACTTAATGGCCAACAATTCACGATTCCCGACATCATAGTTCCTTTTGGCTGTGGAGAACTTGCGGGAGAAGAAGGCGCAAGGATGAATTTTCTGATCATGAATGTCCTTCTGAGAAAGGACAGCTCCAGCCCCTACATCCGAGGCGTCAACCTCCACAAGGAAAGGAATTCTGGGATCCGGGTGATGTAAGACAGGAGCTGAGCAGAAGGCCTTCTTTAACTTATGAAAGGATTCGATGGCCTGTGGGGACCAAACTTCTGGATTGGCTCCCTTGCGAGTCAGTTCCACAATGGGGGCAACAATGTCAGAAAAGGAACGGATGAATCTCCGGTAATAATTGGAGAATCCTAAGAATCTTTGGATGGCCTTAAGATTGTTTGGACGAGCCCAGGACATGATGGCCTGAACCTTGCTGGGGTCCATGGAAAAACCCTTAGGAGAGATGACATAACCCAGAAATGAGACTTGAGCAATTTCGAATTCACACTTTTCGAGTTTGGCGTATAATTGATTCTCACGCAACTTCTGAAGGATCAGGCGGACGTGTTGCCGATGTTCAGGAAGTGACTTGGAAAAAATCAAAATGTCGTCTAAGTAAACCACAGCAAATACCCCCAGGTACGGCCGGAGTACTTCATTGATAAAATCCTGAAAGACTGCAGGAGCGTTGGCCAAGCCAAACGGCATCACAAGATATTCGTAGTGACCTGAATGTGTGTTAAAGGCTGTCTTCCACTCATCTCCTTTTCTAATCCTGATGAGGTTATGTGCTCCTCTAAGATCAATCTTGGAAAACACCATCGCCTCCCGGATTTGATCAAATAAAACAGAGATGAGTGGTAACGGATAGGAATTTTTTACAGTAATTTTGTTCAAGGCCCTATAGTCTATACAGGGACGTAAAGATCCATCTTTTTTTTCAACAAAAAAAACCCCTGCACCTACGGGAGATTTAGAGGGACGAATGAATCCTTTTTCAAGACTCTCACTTATGTATGAATCCATGGCCTGGGATTCAGGTGCTGAGAGGGCATATAGACGTCCCTTGGGTAATCTGGCATTGGGAACTAAGTCTATGGCACAATCAAAGGGACGGTGCGGGGGCAACGTATCTGCTTCCTTCTTGGAAAACACATCGGCAAAGTCTCTGTAGGGTACGGGTATAGAAGAAAAAACGGGAAGAACAAGACGAAGAGGAAGAGAGAGACAATGATCAGAACAGGAAGAGCCCCAACGTGTGATTTCTCCTGTGGACCAGTTGATACTGGGATTGTGCTTCCTAAGCCATGGTAACCCCAGGACGAGTGGCGTGAGTGGACAGTGAAACAACAGAAAAGAAATCTCTTCCGAATGAAGAGCCCCCACCGAAAGCTGAAGAGAAGGGGTGCACGCGGTAACACTGCCGTTGGAGAGTGGCTGACCATCCAGACCACAAACCGACAAGGAATTGACCAGGGGAATGGGTTTGAGCCCCAACGAACAAACCAGACCCCTGTCAATAAAATTGCCGGCTGCACCGCAATCAACAAAGGCAGTGGTAGCGACAGTGCAATTATTACAGGTGACAGAAACCTGAATAATGATCGAGTCTAGGGGAGAAAAACAAGATAGGCCCAAGTGAGTTTCCCCAAACCCACTTAGGCCCTGTCTTTTCCCACCTTCAACGGACAGACCACTGCACGGTGACCCTGACCTCCACAATACAGACAGAGACCCTTCAGCCTCCTACGATTCTTTTCTGCGGCAGATAAACGTGTAGCCCCAATCTGCATGGGTTCGTCACAAGCAACCTCCGAGGTCTCCCCCAGTGATGATGAGGGATATATCCCGGAAACCCTTTCCCTCTGGTGTTCCCGGAACCTCCGATCTACCTTGATGGCTAATTCCATAATTTCATCAAGGGAGGTCGGGGTAGGGTAGTGAACCAATGCATCTTTTAACGTTTCAGATAAACCAATGCAAAACTGGCTGCGGAGTGCTGGGTCATTCCAACCAGAGTCAATGGCCCACCTCCTGAATTGGGTACAATAAACCTCTGCGTTACTCTGACCCTGCCGTAGTGCCCTCAGGTTGGCTTCGGCTGAGGCTGAGTCTGGGTCGTCGTAAAGCAACCCCATGGCAGAAAAAAAAAGCATTCACAGAGGTAAGGGCCTCGGACCCTGCGGGAAGGCCGAACGCCCAGGTCTGTGGGTCCCCTTGTAACAGGGAGATAACCATTCCCACACGCTGGGATTCCAAGCCGGAGGAGGCCGGGCGGAGTTTGAAATAAAGTTTACACGACTCTCTAAAGTTAAAAAACTGGGAACGCTCCCCGGTAAACCGGTCCGGGTGACTCAACTTGGGTTCGGGGTTTCTGGATGAGGATAAGACCCCTTTTTCCCGTTCCTCTTGTGAGTTTACCCCAAGGGTCAATTTCTGAAGCTCTTGAGTCAGGGTATGCATCTGCCCCGCCAAAGCGTGATTAGCAGCCTGCTGGGCCGGATCCATGATAGCTGACTGGAAGCTGGGTGAAGTATGGGGCCGGCTATAATGTTAGGAACAGGGAGATCTCGCCTACCCTAACTCCGTTGTCACCCCTTGGAGTTGGCGGATGCGTGCTAAGCTAACCTTCACCAATAATAGCCGCGTTCGTGGGAGCCCGTTAGTCAGGCTCCCACCCCGATGCCACCTGGTCTTACTAGTGACAACGCAGCCGCCAAGGCCAGAGGTAAACAAGGGGAAATCTACCTAACAACCAAGAAGGCGAGAACCACCCTGCCCCACGGAGGGGGTGCCAGTGGATAGCAGTCTAAGCTGGGGCCCGCTGTGCTAATGCTGTTGGCAACGGGTAAGACAATGTACCGTGGCCAAGCTGACCGGTATCACTATACACGAGGTGTACCCAGATGCTAAGCAGGAGTAACAATACACGGTATGCTGACACAATCAGAACTGCTGACGGGTGTAACAATACACAATATGCTGACACAATAAGAACTGCAGACGGGTGTAACAATACACAATATGCTGACACAATAAGAACTGCTGACGGGTGTAACAATACACAATATGCTGACACAATAAGAACTGCTGACGGGTGTAACAATACACAATATGATGATACAATAGATAAATGACAAGTAGGGAGACAAGGAGTGGGAATCTCCCAACTTATCTGAAAACCAAGAGATCAGCAGGCAGACACAGGCAAGGATCCTGGAGGCAGCCAGGAACAGGTACTGGAAACAGGAGCCAAGCGTAGACAGGAGCCTGGAACCGGAAACACTCAGGACGCCAAATCAAGAGCTATAGCCGGCGTCTGAGTGCCCCAGCAATCTAGTTTAAATAGCGCACCAAGCACTACCCTGACGCTGCGTGCGGCGTCATGCACACCCCTTCCTCCCTGCGCCCGCCAGGCGTCCCCCGTCGCCTTGGCAACCGCTGCGGCAGGGGAGGAAGGGGTTGTACGCCGGCAGCCTGATGCCCGTCATCGCCTGCCGGAAGCTCCCGGCTGATGACGCGACGGCGTCGAGGTAACCCGGCAACCGCCGGAAGCACTTTAGAGGAGACTGCCGGGCGAGCGGAGGCGCTGCCCGTGCAGCTCCTAACAGTTGTAGTAAACGGAGTACAGTCAAAGGAGGAAAAGGTTACAAGTGGAGTACCCCAGGGATCTGTACTTGGACCGGTGCTCTTTAATACTGTATCTTTATTGGTGATATTGCAAATGGAATTGAGGATAAAATGTGCCTTTTTGCAGATGACACAAAGGTATGCAACAGGGTAGACACACCAGGAGGGGTAAAACAAATGATTGAGGATCTAGGTAGATTAGAAAAATGGTCAAGAGAATGGCAACTACAGATTAATGCCAAAAAATGCAAAATCATGCACTTGGGTCTCAGAAATCCAAAGACTAAATATAGTATAAATGGCACTATAATGGAAACTACTGAGGAAGAGAGGGATCTAGGTGTCACTATTTCAGGGGACTTAAAAGCAGGTAGGCAATGTAACAAAGCAATGAAGAAGGCAAGTCAGATGCTTGGTTGCATAGGGAGAGGTATCAGCAGTAGAAAGAAAGAAGTAATAATCCCACTGTATAGGTCATTGGTACGACCTCACCTAGAGTATTGTGTTCAGTTCTGGAGGCCATATCTCCAGAAGGATATAAATACATTAGAGATTGTACAAAGAAGAGCAACTAAAATGGTGCATGGTCTACATCACAAAACGTACCAGGAAAGACTAAAAGATCTTAATATGTATACTTTAGAGCAGAGAAGGGAAAGGGGGGACATGATAGAAACTTTCAAATATATCAAGGGTTTTAACAAGGTACAGGTGGGAGACATTCTTCACAGGAAGAGGAGCAGCAGAACACGAGGACATGCACTGACACTAGAGGGAGGAAGATTCAGGGGAAATGTGAGGAAGAATTACTTCACAGAAAGAGTAGTAGATAAGTGGAATAGCCCACCATCAGAGGTGGTAGACGCAAATACAGTAGTACAATTTAAACATGCTTGGGACAAGCATATTGATATCCTTACAAAAAAATAAGGATCAAATATGGTTTGAGGTAACATGTTTAAAAAAAGGGGCAGACTAGATGGGCCAAGTGGTTCTTATCTGCCGTCAAATTCTATGTTTCTATGCCCCCTGCAGTGTACATGGTTTTGTCCATCTGAGAAGGAATTTGCCTCTAAGAGTGAACTAGAAAGAAAATTAAATAAAGACTCAATTTTAAAAAAAAAGAGTGAACTAGAATAAGGCCCATGATCTTCCCAATTAGGTCCAATCCTTTCTGCATGGACTGGGTAACCCTGGAAAAGGAGTCTACGTCGGAAGAAATGTCGTGTGCATGGGGGGAACAGAGAGAATTTGTTTTGTTTTCAGTTGTTTTTTTTTCCTGTTGCTCAACTGCAACTTTTTAACTCATCCAACCTATTGAACTATTGGAGAATACTTTGTAATCAGCTTAACGACTTCACCTTCATGAACATCATTTTGGCTGTTACTAACGACTGCTCAGTTTAACATTTCGTGTATAATCCATCTTATGTTAGGATCACTGTAACTCATTCGGGTGGATCACTACTCTTTTTGTGTTTGTACAGTGCTTGCTTTATTGCGTTGGCGCCACTAGGGGCACACCGAGGGGACGCACCCCAATGCCGACTCCTGTTCAGTAATAGGAGCTGGGTGAACCTGGAGCCAGCAGGGTAGCCAACACATTCTCTGTGGGCAGCCTTCGTCTCCTGGACTCTTGCAGTGACAAAAACAGCGGTTTGGGCTTCAAGGCCATGACCCCAACCCATGAGTTTACACCCCTTTTCTGACTGAAGACAATGGCGCACTGGGTTACAAACAGTTAGGAACACCACTGGTGCTATGTTTTTCTTATACCTCAATATATATATATATTTTAGAAAAACAATGACATACATTACCTGTTAATGCAACCTTAGCCAGTTGTCAGACCAAGCTGAACATGTGACACAGTGTCTATAGGGCTGAGTTCTCCTGAGCTGCAGGGGTCCCTTGCATGGGACCCCCACACTTCTGCCACATTGTGGCTAGGGTGTTAGGAAAAATTAGTTTTGGATTTTTAGACTTTAAGCCATACCTCCCAACTGTCCCGATTTTCTCGGAAATGTCAATTTTTTGGGGATGTTTTCACATCCCACCTGGAGCCGGCAGTGTCCCGTGGTGGGGGACAGTTGGGAGCCCCACCTCTCACCCGCATGTGCACAGCATCTATTCCCACAGGCAAAGGGCCTGAGGGCATGGCTCTCACAGAGCTGCTGACCATGCCCCCACAGCGACAAAACAGGGATGTGGCATCGCGGGAGTAAAGCTATTTGCCGCCAGGCCATGCGCCCAAACTTCAGGCGCGCGGCGAAGGATGCCACCGTGGCTTCTTATAAAGTTGGGAGGTATGCTATAAGGCACAGGTTCTCAAACTCGGTCCTCAGGACCCCACACGGTTCATGTTTTGCAGGTCTCCTCACAGAATCACAAGTGAAATAATTAGCTCCACCTCTGGATCTTTTAAAATGAGTCAATGAGTGCACCTGTGCACCTGCTTGGTGATCTGGAAAATGTGAACTGTGTGGGGTCCTGGGGACCAAGTTTGAGAACCACTGCTTTAAGATATAATTGATAATAACACCTAATGGGCTTTAATCACTTTTTCTATAATCAGTTGTTAATGTATTTCATAGAAATATTGCGGGAAATCTAAAAGGATGAGAGATTCAGAAAGTGAGAGCTTTGGTAAAAAAATCTCCAGTTTTTTTTTTTTAAAGCGGCAATCATTTACACTGCAAAACCATTTTGATTTTGCAGTGTAAATGATTGCCGCTTTAAAAAAAAAAAACCTGGAGAATTCTTACCAAAGCTCTCACTTTCTGATTCTCTCATCCTACCACATTGCACCCATTGTGTTCGTTGTGATTTATTTATCTATCTATCACTTTTTCATTGCAGATAATCTGTATTTGGTATTTCTTGGTTACAATGATGGTTCGCCCTTTATTGTTTGTGACATTATTGGAGTTCTTTAGTTTCTCTTTCACAGACATACTGTAATCCTTGTTGTAATTATTTGACATTAGACACACATCCCGGTCATCATGTTGGCATCTGCTACTGTTTTCTCATCATTCAATTTATCTTCGTAGATAGGATAGCCATAGGTCAGGCTTCCCATAATAATTAATCTGGGACCGGATTTACTGCCACTTCTGTTTCTGATTAGCTGAGGACTTCCCCCAGCGTGTCTTATATGATGCCACAGTCAGGCAGCGAGTCTATCACCCTGAGTGGGAAGATCTGTTTCTTTATTTCCCAGCAAAGTCTCAGGAAAGCTGCTAAATCTACCATTACGTGTTTCTAGGACGCGAACGTATCACGGAATAAATTAGTTTTGTTTAACTTTGAAGTCTTTGCTCAGCGTTTTATGCAGAGTGATGGTGGGGGAAGTTGATAGGCTGCGCTATATAAGAAACTGTAAATAAATAAATAAAATAGGCTGATTATCGCTCAGTGCATACACTCGGAGCGGATTCGCAGGAGTGGACGGATTTCCATAGCAGGACACTATGGAAACCATTCATCCCCTCACTCATCTGCTGGTAATACCAGCAGATGAGTGGCGGTGGCTGGCGATGATGTGGGAGTGTGCATGAGCGCTCAACGCCGGGCCGTACTCACTGAGTGGCTTTTAAGCTGGAAGCAGCTAAAAAAGCAAAACTGAGCAGCTTTCAGCTCCAAATCACAGTGTATATGGGCCTATAGGTAGAAAACTAACAGCACGCAGACATAGGACCTTATGCAGGTCAGTTCGCTCCCCCATGCACTTGCATGGGAGGGGGCGATTTTGACATCACAGGGTAAATTCGTCAAACGAAGGGGGGCGGGCGCCTGGACGAGCGGCGGACAGCATTTAAATCACACGAACTTCGCAGCGCTGCGTGTGAACCAGCCCTTGCATGTGTTTTTCTTAAAGGCCCATACACATTGGGTGACTTTGAGCTGAAAGCAGCTCACTTTTACCAATTGAGCTGCTTTCAACTCTAATGCTGCCCAGTGTGTATTGGCAGACGGTGTATTGGCAGGTGGCCACCGTTCGTCTGCTGGTTTTACCAGCAGACTGAACGGTTTTCAAAGCGGCTGGCCAGGGGGAAAATATGCTCAAAGGGATGCGGTCAAAATCCCAGCGGTCAGAATCCCGATGGTCGAAATACTGACGCCGGGATCCAGACAGCCACAATCCCGACATATTCTTCCTCTGTGGGTGTCCACAACACCCATAGACGGAGAATAAATGAATGTGCCGAGTGTGATAACCACCGGTGATATGTTGGTGTGCTGTCTTACCGGTGTTGCCGCTTGGATGGTGGTGCTGCTTCTTCTATGTCAGAGGATTGGAGGCAGGAGACTCAGTGTGGTTCATAAGAGGTTAACACTTTATTTGCATATTACTAAACAACTCATATTCTCAATAACAGTGAATAATGCACGGCGTGCCTGACTGACTACGACTTCAGGGAGTCGCTATATTCTGCGGTTCTAACCGACAACTTCACACCACTGCTCCGTATAATTCACTTTTAACTGTTATACTATAAGACTGTCTAAACTTCACATTCAATATATTGAATATTATATTATATTCACCTATATATTGCATAGGCCAACAGATAATTAATATTGTTGCATAGGTTTAGAATAGACAGATAAGTATTATTATTGCGCAATAATGAATGATTTATAGTGCACTTGGTACCTGGCTGACCCTGGAAAGAGCAATATACTGTAGTCACCATGGTTATTGTCCTTATAGAATCCTTGGAGAGGAAAGTTCAATCACCCCTTAAAAGTCTGGGTGCCGGACGGGGTCCCGACAGTCGGGATCCTGACAGGCATTTACCCGACGTCGGGATCCTGACTGTCAAAACACCGACAGCCGGGTCCACGACCCCCATAGAGGGAGAATAGAATAGGTGGCTCGTGTAACGAGCCACTGTGCCTGCAAAGTGGCGAGTGCAGCGAGCCCGCAAGGGGCTTAGTTGCGCTTACCATGCTGTCTGGGTCTGGCCAGTCGGGATCCCGACTTCGGGCTATTGACTGTCGGAATCCCGACTGTACCCTGACCCCTGTACCACACCCAAAAGTCTAGAGTCTATCACAGAGATCCCAAAGGGTCAGTTCCTGCTTTGGACTATAAACTTGTACTGAATATTTGTAATCCACTGGGTTATGGTCATACGTAGTGAGATAATAAATGTCTTTCCTGCAGCAGTCTTTTGTTCAAGAGGATCCAACTTTAATAGGTTAAAAACAAACCACTGCAGTAGGATATTGGTTAACTCAGCTGCCTCTTCTATAAGCTGTAACCACATGGGCCACTGATACTTCCATCCCCTGCCACTGAGCAATTCTGGAGTTATTCAATACAGTCTATTAACATGACAGTCTTTCTCGGTGTGGCTGGTTAGATTTGGGAGAGGGTCACTTAAAGATGAATTCTGTGTCCCCAACTTCTTATAGTGTCCATTTAAACAACTCACATAAGATCTCAGTATAACCTGCTGTTCCAATAGATCCCCACTGCTCTCTGTGGGGCTCAGGCTGTTGCTGCATAACTGCAGTGAACAGTACTCTGTCTATTAAGCAAGAGGTGTCCCCGGGTTTGACTCACCAAGGGCTAGATTCTGTATGCTTCAAAAGTGATAAAATGGAGAGTGATAAACAGCCAGCCAATCAGCTCCTACCTCCCATGTCAAAGACGGTGTTTGAGAAATGTCAGACAGGAGCTGATTGGCTGGCTGTTTATCACTCTCTATTTTATCACTTTTGAAGCTTAGAGAATCTGGCCCCAAGTCCTTCCTTTTGTGTGCTCAGTCTCTATCAGTGCTGTGCACCTTCTCTCTCACTGCTCTCCTCATGTGCTCTTCTCCTCACATAAGCCCAGAAACGTCCTGTTTTTTTTTCTCTGTCCTGCAACTTTATTTAACAAAATGCAAAAAGCATAGTTTGGCTGGGATAGTGCATTCCCTCCATCCTGGAGGGGTATTTACCAGTCTCATTCAAATAAGCAATTTAATGTATGCATACATATATCACACGAGTGTAGCAATCTTGCAAGGGGCGGCATTGCGCCCTTGTCGGATTGTGGCGGTTGGGATCCCGACGTCAGTGTTTCGACTGCCCGGATTCTGACCACTCGAATCCCATACTGGACCCCTCAGAAAACACCTCACCATTCACTTGAATCTCATTCTAAAAGAACATGCATAAAAAGCCAGGAGCACATTTATTAATGAACAGATATTTGTCTGATATCCCAAGAAAACACTCATATGTAAATGGAATTCTGGGCAAAATTTAATAGGATGAGATATTCAGAAAGTGAGAGATTTGGTGAGAAATCTCCAGGTTTTTTTTTAAAGCAGCAATCATTTACACTGCAAAACCAGTTTGATTTTGCAGTGTAAAATATTGCCGCTTTAAAAAAAATGCAGTTCTTACCAAATCTCTCACTTTCTGAATCTCTCATCCTATTAAATTTCGCCCTCCATTTCTAATGGAGCATACACGGTGAGATCAGAGCCAGATTAAGGTCTAAATGGGCCTGGAGCTGAAAATTATCAAGGGCCTATTATGCGCAATAATAGGGGTTGGGGCCAGCACCTAATAATGTGGGGACGTGACCAGTGTTCTGGTTGGGTGGTCTGCTCATGGGTCTCTATTTGTTTAAATACTTTCAACTAATTATATATGCCTGGAAAAAGCAGGAAGATATATTGGCGGGTGCCCTCCAAAAGGTGCACCCACAGGATGCCGATGTCCTAAAATCCTAAGATACTTGCGGGGTGAGGCGGCACTCCAGTCATAAAAAGAATACTGAAAGACAAAACTTGATAGACAACATTTCAGCACCTTTTATGTGGTCACCTGAGTTTACCACACCATATACCGGGATGCGGTCAATATGCCGGTGGTCGGAATCCCAGTGGTCAAAATACCGATGCCAGAATCCCGACCACTGCAATGCACTTTGTCCCTTTATGAGTGTCCCCCCCCCCTTGTCGGCATTGCGGAGGTCAGGATTCCGGCGTCAGTATTTTGACCGCCGGGATTCCGACCGCCAGCATATCATACCGGACCCCATATACCCCTTATACAAATCATGCAACAAAAGAGTAACCCCTTATTGTACTTGCCTCTTAGACATTATGCCACATGGAATGAGCAAAAATTCACACCGATTGAGCCAAAATTCACACTATGGCACACAGATTAAGGCAAAATTTTGCCACATGGATTGAGCCAAAATACACACTTTACCAAACAGATTAAGCAATAATGCACAATATGCTTCATAAACGGGCATTGTGCGCCAAAGGTGCGCATTAAAAATTACACCATAATGCCCATTACATGTTAAGCCACACACCATAATGTCCATTACATATTATGCCAAACACCATAATGCCTATTAAAAATTATGCTACATAAGTGCTGCTTACCTATATACTCATTGCCATGTGGGATTGCATGCTCATTGCCAAGGGGGAATACATGCTTGCGGTAACTGGGGGACAGCCGCCGCCTGGCAGAAATGACAGCCATTGACAGCCGGACAGAGAGCAGGGGGCTGCCCCGCTGTATTCAGAGCAATGCAGGTCCCGGCTATTTGAAATAATACCCCTTTCTCACCAGAAAATTCAGGGATTTACCCGGGCTGGCCCCTATTACACCAGCCTAGATCCTGCATTAGAGAAAACTAACCCCCCCCCCCTTTAAAGTTTAAAGGGGGGGGGGGGTAGTTAACCAGCATTATCTTCGGAACCAACTGAACCATTTACATGTGGGCTTCGAATGATTTTCAAATGATTTTGGTCCTGTGAAACTGGGCCATTTGGTTCCAGAGAAATCTGTCCTCAAACAACATGGCATGAAATTAAATTTCAAAAATGAAAAAAAATCGGTTTACCCGCAATATCTCTAGAAACAATGAACCCATATGGACCAGCCTAGTATTAGATTGAAGGCCCAGCGATTTGTGTTAAGGCCCCCATACACTAGCCGATTTTGGTCAGATTGGACCAAAATCGGCTAGTTTTGATGTCCCCTCAGATCCGATGCGCGGTCCCGTGTGCATCGGATCTGCGTCGGATGGTCGGACCTGCTGCACGTCCGACCAGCCGACTTGGGACCTAGTGGGGCGGCGCGGCGGTGGGGGGAGCAGGGGGGGCTGGGGACGCTGCGGGGGACACAGGCGGCATAGAGCCGGGCAGGGGAAGCCGGGAGCTGTCAGTACTGAATAAAAAAAAAGCCCATACAATGAATGGGCGGCCTGTGATTGGCTGAGCGCTCTCTCAGCCAGTCAGCAATTGGCTGAGAGAGCGCTCAGCCAATCACAGGCTGCCCATTCATTGTATAGGCTTTTTTTTTCTAGCACTGACAGCTCCCGGCTCCCTCTGCCCGGCTCTATGCCGCCTGTGTCCTCCGCAGCGTCCCCAGCCCCCCCTGCTCCCACCAGGAGCCCTGCTCTGTAGCCCCCCCGCCCTCCCTGCTCCCCGGGTTTTTTACATGTGATAAATCGAGATGATTTATCACATGTAAAAAATGGCACATCAAGTGCCAATCTAATCAAGCTCCCCCGGGGAGCAGCCGGGGAAGCTCAGGGGGAAGTCCTAAGGACAAGTCGCCCTAGTGTATGGGGGCCTTTAGACTGAGATCAACCACAAGCTTCTGTGATGCCGTTGGAACCAGGTGAGGGTCGGAATTAGCAGGTCTCAAGTTATCCTATGGGGAAAACGTTCCAGCTTTGCCTGGCGTTATCTCCGGTTCCCGGGGGGCTAGCAACGCGGGGCCGGGCTTGTTGGAAAGCCCTGACCCTCAGCTATAAAATGGGCCTATTTAGAGAGTGGGCCTGGAGCTGTGGCTCCATCAGGCCCATTGTTAATCCGGCTCAGGGTGAGATTTAATTTCTATTAGACCACTATAAGATCTGGGTCTGGATCTGAGGGTGCACACGGTGAGATATGCACTATTTTTCTATTCGATTTTGCTTATAGAAGCAAAATTGAATAGAAATCGAATAGATAAATAATCTTGGCAGGCAAGACTACAGATCTGTACTATATAGTCATATCCAGGGCTATTTTTCTGCAGGCTCCAGCAGGAACTGTGGCCCTTATTCTAGTTCACTCTTTCTGACAAAATATTTCTTAGATGGACAAAACCATGTGCACTGCAGGTGAGGCAGGTGTTACTTGTGCAGAGATAATTAGATTTGGGTGGGGTTTTACACCTGTCTCACCTGCAGTGCACATGGTTTTGTCCATCTAAGAAATATTTTGTCAGAAAGAGTGAACTAGAATAAGGGCCTCAGTTCCTGCTGGAGCCTGCTGAAAAATAACCCTGGTCATAACAAATGTGAACACTGTTGTAAGAGATGTAAATGCTGTTTAGCAGCACACATGCTGGAATGTGTAGTGAATACACATGAAACCTTTCTAATCCCCAGAAAGTCCTTGTCAAGCTGCTGCTGGCTGATAGTGTTTGTCAGGCATGTGAGACTTTTCCTGCTGGTGTATCAAGTTGTAACTTCTCCTGTTGCAAGATGTGAAACACTAATTAGTGTTGATGCTGGACATTAACTCCTGGGGAGGACTGGCACCTGTTTGTGTATGTAACCTTCCCATCGCATTACAGCAAACACCAAAGTGCCATAAATCCACACATTAGGTGAAAAACTCAGGAAAAAGTGGTCCTGAAAGGTCTTGTAAAAGAAAATGACCTCTCTCTCTGCCCCTCCCCCTACCCATACACACTGAAAGATTATCTTTCCAATCTGGCTGGTTGGAATGAAAACCTGGAAATTTTGGAACAAATTACAATCGACTGTTTGCTCCCAAATGCTGGAAAATGGACAAAAGCCGTCATCTGCATAAAGGCCCACACACACTAGAAGATATTGGCATCAATCTCGTTCAGAAAGGGGTTTCTGAAAGAAATTGATGGCAATATCTTCTAGTGTGTATGCCTAATATCTCTAACAATGCGTTACCGATATTGACATCTTCCGGACATGCAGGTCAATCTGCCAATATTGCTCATGCACCCAGTGTTCAGTGTGGATGCACGATATCTTTCCTGATCAGCTCAAGGGAAATTGTTCACCAATATCTTTCGATGACAACAATAGCAATAGTATGAAGTTAAAGGGACAGAGCAGAGCTGCTGCACATGCCCAGTGGTAGCAGCTTATGACAAGTCTGCTGTGTGTGTGTGTGTGTGTGTGGATTTGAGTCCTCCATCAGTGCACTAGACCAGAGAGCAGCTGCCAGAAAGAAGAGACAGGAGCCTTACCATGAGGTAAGAGAATGTTAGCTCAGAAAGTGCAGTACTGGTTCCATTATGATTGTGTATTTATTATGGTATATTTAACCTTTTCTTGACCACTTCTTTATATTATTTAAATGTCTGATGTAGCCTATTCTATAGACCAGGGCTGGGCAACACCGGCCCTCCAGATGTTGATGAACTACACATCCCAGCATGCCTTGCATCAGTTTCAGCATGGCCACATAGCAAAACTAATGCAAAGCATCCTGGGATGTGTAGTTCATCAACATCTGAAGGGCCGGTGTTGCCCAGCCCTGCTATAGACCATCTATGGCAGGGGTGGCCAAACCGGTCCTCGAGATCTACCAACGGTCCACATTTTCCAGATCACCTAGCTGTGCAAAGCTGTAGTCATTACTAACTGTCACATTCCCCAGATCACCTAGCTGCTGCACAGCTGTAGTCATTACTAACTGTCACATTTTAAAACATGCTGCATTCATTCCTACTATAGATCCACAGGTTGCCTGAAAAACATGCACCGTTGGTAGATCTTGAGGACAGGTTTGTCCACCCCTGATCTACAGTAGGTCGTTAGATATTAATACTGTATTCCATACAGTACCCAGTGTATAAAAAAGACCAATGTGTACATTAATGTCTGGGGATTGTTACTTGGTTCTTCTACTGCTCCCCCAGACTACCACATTACTCCAATGTTGCTTAGAGTGCGAGATTGGGACTGAATTTGGAAACCAGCTCTCTGGAAATTGCCACTGGTTTTTCCTTGGGGGCTGCAGTCCTGCCCTCCCATAAGTAAAATCTACCACTGGTTTTGACTACAAAAATTATTAAAATAATACAAAGAAGATATTTATATCTTCTTTGTATTTTCCATATCATTTTTTATACTCAATCCTCTGGAGTATGCAGTAGTGCAGTATGAAAGGAGAGGCTTTGCATCACCTGCTTCACCTTACCGTACATTACTGGTTCACAGAGTACACATCATACTTGCCTACCTGACTCTCTCCATGCGGGAGAAAATGCTCTGCTCCTGGACTTCCCTGGTAATGTATGATTGCCATCACCTGTGGTGAAACACCTTTACCTAGCTCCCCACAGGTGATGGCAATCATACAGTACCAGGGAAGTCCAGGAACAGAGCATTGTGTCCCTCATGGAGAGGGTCAGGTAGGCAAGTATGGTTCACATGTTCCCTTCATTGTACAGTATAGGGGTGAACTCCTTCTGAGTATAGCCATAATTCACAACTGTTAATATACTGTGGACCTTATTTGGAAGTAACAGTGAATGACAATTTTATTCTGCAATAAGAAATCATTAATTGAAGATTTTTTAAAAACTATCATTGAAGCAATATAAATACATTAATTTTCCAAACTAATGTTTTTTTTTTTGTTTTTTTTTTGTAGATACAGGTTGAGTATCTCAGGACCAGAAACATTTTGGATAAGGGGTTATTCTGTATTTTGGAATATTTTTTGTATTTCATCTGGAGGTATCTTGCATTTATGTTGTATAAACACATCAAACACATAACATACTGTACACACAAATATATTTTATTTGTGCATGAAACAAGGTTTTAAGAGGTTTGTGTATTATCTCAGACACTGAATTTGAATGCTAAACAATCATGTTTGTGCACATATTTAGTGCCAGTTACATATCATGTCCCCAGTAGTGCCAGTTACATATCATGTCCTCAGTAGTGCCAGTTACATATCATGTCCCCAGTAGTGCTAGTTACATATCATGTCCTCAGTAGTGCCAGTTACATATCATGTCCCCAGTAGTGCCAGTTACATATCATGTCCCCAGTAGTGCCAGTTACATATTATGTCCTCAGTAGTGCCAGTTACATATCATGTCCCCAGTAGTGCCAGTTACATATCATGTCAGTAGCGCACGCAGGGGGGGTTCTGGGTACCCAGAAAGCCCCCCAGGAGTCTAAGAGCCCTAGGCTGAAAGCTGAGGGTCCCCTCTTTCCATGGGTACAAGAATTTTAAAAATCGGCCCTTGGGAACCGGAGATATCTGACTTCAAAGCAGTGGTCCCCATCCAAGCCTGTTAATTGCTCTTCTAAGTCAGATATTTCAGGTTCTTTCGGACTCAGAGTTTCTCTGAGGGTATATTCCAAAAGCTGTGACTCTCCCCCATAGGAGGACACTAGTAGCTTGTCTCTACTGTTCCCAGAACCAGAGTTATCAGCCTTCCAGCAACTGGTTACTGCTCCAGCTCCACACACCTGGTATGTAGTTTTATATTCTCGTTGGCAGATTGCTCTGCCCCCCTGAACTCTCATCCCCTAGTCCCCAATACCATTAGTAGGTGGTATTCTCTCGTTTTTAAATCCATTAAAATGTAATAAATGTATTTCTGGGAACTGGATATATCTACAGTCAAGCAAGCTGTCCTCCCACCAGAAAATTATGAATAATATGCCCACTCCACTATACACCCCTCCTCTGCATATTAAACATCCTCTACCACCCTGGAAGTTATGTATCAGGGCCCCTTCATTCAGCCCAGTGCCCCCTTCTCCGACTTCATCTCCCACCATCTGTGCAGTAAAGGGGTAATTAATGGAAATTACTGATCCAGGCGCTACATGCTGAGCAGTTGATATAATACCCCCTACCACCTGGGGGACATCAAAGCTTCCCCCACCCCTACCGCTGGAGGATCAGTAGTGGCCCCAACACATTGCTATGCCTAGGGGGTCTACACTGCTGTTGACGCCCCTGTATTTTTTATTATTATTATTATTTATATACATTTGGTCTATCTATAATACTTTAACTGACCCGGCATATACTGGGTCACCTAAGTGTCCATCTCTATGCTTTGCCCCGCCCCTCTGGAAACCCCCTTCTGAAAATCCTGCGTTTGCCACTGCATATCCTCAGTAGTGCCAGTTACATATCATGTCCCCAGTAGTGCCAGTTACATATCATGTCCCCAGTAGTGCCAGTTACATATCATGTCATCAGTAGTGCCAGTTACATATCAAGTCCCCAATAATGCCAGTTACATATCATGTCCTCAGTAGTGCCAGTTACATATCATGTCCCCAGTAGTGCCAGTTACATATCATGTCCTCAGTAGTGCCAGTTACATATCATGTCCTCAGTAGTGCCAGTTACATATCATGTCCCCAGTAGTGCCAGTTGCATATCATGACCCCTGTAGTGCCAGTTACATACAGTACCATGACCACTGTAGTACCAGTAACATACCATGTCCCCAGTAGTGCCAGTTACAGATCATGTCCGAAGCTGCATGCAACCAAAAAGGAACCATGGCCTCATGGGAATGATGCAGTCATGTGGTATGCCTCCCATTTGCCATCACTATGGGAGTATACCCAGCGCTCTGTGAACAGGGCCGGTGCAAGCCTCCCCACCGCCCCAGGCAAATCCTCCGCGAGCCACCCGATGCACCCCCCCCACGTGCTTCGGGGGGGGGGGGGGGACGATACTGCGCCGGGCACTCCGCTCCAGGGGGGGGTTGCGGGCGATACTACAGCAGGCGCGTGCACTGTGGGGGGGGGGGGGGTGTGCGGGCAATACTGCCTGTGTCCAGCGGGGGGGGGGGGGGGGCAGCGTTGATTCACAGGCGGGTTCGGGGGTGGGGGAAGAGGGAAGCCCCCTGTCTTACCTGCTCCCAGCTTTCTATGGTACCTCTATGGTACCTCTCCTCGGCGGCTCATTACCACCCTCCAGTGGCCGGCGCCTTAGGCAAATGCCTAGTCCTACCTAGTGGTGGCGCAAGTGACAGGGAACCTCCCAGCTGCCCCACACGGAGTGACTCTGCGGCTGTGGGGGGACCAAAAAAATGGAACACACGCTATCTTTGTTAGCTAGATGGACCCAATTTCCTGTCCAATCAGAAATGGAGAAAAGAACCTACTTTTCTTATTGGACAAGATGGAGGTTAACTTGGAACTACCATGTTGTGGTGAGGTCAGCGCCTGAGCAAATCAACCTCCGTATATTTAACAAATCACCCTCCATCTATTGTGATGAAACAAAGATAAAAGTGTACCCTGAGGTAATTGTAAGTAATACATTCATATTCATGAAACATCCTCCAATTTATTCTCCAACAGACACAGACAAGTTGCCAAAAACCACAAAGAAACCAAGCGACTTGCAAAAACAAAAAACCTTGAAAAACAGCAACAAATCTTCTGCGGTTACAGAGTAAAGATACAGACACAAAAGAGTATTGCGACATTAGTAATATTGCATGTGTTGAAAATAATATATATACTGTACACACACACGCGCAGTTTTTTCCTCTTTGCGTTCGAGTGTCGATCATTAGGTCGACCGCAGAAAGGTTGACATGCATTAGGTCCATATGCTGTAACATATGTGATAATTATGGCAAAGGACAGCTCTTGCGTTAAGAGCTGTCCTTTGCGGTGAGTCAGCAGGTCCCATCGGATCCCGGTGGCTCCCCCTCCCTCCCTTACCTGGCACTGTGCTGCTGCTTAGGCGGGGGGCTGGCTCTCCTCCTCCCTGCACCCGGAAGAGGATCATAGTGCAGGGAGGAGGAGGTCACAGGTCCGGGCAGCACAGCTCTGTGCTGCCCGGACGCAGGTGAGGGGGGTCGGTGTGGGGCGGTGGTGGGTCGGTGCAGCGTGGCGGGGGGTCGTGTTAGAAGCCCCCCACCACGGTAACCCGGCGGGGGATGCTTAGAGCATCCCAAAATGCGGTAAAACCCTGATAATGGGGGTTTTACCGCATTTTTAGTTTAGAGAATCTCCCCCTGAAAGACAATTGCAAATGGGTTGCTAATCGCTATTGCATCTGAGCAATGTTAGAAGCAGCGGCGTAACTATAGCACCGCAGCCCCCGCCACCGCGCTGTGCATGTGGGGGCGCCGGGGGCTGCGGTGCTATAGTTACACCCCCCCCCAATCCCCCGCAGACTTACCTATCTCACTGGTCCCGGCGGCTCCGTTCTTCTGCTGAGGACCACCACAAAATGGCCGCCCCCATTTAGCACACAGTTCTCTGAAACTGTCTGCTGTATGGGGCGGCCATTTTGTGGTGGTCCTCAGCAGAAGAAGAACGGAGCCGCCGGGACCAGCGCGATAGGTAAGGCTGCAGGGGATTGGGGGGGGGGTTTCATGGGCGGCGGGGGATTGGGGGTGCTTGGCGGGGCGGCGGCGGGGGGCGCCCCCCCTAACGGCGGGGGGAAGCCCAAAACTTAGTTATGCCACTGGTTAGAAGGTACGAGGCTTCCACTGATCTGCATTTGAGACAGTCTGGAAGCGGTCATCGCTGACATCACAGACCCCCCTCAAAAACCGCGGGGCAGGTCTGCATTTTTCCAGACACACCCAGAAAATGGCAGGTTACCACCCCTAAATGCCGGCTTCCTTTCAGTCAAGCATACATACAGTATTTTGAGTAGCTAATGCCCACTCGATTTGCAAATACTCTAATCCATGTTGAATCAGGCCCTTCTTTTACAATGCTACGAAAGGAGATTACATTGTGGATACACCTTAGAAAATCACTGCTGGCGTTCCCCAGTCGTAATGCTGATGTCAAACGGCTGCAGAGTGGGATCTGAAGTCACTATAGGGCAAGGGTGGGGAACCTTTTGGGGTCCAAGGGCCGTTTGCATTGAGGCATAATGCCTCAGGGGCCATTTAGAAAAACAAAAACATACAAATCGTCCTGCGGCAGCAGTCCCGCGCTCCGGTGGCTGCCTCAGGTTACGAGTCCCCGGTTTGTGTGGTCCGGCGGCTTTGCAGGAAGTCTCATACAGGGGAAATCTCGCGAGAGGTCGGTAGCTCTTGCGAGATTCCCCCTGTACTTGACTAGCTGTACAGCCGTCGGGCGGGTAGGCGGGCCACTAAGACCGGCTCCGGGGGCCGTATATGGCCCGCGGGCTGGAGGTTCCGCGCCGCTGCTATAGGGGATCTGCTGCTGCCACTGGGTGGGATGACCATGCTGTGTGCCATGCAGCCCGGACCCTGCTTTAGATGTGTGACAGGATGGGATCCCTATGTGCCTGCACACTGCAGGATGCTGCTGCTAGGGATGGAGAACTGGGGAATGGGGTTGCGACTGGCCCTGAGGTCTCGTCTATGTACTTTCACTGCTCCACCGGCTGACAGGGCTCAGAGTGCCCCGGCTGCATCTGCTGTGGCGTCTCAACTGTCAGTGCGGCCTGGCTCCTACTCTTCTCCCGTGGTCGAGCCTTGAAAATACCACAACCTCTGCTGCCTGCCATGATCCTACTCATGTGGGCTAACAGGTTCCTCCCACTCCATCACCATATCGGTTCCCACTGTGATAAAGTGAACTATATAATATTTGTATTGCTGGAATTACTTTTTATTTTCTCAAAAACTCTTTTTCCTCACTTTCTCTCTACAATCCCCACTGTATTGTTTACCTCTCTGTTAGTTGTAAACCCTGCCAGCAGCCACTGTGCCCCAGTTGGCTGTATGGGCAGAATGTACCATTGTTTATTTCATTGAGGAAAATTCAGACTAAAACTATTCATCGATGAAGGTTTTTTTATGTGACTAAAATGTGACGAGAATGAAAATAGGAATTTTTTTATAAAAAAATGTTGACTAAATATTCGTCCATCTTGTCATTGACTAGATGAAATATCTGTATTATTTTCGTCAGGACACAACATTTCTCGAGTGATTGATTTTTTGAATTCTTTAATTAATAATACTGTAATAACAGTTTTATCCATCCTCTCTGGCCCTAGATTTACTTACTTGCGCTCCGGCTGCGCAACAACTCTGTCATGTGACTCAGTCAGTTTATGTAGCTAGTTAATAGCTAACTATTGAATATGCATCCTTACAGCTTCATTTTATTTAGCACTAGACTAGTACTGTTCTACTACTACTACTACTACTACTACTACTACTACTACTTGTATCAGGCAGGTTGTATTTTTTTTTTAATTATTGTTAATTTTTGATTATAAAAAAAAATTGTATTCTTGAATTGATATTTGCAGAAAATAAATGACCTGCTGTGAAGGAAATAGCATTCTTGTTGCACTTGTTTGATATCAAGATTACGAAACACACAGGCCCTTATTCTAGTTCACTCTTTCTGACAAAATCCTTCTTATGCCCCTTTCAGACCGCACTTTGTAAACGGTATATTGCCGTTTTTTTACCGTTTTAAAACGGTAATCTGTGCGGTCTGAAAGGTGCAGGACCACTTAACCGGTTAGAAAATACCGTTTTTTCTAACCGGTTAAAATGCAGGGTCCTACCCGTTTCAGAGCCGGTATTTTAGGCTCAAAATCGGGTCTGAAACGGTATTTAGGACCCAGCCAATGAGCTGGGTCCTAAATTCAGCGCAGTGAATATTTAATGAGCGCTCATTAAATATTCACAGCACTGGAGCCGCCCCGCGCCCCCCGCGCGTGTGTCGACACCCCCCCGCGTGTCGACGCTCCCCCCCCCCGTGTCGACCTACCCCCATGCAGCCGGTACCTCCGTTGTGGATCCCGGCACTGCAGTTCTGTATGGTCGGAAGCACTTATGAAAAAAAAGTGTCTTTCAGAAAATGGCTGCCCCATAGGAAAACCTGTTTAAAAAAACTGTCTTTCGTATGGGGGCAGCCATTTTCCAAAAGTCACTTTTCTTATAAGTCACTTTTCTTATAAGGACCCCCCCCCACCTGTGTAGCGACCTGTGTAGCGATACAGCTGGACTCCCCGCCGTGAGCAGCGCCCGCAACCCCCCGGAGCGGGTGGAGCAGCAGGTGGGGCGCACCCCCCCCCACCCCCGCCTGGGGCCCTGGGGTGCCTTACACCGGCACTGATGACAGTATCAATAAACCACAAAGCTATGACTAAATCAATGACTAAAATTCGACTAAAATGTTCGTCAAGATCCACTGACTAAAACTTGACTAAAAGGAAATTACAAAATCTGACTAAAAATGTTACATTTAATTTTGTGAAATTTTAGGAAAGTGACTAAGACTAAACCTACATTGAAAATCCCTGATGAAATTAACACTGGGATCTACTACAGGCTGGTCAATTCATAGAGGGTATTAGATGCTACACACGTGTCAGATGTTCCCATCTACGCCTGGGGGACTTGTATGGCTTATCTCACGCTTGTGGATGCAATAAAAAATACATGGATCTGTTGGTTAAGGACCCAAATCCTTGGGGATTAAAAGATGGTCTGGCTGGTTAAAAGATGATGGAACCCCAATCCTTGTCTCCTGGAAATGTGATCTACTTGTCACGTGCTCTGACTCTATTACTGCTTCACTGCTGCCCTGCTGACCTCCAAGTCCCAGAGTCAATTAACTGATCTCCCATGTTTGATGCCGGCATTCAGCCGCTGATCCACCAAGTGGTTGTGACCTACTATATATATATCGGATCCCATTTGCGCTGGATGTTTGGACTCTACATCTATGTATCTTGGACCTGACCTGCCACAGCTTATCCTGGCCCTGTCACAGTCCTTTCATTTCCCTGTTGATTCAGTCCAAGACCTGCTCCAACTCTGGGCCTCCTCCCACCAGAAAGTATTGGATACTGATGCCTTGATCATCCCCCGTGCTGTAAATCGAGGTCCCAGCCCCACCCTTTCCTCACCATTGTCTGGTCCCTATCATTCACTGCTGCTTCCCTTGGCTCCGACGCATCCCAGGCCGCCCTAGCACGCCCATCTGCCCGCCCACCCTGTACACAGTAGCCTATAGCCAGCTCTGTGTACAGTCAATTGAATCAGTTAGGGAATTTGTCATCTCTGCCATGGCCCCACCCACGCTGCGGCTGAGGCAGTGCTCAGCCATTGGGCTGCGGCAGCATGTCAGTGCGTCGAGCGGGTGCCGGTGCCCACACAGACTCTGCTGCTGCTTGCTCCCCCAAGCGGCTGCTGGGGCTGCCTTACAGTAGTTACGCCACTGTTCTCAGTCTCATGTCTCACATCTATGCACTCCCGATCTAGCTCACATGTCCATGTCTTATGCTGTATTGTTTCTCTGCATTTTAGTCAGGCTACATCCTTTCATCTATTTATGCATTCTATTGCTCATGTCTGCAATATATGTCTTCCATGACTTAGGAGGAACGCCTCTGTCTGTCATGCAACTTTGTTGAAATCACATCAATTCATTTTTATTCTGGCTGTCATTACAGTATGACATCCTCTTCTCCCCTGTCTCTTTCCTACTGTGCAATGTTACTGTATGCTTCATTATTTGCACTGTCCTTGATATGGCTAGCTGTCATGTATTGTACTCATGCACTGTACGGGTGTATATGTATTTATGTGTACCCATGATTCAGTGCTGAGGACACTGTGTGGTGCCTAATAGATTAAAGATAACGATAAAATAAGAAGTTTAACATCCTTATCAGCTCTCCATTCACATTTAGTTAACCCCATCCCTGCTGAGGGTCACTTTCGTTTCCAGATTTTTATGTTTTTACTACTTTCAGGGGTAGATGCATGAAGCAGTGATAAGGGAGGGGAAGTGATAAAGAGCCTGGTACTTTATTACCGACCAATCAGCTCCTGACTGTTAAGTTATAGGCTGGGTTTAAAAAGGAGCAGTTACTGTAGGAGCTGATTGGCTGGTGATAAAGTACCAGGCACTTTATCACTTCTCCTTTATCACTGCTTCATACATCTACCCCTCAGTTTTTGTACACATTCTAATATGTCAAAAACTTTTTTAACTTAAAATGAAACGTCACCAAAATCAGGATTGTTTCTCATTTTATAAACACCACAAATAAACACGTTGCGGTTCTTGTTTCGCCAATAATCCACATTTCCAAAAGAGAAATAATCAGGATTCTTAACGGTATTTGGAGACTGACAAAAAACCCTGCAAATAAAAAAATGCTGCTGTCTTGGTTTAAATGCTTCCTATTTGTAGGCAGAATATGGTAGCCCAGGACCTACCATGTATAATCTAGACAACCTTCAACACAAGATGGAGAGATATGGGCTTTGAAGACGGGGTGCCCCATGTGCGAGCAGGCCAGTATGGGGGAGACAGGGAAATTGCTGGAGATATGGGCAAAACTATGCTATGAACCAACATCCCACACCACAGGCAGTATCAGACACTATTACATTTCATGGAATTGCATTTCCCTTATCCTAATATAGGGTGATATTATCCCCTTGTCTAGCTGCCAGGGACCACATAATTTGACAAAGGGACCCCATATTTACCACGGTTCAGCTCGCCACCTGGCTGCGCCTGATGGAGCAACAACTGATTAGTCCGTCTAGTGGCGGTAGTGAGAAAAACTACTGAATTCCCCCCATAGCGGAACATAAGTTTACCATAGCACAGCGTAACATTGGCTGGTGATCTTAGATGTTCACCAGACAATAAGAACTATAGGAACCAATCATTTGAAAGATGATTGTATAGTGTTTTCTCATTAGTATTTGGCTGAATCTCGTTAGAATGTCACATTCTGTTAATTACTAGTATACCTCATTACTTCAGACATATTGTATGATGCTGTGAATCCAGCACACATCAGAAGTAAACGCAGGGGGTTTCCAAATGTACCCCAAAATCTCCCATTCTGCAGTACATTGCAGTAAGTACGGGAGTCTAGGGGAGTGGTAACAGTTCTGAAAATTGGTCTTTTTATACACTGGATACTGTATGAAATAGAGTAATAATATTGAACATTACAGATGGTCTGTAGTATAGGCTGTTTCAAACATTTAAATACGATAAGTGGTCAGGAAAACCAGTACTGCACTTTATAAGCTCACAATCTCCCACTTCTTGGTAAGGCTCCTGTCTCTTCCTCCTGGCAGCTACTCTCTGGTGCATTGTGATGTCTGAGGGCTCAGATCCACACATACAGTAAATGTGGTAGAAGAAGCTGGTACACTGGGCATGTGCAACATCTCTGCCCTGTCCCTTACACTGCATTACACAGCCGTATCTGGGCAAATCCAGCATACAGTATATACCTCATATTGGTGGCGGGCTCTCTATCCAGATTATGTATACCCATTAGTGCTTGGTTGCAGCCTGTATTCTGCTAATTACCTTGGTGTAAGCTTTTCTCAAATAAACACACGGCATTTACGTTAGACATGAAGCCAATTAAATGATCTTATGTGCACAAAGCACAGGAAAGAAAAACGCCTAATTAAAAGCTCGATTACATTTCATGCACAGAGAAACTGCAGAACTCACTATGCCTCCATTTTACACGGATATACTTGTTTAATAGGTTTGCATAAAAAACAACAAACCTAATACTTCAAGGCAACGCAGCAGGTGGTTTACTAGCTCTGACACAGGACGTACTCAGTAGGGATGTTTACCAGGGGGGCATTGTGTTGCCCTAGGCACCAATGTCTTTTCATTTCATTTTGTCCAAGACTGGTATCGTTAAATCCACGTCAGTAAATGATTGTGGCGACTCGTGACACCTTGTCTGTATTTGAGATACCACCCTTACTTTATATCATGCAGGAAGTTCCGATTTTTAATCATTATTGCATACAAGGCCTTCAGCCGCGTACACATGGGGCAATACTTCCAGGCAATTTAGACTAGATCGTCATAATCGCCTACAAGGTTATTGAGATTCACCCCATAGCTACAGCGGGCGACAGCAATGTGTGGCCCCGCAGTGTCGCTATCGCCCGGTCAAACAGACTGTGCAGGCAAGGAAGTTTTCACTAGATGCCGCGGCTCCCGGGGCTGGCAGGATGTAGTTAGCCATCTCTCTGGCAGCTTAACTACATCTTGATCACACACAGGGCTCATTCCAAATTGCCGGGACTGAGTCCCGCGTGTAACAATTTATACTAAGTTGGACCAACCTACAATTTCTTCATTTGTTACCAAAAGACTGTGGGCCGAATGCATCAATCATCACATACGCCTTGCAGGGTACTGGGAGTAATCCGATTGGATCCCTCTAAGAAGGGCAGTGCGACAGAATGCAATAGGCTTCTATTGGACAGTGCCATCTAAAGATGGTGTTTCCCACCAAATCCAAACCTAGAATCTATTGCATTTCAGTGCTGGGTTCAAATGCGGTATGCAGCCGAACCTCCCAAAACTTTAATTTCAAAAGGATTGGCCACATTTTCAAGTTTCTGTATCTTCCAGTGGGGCAGGGCACAGAGGACAGGCACAGCCAGGAACATCGCTGCTTCCCCACCTCGTCACCAGTCGTTACCAGTAGCAGGCTGCTGGTTGGCTGAGAGACAGCCATTCCCAGCCAACCAGTGGCCTGTTATGCCATGGTTACTAATTTAAAGGTTTTCAATGCAGCTGTGGGATGGGCGGGACGAGCGGCGTGACGGCTGACAATCTATTAACGGTACCACGTACCAGTCTGTACCACCATACTTTTACCTCTGCCCACAACGTCCCTCGGTCGCCAATATATTGCTAACCAGTTTCCACGAGGAAGTAGATGCATCCTTCTGCATCTAGCAAAAAATAAAAAATAAATCCACATACATAGGATGACGCAGGACTTGCTGTGACGGGAATAGCAATGGGAATGACAGCTTCTAGGCTGTCTTTGATTACACACACAGCGGCTTCACTTTGATTGATCAGAGCAGGAGAGAAACACTAGACCAATCTCCCCCTGCAGGAGCCATCACACATGCAAGCCTACTTTATTCCAAGGAATGATGTGAACATCGTTCACTTTTAGGATTGACCGTGTAAACAATATTAACAAGAGCATAGACGTAAAAACTGGTCACAGTAAACAGAAACAGATCAGGTGTTTTTTTTGTGGTTAATTTACTAACTTTGGTAATAAATATCTAAATACCTAAATAAAAATATCTAAATTCTCTCATTTTTTGGGCCTAATTGAGCATGAATCGCTAACTGAGAAAAAGCTGTCGATGTGATCAAATAATTGTCATCCACAAAGAAAGAAAAATTGCAAATGCATCACAAAACACAATGCATATGTAGATCCGTTCACCAAGACCGGACCATGGAAAGTACTGCATCTGCGTCAGTCAAAAGGCGTCCAGAATCCTGCTAATGCAACAGGCTGGAAGTGGTCAGAGACAAGCCTGGACATGCCTGCATTTTGTCAAACGCACTCACAAAACGCCACGTTTCCTTCCACTTACACACCGACTTACTGACAATTGCGAATGCATAGACGCAGAATGCGCACGCACAATTATTTGCCGATAGTGGGGGCGCAGTGGCATACGTTCGTTCCAGTTACATACACAACACAACCCAGTAAAACCTTATATAAAAATATATATATTTCTTTTAAGAAATATAGATATATATAACACATATATAGCTCTCAGAACTCAGCCACAGAAGTGATATCGTTGGCTTTTAAATAAATGATTTATACTTGCAGGGGGAGGAGAGGTGCCCCCTTGGGAGCAGGAGCCCCGCAGCAGATGACTCCATTGCCTCCCAGAGTTCTGCCTCAGTGGTGGAGCATGCACATTGCAGCCATTATTACATATGACACAGTATCTAAAATAATGAAATGCATGAAGCCATTTGAAGTGTGCCCACTAGGGGGCACTGTTCTCATGCCTGGTGAAGTTACAAATAGAATCAATCACCTTTATTCCAAGGATTCAGTCACTTCAATGACGTGTGGCCTGATGACAGCACTGGGAATGTTTATCCTATGTTGCCTTAATATTGGGTTTGATTTAGAATTTCAGATGTTGTCGGAGTATGTAAGCAGCAGTGACAGTACTAATATGGTAATGTAGCAGGGGGTGTCACAACCTCCTGCTACATCACTGATCTGAACTGTGACCAAGGGTGCAGTATTGGATCGGTGCGGACTTGAATCACCCATTGGGCGTCACAACTGCAATGATGGAGATCCTTGGTGGCTTCCCTCCTCCTAAGTGGTAACACATGCCTCCATTTAAAAAAAACAGAGGCCGTCACTGCATCGTACTTGCTCCTTGTGAACTCTCTGTTCACAAATGACATCGGTCTCTCAATCACTGACAGTCTGATGCTGTCCCTGCATCATTCTTGTCTACTCACCCGAAATGGCTGTGAGGCTCCTGAAAATAGGGATGAGCTTTCCGGCCACATGGAAAAGTTGGCACGTGTCCCAGACAGCGGCCAACCCCCCCCCCCCCCCCCCCCGCAACCCCCAGGAGCAGCAAACTTATAGGAACTTATGGTCCATTCGCACGCGGCTGCATTCGTTTGCATGGTGCCGATGTTTATTGTTTGAGCATGCGCTGGGTACGTGCGGACAGGGCGAACAAGCCTTGCGAGCAGAGAGGGGGGAAGAGTGGGACGATAGGCAAACCATTAGCATAAGCGTACCGCCATTCACAAGACGGGATCTGGTTGACTTGCAAGGATGTGAATTCGCATCTGAGTGAATCAACCAGAATATACCGCAGCGAGGGATGCTGAGGACCTGATTCGCTCTAAATTGCGTTATCAAGACCCCGTCTTGTAGTGGGGGCGGGGCCGCAATGACATTCTCCCGCAGCCACGCCCCCAATCTGCCCAATGGAGAATCGTATTCTACCCCCAACACGCTTCTCTGTGCCACACCACGCGAACACGCATAAAACGTCCTGCACACGGGCAAAGTCCAGACTTGGTATTTGGTGCATAGAGCGATGGAACAAACCGACCTGTATGAGATCCCATCTAAGGATCATGAAACATTGATTCCGGAAACTTGCAATCCTCTTATTTTAATCTGTGCTGTCTGCAACATCCTAGTACTCCGATCGTTGATTAAAGGACATGCAATAGCTGAGCTCACTTCCTTCCTGCAATTGTTTGCTGCATGTGGAGTGTGTCGAGTCCTTTGCTCTTTTTACTCTAGGAAAGTGTGGATATGACCTCTGACTGCCTGTTCTGATTACTGAAATATCAGGCCTTTTATCAGTGTGGCCCTGTGGGTGACACAAGTGCTTTCCAGCACAGGATGCTTTGATGTCTTGCACTTTAAATACTCTGTTTCCTACTAGGATCCGGCTTTTGGTCTAAGAAGGTGTTAACTCCGTTGCTGTGAACAACAGTCTCGCCTTAGTAAGCTGGACAGTGACAGCCATTTCCATCATAGCTGCCTACCCTCCTGCATTCTGCTGGAGACTCCCTGACATAGCAGCAATCTCCCTCTCTCCCTCATTAGTCTAGCAATCTCCCTCATGTCACCTAGCCCACATTACACTGTTACATCATAGTTGCCTCCCCCCTGCATTCTGCAGGAGACTCCCTGACATAGCAGAAATCTCCCTCTCTCCCTCATTAGTCTAGCAATCTCCCTCATGTCACCTAGCCCACATTACACTGTTACATCATAGTTGCCTCCCCCCCTGCATTCTGCAGGAGACTCCCTGACATAGCAGCAATCTCCCTCTCTCCCTCATTAGTCTAGCAATCTCCCTCATGTCACCTAGTCCATATTACACTGTTACATCATAGTTACCTCCCCTCCTGCATTCTGCAAGAGACTCCCTGACATAGCAGCAATCTCCCTCTCTCCCTCATTAGTCTAGCAATCTCCCTCATGTCACCTAGCCCACATTACACTGTTACATCATAGTTGCCTCCCCCCCTGCATTCTGCAGGAGACTCCCTGACATAGCAGCAATCTCCCTCTCTCCCTCATTAGTCTAGCAATCTCCCTCATGTCACCTAGTCCATATTACACTGTTACATCATAGTTACCTCCCCTCCTGCATTCTGCAAGAGACTCCCTGACATAGCAGCAATCTCCCTCTCTCCCTCATTAGTCTAGCAATCTCCCTCATGTCACCTAGCCCACATTACACTGTTACATCATAGTAACCTTCCCCCTACATTCTGCAGGAGACTCCCTGACATAGCAGCAATCTCCCTCTCTCCCTCATTAGTCTAGCAATCTCCCTCATGTCACCTAGCCCACATTACACTGTTACATCATAGTTACTCCCCCCCTGCATTCTGCAGGAGACTCCCTGACATAGCAGCAATCTCCCTCTCTCTCCCTCATTAGTCTAGCAATCTCCCTCATGTCACCTAGCCCACATTACACTGTTACATCATAGTTACCTCCCCTCCTGCATTCTGCAGGAGACTCCCTAAAATAACAGCAATCTCCCTCATTAGTCTAGCAATCTCCCTCATGTCACCTAGCCCACTTTACACTGTTACATTTTTGGGGATAAAAGGAATGAGAGATAGATACATTTACATTGAATCATCAGCGCCATTTCCCAGCACTTTACCAAGTATAGTAGTTCTTACTAACTGCTTTGGGGCTCATCTACATTTGGATAGAAGTCATTTTAAAAGATTCCTCTCAGATGTAGCAGTGCACACCCACACTTCTAGGTGCCATATTCACAATCTCTTTTCACAATATCTCCATATATGGAACTAGACACGCCCTTTGGGTGGAGCATGACACCCCCCCTCAGTGGGGCACTGTGTAAAATTCTACTACCAACTATAATCTCCCTGAAACTAGTTTACAGAAGTAGGCAAGTATGATTTCCATGTTCCAAGTCTGATAATATCAGTCATAATTTCAGGCCTTTGTCCCTGTCCGTGCTTAAGGCCAGATTAACAATGAGGCAGAATGGGGTACACCTCCAGACCTACACACAAAAATGGACTCATCATCATCATCTCTGATGTATTTAGGACCAAATGCACTAAGCTTCAAAAAGTGATAAAGTGGAGAGTGATAAACAACCAGCCAATCAGCTCCTTACTGTGATGTCACAAGCTTGGTTTGAAAAATGACAGGTATAAATATCGAAAATGAAAACAGAAACTGTAATTTTGCAAAAAACTTACAAATAGAAAAGTTTATGTAAGCAAATATGGCATAATAAGTCATCTATATATACTCTGTATTATTGCCATGCACACAAAGTACAAGTACATTCAGAATAATTTGGATAACTGATATTTGGATAAAGGATACTCAACCTGTATCACCTAAAGAAAGATAATCAGTGTATATCCTATAGATTGTAAGCTTGCGAGCAGGGTCCTCCTACCTCCATGTCGGTTTGTTTCTACCCAGTTTGTTTAATCACTGTTGTTTCCAATTGTAAAGCGCAACGGAATCTGCTGCGCTATATAAGAAACGGTAAATAAATAGATAAATATGCCTACAGGATGCCACAGACACACGTGTGTCAATATTAGGACTACGAAACAGGTAGTCCTGAAACATAAAGCAAAATTCCGGGAGATTCACGCCTCCTAACAGGGCCATCCCAAAATAGTAAACAGGTATACTGTGCAAAATATCAGGGGTGGATTGGGATGAAAAATCAGCCCAGGAAATTTCTGGATGTAAAGCTAATGGGGGTGAGTCTGTTAAGGGGGCGCCTGGTTCTGAGCAGGAAGCAGTCGCTGTTTTCCTTGTGTCTTTTGCTATGGTTGCATCTGCAACTTTTTCCTAATGCCACTACATAAAACACTAATGCCACTACTATAACACACAGCTGTGAATGTGCACACAGGTACTATTCAACAATATGCAAATGACACTGCAGTTTGGATTTGTATGGAGGTGCTCACCACCAGCTGTGATAATTCGAGTGGCTGTGTAGAAAGACGCAGCACCATCGCAGATCAGTGGTAAAGCACAGTTCTTAGTAGCCCTACAGCATGACCATCTAAGACGTATGTGCCATGTTCATTGTGTATGGTCTGAGATGCCCCAGAAATGGTTGTGACATGCCAGGGAGTCAGTCTAGAAGAAACAAGTTGGGTGCTGTCTTCAACCTCCTCCTACTAAGATAAGCTACCTCCTGATCTTTTATATCATTTTTCTTGTATCTACATTTTTGAAAAAAACTTTTAAAAAATGTTTTGTTTTCTGTGATGTTATATACATATAACGTCTGTTCTAATGTCATTGTGTTAATAAATATGTTTACTGTTTAAGTACATAGTATTCACTTTATCTGGTTCATTGTAAAGTTTGTAGAACATCTATAGAACATACGTGTATAACATCAGTGGTTGCTGAACCCCTATTCATAGTTACGTATTCTACCTAGACTTCATACGTAGGAGATCCAGACATCCTATATATATATATATGGGTACGTTTATATACATTTTTACAGATTTTTTTTGAATGTTTTACTGTGGACTACCATACCTCCCAACATGACCCATGCCAGGAGGGACACAATGCTCTGCTTCTGGACTTCCCTCTTAATGTATGATTGCCATCACCTGTTTTTGAACAGGTTAACTAATAAGAAAGGCACTTCACCACAGGTGATGGCAATCCTAAATAAAGAGGGAAGTCCAGGAGCAGAGCAGAGTGTCCCTCCTGGAGAGGGTCATGTTGGGAGGTATGGACTACAATTCTTCCATTATTATCTGAGGCAAGACACACATTGGTGGCGCCCAGCATCTCTTTCTTACATGTATGTGTGTATAGGAATATGTATGTATATATATTGCATACCCTCCAACATGATCCATTGCATTCAGTACACAATGCTCTGTTCCTGGACGTCCTTGGTAATGTATGATTGTCATCACCTGTGTTGAAACACCCTTCTCGTCAATTACCTAGTTCCACACAGGTGATGACAATCATACATTACCAAGGACGTCCAGGAACAGAGCATTGTGTCCCGAATGCAATGGGTCATGTTGGAGGGTATAATATTGGTGTATGTACATGTGTGTGTGATGGTCTGTATGTGCATATATGTGTGACCATAGGCAGAACTACCGTTGGTGAAGCAGGTGCAGAGCACCTGGGCCCCTGAGGACTAAGGTGTCTATTTCTGCCCCTGACACCCTCTTCCTGTCACTCACTGTTTTGCCTGTCACACTCTGCCTCCCCCGGCCTCTCCCTGTCACCCTCTGCCTCTCCCTGTCACCCTCTGCCGTGTTGCATATTGTGAATGTGGGTAGGGGTGAAGAAGGGGGCTCAAGTTATATTTTTGCACCTTTGCTCACCACCCACATGTTCCACCATTGTGTGTGACTGAGATATATGTAAGTATTGTATATAGGTGTATGACTGTGCAGCCAAATGACCCCCCTGCATTCACCAAAGGATGCGGAAGGGATCTACACACACAAAGTGGGTATTTCTGATATCTGCAAAATCTGCAAATGGCGCCAACTAAACGCCGCCCCCTGCCCATGCGAACGTCCGCTTTCCCACATTAACCATTTTTTATGTCAACATTTTGCTTGTGTTGACCTTGTTGACCTTAAGCATGTCAACCTTTTTGCTGTGTTGACCTTTTCCCTGTTGACCTACTGTATACACTGTCGACTTAATGACCTATACCCATTAGGAGTATTATCCAGTGTAGGAAGAGGCATGAAGATCACACTGAAGGAATGCAGTCGTAAGGGCCCATGTTTAGGGGTGTGACCAGTCTCCAGAGGGGGTGTGGTCAGCCAACAGCAGCTTGGCTGGAGATGGGTCACGCACGATAATATACCATATTAATAACAGCAGTGTGCTCTAGAAAATACATCTAAAGGTGCGTACACACGGGGGGAGATATATTGCTAGCAATATATTGCTTGCAATATATTGCTGAGCAATATATTGCTCAGTGTCTCCTTTTCATTAGCGACCAGAGATGGTTGCTGATGAAAAGGAACCTCTGCTTGGGGAGCCGCAGAGGTAATTAGCTGGTCGCAGGAGCAAGCTCCTGCGACCAGCGATTACAATGGGGCAGAAAACGGGAGCGCGCACTCGGCGATTTATCGCCGGGGCACACTCCCAATCACTGGCAATATGGTCGCCTGCGACCATATTCCCAGCGATTATAGCCCCTATCGCCCCCGTGTGTGCACAGCAATAGTTCTGCGCACTATAATGTAACATATGTATAATTTCTAATTCAATTGCCCAGTCTGGATCTTGATCTCTAGAGGAAGGGGTCAGCCCTTAGGAAGTAAGGCCCACTAGAAGTTTCCACGGTGGCCCTGTGGGCCGGTCAGACCCTGGCACTATCCTCAAAAGTTGTTTCTATTTATTTATGTTGTAAATTTGTGCATGACCCGAACATGAGGATGAGGATGCTCAGATGTTTACACTTAAGATTCTTCTAAAGCTTGAATTTTAAAATCACGATATGTGCCGGCTGCATACACAAGCAAACATGCTTTTCTTGGTACACTGACATTTTGCACAGCTGGCAGAACTAATTTGGATCGGTAATGTTCCTGATTACAAAACATTGATTCTCGTCCAGCGGTAAAAGGCTCCATCTCTAGCATCTTCAGCCTTTACGACATTCTGAAAACTATCAATTTATAAAAATATGTTCTTTATAATCAAATGGCAATTTGATAAATCTTATGCATGGCAGGAATGCACTTATGACCTGCTCCAATAGTGGACTTCAGTCCCTGCTGTCTCAGCCTGGAGTGAACCAGAAATGTAGCACTTTACCACCGTATGCTTTCAGCAGAAACTCTTCTTGCCTGCAATAGCTCCAGACAGGGCCTTATTAAGCTTTCGGGGGGGCCGGGTCACTTCAGACAGGGGCCCTCTTATCATTACTGGCTGCAAACTGCATGGGAAAATTTTACACTTTCAAAACACAGAGTAAAGGCTGTATAATAAACGTAACGACCATAGTGGGAGAGTAGGAACAAACCTGATGGTATTAGTTGTCTTGCAGGATCTAGAATGTACAACAGACTGATAATCTGACAGCTCTAATGGGGAAGTGCCCATAAGGGGCTCAGGTTAAAGGAGCAATGGTCAATGGGTAACTGCAGGGGGGGGGGGGTATATATACACCACATGAAAAGCCTGTGTCTGTACCTTATTCTGTAGGAAACCTCACAGGCTCAGCACTACCTCTAATAAAAACCCTCCCATGACCAGGTTGCTGCTGTTGTCCTCCACGGGTACTATGGTGGCATCAAGCAAGAACCCCCTAGCAATGAGCACGTAGGTAAGCGGCACTTATGTGGCAAATATGTAATGTGCATTACAGTTTGCTATATAGTATGTATATGGGCATCATGATGTGTGTCACAATGTGTAATGGGTATTGTGGTGTGTGGCCTTATGTGTAATTGGCATTATGGCGTTTGGCTTTATGTGTAATGGGTATTACGGAGTTTGCTAAAATGTGTAATGGGCATTACTGTGTATGGTCTAAAGTGTAATACCACACCCTTTTTTGTGATGCCACGCCTCCTTCCCATGAGGCCTCGCCCACTTTTTTGCAGCGCAGCTTCGCAGCGCAAAGGTCCCCCTGCTTCTGTATCTGGATCCATCCATTACCATATTTCTAGATTCGCCTATGATTAAAACATGGTGCGTGCTGATGCACAGCGTGACATTAGAGGTCAACTGCCCCCTTCAGCTACATTTGCTGGTCCACGCTAGCATGCTGCTGCTGTCAGGTTCCACTGGTGAGCAGCAGCCATGCAGGGAGAGATTGGGGCAGGCTGGGTGGGGAGGGTTATTGTGTCTACTTAGTCTTCTGGGCAGCGGCAGCAGCAGAACACCCCGGGCGGCTACTGTCTGTCTCTTCTCCCAGCTGTGACACTTGCAGCCTGGAGAAGTTCAGACAGCCCCTGTGCTGTGCCTCTGACTGTGCTACCCGCCGGGCCCCACACATCTTGTCCTCCGGTCCCTGCACACTCTGTCTGCCTTCTCCCCATCAGGAGGCCAATCCTGGGATCCCAGGAATCCCGGGGTGGACAGTTTTCTCAATCCTGGTCCCGGTCTTGAAAATATGGCCTGGGATTGGCCTCCCTACACTGGACCTATAGGCCTAATTCAGAGGTGGAGCTAATGCTGTTGCTATGATATTTGTGGATTTGAATGATGCATGTGTCCCACTGGATTACATGCAGCGTTCACAGTGAGTCTTGACTATTTTGGGGGCTTGTCTGAGCTCGCAACTGCGCAGTTAAAATGACTATGGTGGTTAATTTTTCTGGTTGACATGAGCTAGTTTAGGCATGCTCAGGTGGTCGATGGTGCGATGTCTGAGCCTGATTCAGAGATGGACTTAACGCTGATGTTCTGTGGAACTGAGTTAGTATCATCATATTGGGCATGTGCTGTTATTGCACTTTACATGTGTCAATGTTCCTTTTAGCCTGGCAGTGAGGAGACAGGGGCCGATTCATACCTAATTGGAAGGGCTATGACTTCAATGCCCTGACAATTATCGGAGGACCACACATGCACAAGGTCCACAGTACGCAAGCACGAGTCCTCCATGCGGCCACAGCCAGGGATGGCCTCTGTTCGCAGGCCATCCACTGGGTGATTGACAGCCATCTGACATTTGTGGGCAGCACTCCAGCGTTTTACAGGAGTGCCGCACAAATACACAGACAGGCCGAGCCATTGGGAGGGAGGGACAATGACATAATCAGCGGCCCTGATCTCCCATGGCTATCACAGCACTGAGTAAGACATGACATTGCACACAGGAGATGGGGGGGGATGCATTTGATGCCATTCACAGCTGTGCACAGGGGGCTGCCCTGCACTCAGGTGAGGAGGGGGCTAACTGATCACAGATCTAAATTAGCCCTACATGGCCAGAGTGATTTACAGGAATGAACCTTTTGAAGGAGGTAACAAGGGCAATTGGAAATAAGCAGGGATATCATGGCCATTTTTGGGAAGTGTATCTAACAGCAGGTTTTTGGGGAGTGTATATAACAACAGCTGCGATCATGTATGCAGAAAAATATATCGCCTGCATTGCTACGGCCATGGCCAGTCGGCATATCCGCAGGTCTACCTTTAAGCCAATGTTCCTTATTCTTGTGTATAGGCAGGGCCGTGCCACCACTAGGCAGGATTAGGCATTTGCCTATTGTGCCGGCCACTGGAGGGCAGTAGTGAGCTGCAGGCCAGCTACCACAGAGTAGAGCCGGAGGAAGGAGAGGAGAAGCTGCAGCAGCATCAATCTGCAAAGCAGGTGAGTGAAATCCCTCCTCCCACCCCCCCGGAACCCCCGTGTAAAACTTGCTGCCTCTGCCTGGTCGTCAGCAACCAGGCCAGCGGCAGTGTTCAGCGGCAGGTGGGGGCTTCCCCAGCCTCCACCCCATAGTCAGCACTGCCTGCAACCCCCCCTTTCCCCCGGCTGGACGGTGCCCGCAGTTCCCCCTTCCCCCCCGGCTGGACAGCGCTCGCAGTCCCCCCCTCCCCCCTGGCAAAACTTGCTGCTTCTGCCTTTTCGTCAGCAGCCAGGCCAGAGGCAGTGTTCGGCGGCGGGTGGGGGCCGCCCCAGCCCCGCCACATAGTCAGCACTGGCTGCAACCCCCCCTTCCCCCCCGGCTGGACGGTGCACGCAGTCCCCCCTTCCCCCCCGGCTGGACAGGGCTCACAGTCCCCCCCACCCCCCGGCTGGGAGGGGGGACTGCGAGCGCTGTCCAGCAGTCCCCCCCTCCCCCCGGCTGGACAGCGCTCGCAGTCCCCTCTCCCCCCCAGCTGGACAGCGCTCGCAGTCCCCCCCCCTCCCCCTGGCTGGACAGCACCCGCAGTCTCCCCTCCCCTGTAGCGGCCGCACACCACCTACTCCCCCCCCAAAAAAAAATTCATAAGTCCTTAGAAAATCCACCAGGACACCCTATAGTGGCCGGGATAGATCCCCTTACTTTAAACTTTTCTGAGTATGTAGATATGTTTTTAAAGAAATATGTTAAGAATCTCCCATCCTATTTTAAATACTTACTACCACAGTTTTAAATCTTTTAAAGAATTTTGCATGGAAAGATACACTTTATTGGGCCACAATCAATGTACACATGCATCGAACATGAACTGGGAATAGATGCAAGTAAGGAATTTTTGGTAGAAGAAGCATCTTTGACCTCTAAACACAAGACCTTAATTTGTGACAAAAAAGGATGAATTTTAACTATTTAACTTATTTAACTATTTTTAACTATTTCAAGTTTTTAGACCATTTATATTTCCAAAAATGCGGGACAGCAATGGGGACAACATTTGCACAAAGTTTTGCTAACCTTTTTATGGGGAGTTTGGAAACAATGCTACATATATATGGATCACATTTTTAAGGACAACATCAAATTTTATAAGCGTTACATTGACGATATTTTAATAATCTGGGAAGGCACTGAGGAACTTTTTCATGAATTCTTGAACTACATAGAGAACAATCAGATGAATATCCACTTCACCTCCAACATCAATCATAATCAAATTGAATTCCTGGACTTGATATTACAAGGAGAAAATAACAAAAAGAATACCAAAAATTTCATAAAAACAGTAGATACCAACAGTTACAGTACCTGCACTACAGGAGCAATCATGAACGAAAATGGAAGGAAAAATATTCCGTATTCACAATTTCATAGAATTAAAAGAAATTATAATAAAGCAGTAGATTGTGAAATACAGCTGGAGATATATAAAAAAAAAAGATTTGAGGAAGAAGATTATCCCTCTAAAATTCTACAAGAAACATTCACAAGAATCAGTAACACCAACAGGGATGACCTTCTAATTTACAAAGAGAAAATGAGAAGAGAGATTCCGTGGCCTTCAAAAAATCCCTTAATGAACATTTGGATATATTGTTAATGGACCCAATCCTCAAAGAACTTTAACCACCACATCCAGAAATCTTCAAATAGTCAAGAAGTCTCAAAGACATTCTGGCACCCAGTTTTCTTTCTTCGAACAGCAATTATAGTACACCCGGGTTAAGATGCACAGGATCTTACAAATATGGGAAGTGCAATATTTGTAAACATGTACATCTGAACAGAAAAAACTTTTCAAACTCAAACTTTTTGAAACAGCAAAGAGTACAAAATCAAATAATTTATGAATTGGAACACATCTTCCGTCATATACCTCCTGGAATGTCCAAAAATATGTTGGAAAAACAAAACGACCATTGAAACTCTGCATACAAGAATACAGCAGGAATATACAGAATAAAGTAGACAGTCTTGCCATCTATAAACACTTGACGCAAATCCAGAAGGACTGATGTTTAAAGCCATTGAATGTGTCAAACTAGGATCCAGAGGAGGGGACCTGGCAGATAAATTTTCCCAACGAGAGATGTACTGGATATTTGAGCTTAAAACCATGCATCAATTGGGATTTAATGAAAGCTATGAGATCGTACCGTTTTTAGGTCAAACTCCTACTAAATTATATTTTCACATACCCTTGTTCTTCTTATATATATTACTTAACTCCTCCACTTTTACACATGTATTCCATTTACTAAATAAAAGAATGGTCATAAGCTTGGAGTCTGGTTCATTTCTCTACAGCAGTGGTTCCCAACCTTTTTTCTCTCCCGTACCCCTTGATTAGGCTTTTCATTGATAAGTACCCCCTCCTTTCATTTTGAAATATGGACAGTACTTAGCGGTATGCGGATCCTATGCATGTCCTTATATTAAGGAGGAGTGGAGGAGTAGTATACAGCAAGGAATTATGCCCTTCTGTGTCTAGACACTGGTTGTGTATTATCTCCAGGATTCCCGCTAACACCGGTAGGATTAATGCCGCTGCTTCCTCCACCTGTGTCAGTGCTGGGCAGATGACTGCTGATGTCTGATGGCAGTATGGGAAGCTCCCAGTGGATTGCTGGTCAGGCATATGACACAACATGGTATGTCTCCATGGCAACGGGTCTTCTTCAGCCATCAAAAGACCTTTTCATTGTCCGCCATTACCAATATTATTTTCAAGTACCCCCAACTGGTCTGCAGAGTACCCCCAGGGGTACTAGTACCCCAGGTTGGAAACCACTGCTCTGCAGTCAAACCGCACTAAGATTCACCCAATCTCGTCTGATCTTGGAAGCTAAGCATTGTTGCATTGTTGGGCCAGGTTAGTACCAGGAAGGGAGTAATTCTAGTGAACAAAACACTTGGGTGCACTCTAAACAATGACTACATTTTTTTACTTAATTAAATACTAATTCTATTTATGATATTAGCACATCAGCACTATTTCTTCTTCTTTTTTAACTATATTAATAATCATTTTCCCGCAAATGTGCAAGACATATTATTTTTTATAACCTTAGTATGCAGGATCTAATAATAAATAAATGAAATAGCACATATATGCGATCATTTACTATGTTTTTCTATTTGTTTTATGTCTCCACTGACAAATATACATGTCTGGACCCATATACTGTAAGAAAGACGCTGACTTTTACTCCTTGAACAGAATACAAAGACTACAAAAAAATGGCTGCCACTATCTATATCAATAGACAATTCATGGACTTCCCCCGGCTTGGAGACACAATGTGGGGTAGGACACTCGGATCCCTAAGCGCTGGACAGACATGCGCAGATGGGACCGGAAGTGTGGCGGAAGTCCAGCCCACTTGAGAATTTTCACTTATTTACATAGTTTAACACAGGCATGGGGAACCTTTGGCCTTCCAGATGTTGTTGAACTGCACATCCCAGCATGCCCTGCTACAGTTTTGCTATTTGACCATACTAAAGCTGTTGCAGGGCATGCTGGGATGTGTAGTTCAACAACAGCTGGAGGGTCGAAAAGTTTGCCAACCCCGGTTTAACACTTTATATTTATGATGGTTCCTGCCTTAGAATACTATAAGAGTACCAACAGGGTCCTAATAGAGCATTTGTTATGCATATATATCTTTTTGCACTAATTACAAAATCGCGGACAGGCTATGATGTCATAATTAAGGAAATAGACATACAGGTATAAGTACTGGCCTGGTCACACTCTTGCACCCCTTGATGAAGTTAAAATGATGAAATGCGTTGGGTTATCCTAGCAGGGCTGACTCTACCTTTAGGCAGCTGCCTAGAGCGCTGGGATCTGGGGGGGCGCCACCAAGTCTGTCTATCAAAAAAATCAAGGATGTCTATGAGGATCCTTGTTGTACTTAATTCAGGTGGTGGCCATCATCCCGTGCCACAGATTTTGCTATTAGGGAATGCTAAAGCTATGGCAAGGCATGTTGGGATGTGTAGTTTCACAACAGCTGGAGGGCCAGAGTTTGGACATGCCTGTTCTAAGGCCTCACCTCCATACTTTTCCTTGAGGCATACTTCCCTATTTTGCTGCCCCCCTTCCCAAGGAGCTAGGAGGACCACATGATTTTTGGGAGCCTCCATTCTGGATTGTCACTAAGATAAGCACTTGCTACCCTTGTCCTTGTTTTATTTTGTGTTTTTATCTTTTTTGTATAAATTTATATTTGATATTTTTTATTTTAGATATCTTTTAGACCCTAGTATTTAATTCATTACTCATAATCCTAGTGTATATTGGCACATTTAACAGTTCATTCCATACCATATGTAAACAATTAGTCGCCGCATCCACATCCACACACACACTATAAAATATATATACAAATATATTTATCTTGCCTCCGGGCAATTGGGGCAAACTTACGCCACTGTTAGGTCCTTTAAAAGGGTGTATTGCTACGACAGCTCTGATTCGTGGCTTTCTCACCACATTGCAGTCATGTAACAGAGTAAATATGAATAATGAGACTTCATGTTTTAGTTATATGATATTGCAGATAGAATAGAGGCAGTGGTCCCACCTGCACAGTCATTACATTCCCTTCATCTTCATCCATAATTCCTAATTGCAGAGTCATAGGAAAAAGCCTCAGAGGGAAAGCAATGAGCCTCTGACAAAGCTAACAGAGTTGCTTTCTTTGCTGTGTTATAGGGGGATATCCCGTGTAAGAGGCAGGTCCTGTTGCGGGGTTGATTTTGGCTCGCAGAAGTTCCCCTTTGCTATTTATCCAGCTGCAATGTTTCTTTATTTAAAATTTTTTTTTCCACATTCAAGACCAATATCAAATTGTATTTCTGCCTAGCAAACCCAGAGTTGTTTCAGCACCAGATGGAGAAGCCAAGAACAACACGAAGGATGGGGACTGGATCACATGGAGTTTTTTTAGACACTCTCCATGGCGAAAGGGCAAGCAATAGATAGTACACAGAGGCCTACTCTGCTAAATCACACAGTTGGCCAATTGATATAAGCTATGACTATCTGCCAACGTCTGTCACACCGAACAACTCAGTTATACACTCTGGGTGACTTTGAGCTGAAAGTAGTGTGCCAATCCCTAGGAGAAACAAAAAAACTTGAAGCCACCACGCTTCATAAATATAAATATTTAGAGCCCTCGTGGCCGCCCCTATTCACGCTGCCCTGCTTTATATTTATGTAAGAAAAGGAAAAAAGGAACAGTTGTTATACAATGGTGCAGTTCACTTAATGAAAGCAAACTAGCGTTAAGCTCCATAAAAAAAAAAATACATGTGTACGTATGTAAAGAATGGCTGGGTCAAATGCAAAACACAGAAGACTTGCACTAGATGACCTCAGTTGTTTAGAAAGGGCTAAGCAAGCCCCATAATTTACAGAGAAAAGTCGTACTTCCAAAGCGTTTTGTAGTCTCAGCACCTTGAGTGGCTTTGGGAAGGTTCACATAAAGGGTTGTGGAAAATCAATATGCGTCTCTGGAGAACGGCACAGTTATTTATTCAGCTGCAAGTGCAAACTTCTCAATGCACAGAAGTGGGTACTTATAAAAAGCTGAAAGAAGAAAAAAGAAAAGTCAGTTCTAAAGCTCAAAGGGAACCTGCAAAGTCGATTAAAATCAAATGGCTCAACCTAGGTTGGAAACTTGTTTGAAATTCAAATGACGAATCCTAGCAATGTTTTCAAGTTACCATTGTTGCTATATATCAGTCATTGATGTTATTCCTTCTTCAAGTATCTTCCATTTTCACAGTACCCGAGTGTTTGACATGGTCACAAAGTAATTTTAGCACTAGATCGACAATGAATGTTTATACAGATTGGGCCTGTGAAAAAAAGTGCTAAATTTGGCAGGTTCTTTTGTATAATGTTGAAACTAATAACTTAATGACTGATACAGGTGAAATCAGATGGGTGTGAGCAAAAACAGTTTTACGTGTGTACTGTAAAGGTTTCTTTGCTATAAAACACAGGCCACGTTGTCCTGCTTGCTCTCAATGGGTCCAGGTGCTGGCCCCTTTAAGAAATTTGTCATATTTATTCTTGCAGTCATGTCACCACAGGTATTACAGGTTGAGTAGCCTTTATCTGAAATGCTTGGAACCACAAGCATTTTGGATAAGAGATGTTTTTGGATTTTGGAATATATATTTTTGTAAAAAAAATTTACATTCTAACCTCGTACCCCGATGGTCCACCTGATGTCCACGGTGTTCCTCGGCACCCACAGTGGCCTTCAGGATCCACTTCAGCGACATCTCCGGTCCCAAGTACGCAGGCTCGCCGGTGACATCACCGGAGCAGGCCACAATGCACCCCTGGGACCAGAGATGCCGCTGAAGAGGATCCCGGAGACTGCTTGGACATCGGTACAGGAGGTATGGGAAAAAGGGGCGGGGGAAAAACAAACAAAAAACCCAAAACAAAATATTCTGAAAAACCACAGTTTTCGGAATATTTCAGTTTTTGCAATACACGAATAAGGGAGACCCGACCTGTACCTTGGAAATAATTTTTAAAGAATGAATTGGCTGCAACGTGTGCACTAGTTTCAGCAAAGACCAGACTCCTTTATGGAAGACCCTGGTGAAAGTAAGGTATCATTAGAGCTACCCTTGTTTTAAGGAATTCAATACTCAGTTTTTAACACAATTTCTTCTTTCTTTTTCTGTGTGTTTCGTTCTAAGCAGTGGTGGCTCCAGAGGAGGGACTACCGCACAGTTCAAAATTCAAATAGGGGAGAACCACCAACTGCCGGTGAGACAGTTTGAAATGGCAGATGGTGGAAATTGGTGTGACTCCCCTATTTGAATATTGAACTGTGCTGCAGTCCCTGGAACCACCACCGGTTCTAAGCATAAATGGCAGTAATATTTTTTTTTTTAAATCGACTCCCCTGTCAATAATCCTCTGATTCAATAATATATAAACCATCAAATCACAACAGGTAAGGACTGAACAAGTCTGAAGATTTAGATAATGTATATACACAGAAGCATATCTAAGCCACTATAGCCAATACCGCAAAGCCCAGGCCAGGCTTGGGAACACAATGCAGTGTAAAGTATTTATATAATAACATTCCATCACAGATTCTTGTAAGAATATTGAGTCTCTGATGCTAAATACCCAGCAAGTCAGCTTGTCATTTGGGTGCAGGTGGCCAATGGGTGTGGCATGTAATGGGCACTGATAAATAAATGATAGGCAGATGTTACCGACTGTCACATAAAAGTGTTCTGTTGGTCTTATGATTATGGTACTGGTAATGCTAGTGCTAAAGGTCAGTAGGTGCTGCACCGTACACTGGTCAAATGCAATACGGTATTATTTGGGCAGCATTCAAAATTGAACTGTCATTTGCTTACTTACACTTTTATGTGTTCTGTGCCTGTAAATTTAATGTGTAACCTGTGCCGGCACTGGGGGCTACAGCTAAGGTTTCCTGGTGATCCACACTGCTCATATACAGATATACAGATACATCGGCAAAAGACTTTCCATGGTTCTTCAATTCAATCCATTTGATTGGCAGACATAGATGATCGGTGAATAAACACAGAGGGGTGTGGGGTGTGTGGGGTGCAGTTAACAGCGGACGGCACAGGGTTGTCACTCCCTTGTAAATAAAAAATAGAAAACGGTGATCTGTCAGGGAATCAGGGAAATTCTGCATGTTAAAATTCCTCAATATACTGATCTTGGTAATTTTTGGTTTACTTGCGGCAAATGCATATGGATATGATGTAAAGTGATACATATAGATAGAAACACAGAATTTGATGGCAGATAAGAACCAATTGTCCCATCTAGTCTGCCCCTTTTCCCTTCAGACCAATGTTTTTCAACCACTGTGCTGTGGTACACTAGTGTGCCTTGAGCTGTTCTGAAGTGTGCCCCAGATCTAGAGATGGCCAAACCACTTTACAGTCACCACCAGTTCAACTGTTATTTACTGGTCTCTTCTTTTCATGTAAAGGGCCAAACTATTTTATTTTTGTTACCTGTGGGGACCAGTGTGATTGTTTTTTATATGGGGACCAATAGTTTTAGTTTTTTTTTCCTGTGGGGGCCAATATGTTTTGCCCGGTGGGGATCTCATGGTGTGCCTTGGCAATTTTAAAATCTTATTTAGTGTGCCGCAAGGTAAAAAGGTTGAAAATCACTGCTTTAGGCAATCTCAACCCTTTTGGATCATTAGTTCTTTGTAAGAATATTCATATAGATATCCCAAGCATGTTTGAATTGCTCTACTTTCTTAGCCTCTACCACCTCTGACAGGAGTTTTTCAATTGTTTTCCCGATTTTTTTTCTCAACGATATTTTTATTTGGGCAATCCTAACATGATGCCCAAAAGAAAACAATATTGCGAAAAACTTGACCTCTAATTAGAGAATTTGCAACTCAAATGATTATTGATTATTGTACAACTGCATTGCGTATGCGTGAAGGGAATTAATGAAAGAAAATGCGTATTGTTTGTAAAAGTAATCCTCTTGCAGTACGACAGGAAGCTGGCATCTAGAGGGGGTGCCCAGGCATTTTTGGGGAAGGTGATGTCTGCAATGACCACTTCCACCCTGTATCAGTCGCAAATTATGCTTACTATTGCAAAGATGACAAACACTCCTCAAAAGTTGACCCCAATTGACTTTGTGGTAAGCCTGAATTGCCGGTTCCCACCATTGATGCCTACATGGAACGAAGAGGACCGATTTACACTGGATGATTGTAAATTGGCCGATGTGGAATTCCCCGGACATAATTAAGATCGAATGGGTATGAATGGGTGCATTCGTAACCATTCGATCTTAGTAAATCTCCCCTTATATACTTTTATTTAGGATACACTAGACCATTTTAGCATTAGTTCTTAACTTTTATACAAACCTTGCAGACTTAAAAGTTCGGCCTTGAGATAGTTTTGGCACTAAGTGGTATATTTGCTAAAGCTTCTAAAAATTAAAAGAGGTGTTGCCCATATCAACCAATCAGATTATGCCTTTCATTTCTCTATTGCATCCTAGAAAATGATAGATTCTAATTGGTTGCAATAGGCAACTTCACTTCTTTGAAATTTTTTTGAAACTTTTGTAAATTTACTCTTGACAGTTGTACAAGACAGAGCTGCGCTTGTTTGCCCCAGACTTTCCCTCTGGAAAAGTCCTTACAGAGTCCAGAAGTGTGATGTGATGATAGAAGGAGTATTTCCTTACAAGGTTGGAGATGGAGAAGGAGAAGACATTATAAAGGGAAAGCCAATAGCATGAATTATTCTCCGAGGGAAAATAAGGAGCCATTGGAGGGCTTTGCATTGAATTAATGCAGGAGAGAAAGGAGGGATTTAGTCATAGGGGGGATTCAATCCCCACCATTTCACTATTATTATTATTTTTTTTGCTAATCGCTATTTCTGATAAATGGCCTAAAATGCTGAAATACGTGAATTCACGGCAATTTCACCGATACACGCATTTTTCACCAATGCTGGATTTTTCGCCCAGTATGAAAAATCAGCAGTGGGATTGATTAGGCAAATCAATTTTTTTTTATTTTGCCTGCTGAAAATGTAATCCGGGATTAAATACCCCCATAATCTCTCTGTAGTCATTTTAGATGTCCTGAAAATATCAACATTACCTGGAATCCTGCTTGCAATTAGTTATCATTTTCAAGGGTTTGGAAAACCATTTTTTTTGCCATTGCAGCCAGTCACGGCAATTTTGAATTTAGATGACATGAAATTAGACAAACCAGAGAAGACATACCCCCCCAACTCCTGTGAGTATTCAGGGAATGGATATTGAGATCGTAAGAACTTACAAGTATCTGGGTTTTCATCTGAACAATAAATTGGACTGGACTGATAATTCCGCTGCTCTGTATAGGAAAGGGCAGAGTAGACTTTATCTGTTGAGGAGACTGAGGTCCTTTGGAGTGCAGGGAGCGCTCCTGAAGACCTTCTTTGACTGTGTAGTGGCATCAGCCATATTCTACGGAGTGGTCTGCTGGGGCAGCAGTGTTTCAACAGCCGACAATAAGAGACTTAACAGGCTGGTAAGGAAGGCCAGTTCTGTCCTAGGAATGCCTTTGGACTCTGTAGAGATTGTGGGTGAGAGGAGAATGATCAGCAAGATAACATCATTATTGGATAATGCTTCACACCCTCTCAAAAATATTTTGACGGATCTGTGTAGCACTTTCAGTGATACCCCTTTTACACCGCCGAAAAATCCGGGTCAGCGGCGGGTCAGACACGGATCTTCGGCGGTGTAAATCCCTAACGCCGTGTCCCTTTACATGGGACTTCTACCCAGGTCCTGACCTGGGTAGAACACGGCTAGGACCTGGGTAGAGGGCGGTGTAAATGGGAACGCCGGGTCGGATGACCCGGCTCCCATTTACATGAATGGGGAACGTCCAACCTGCGGACCGCAGCGTCCGCAGGTTGTCAGCCTGACAGTCACTGACAGCCGGCGCTGCTGTCTGCTATACCCTGCAGACAGCAGCAGCAGCGGCGGGGGAGGGAGGTGAACGGATGCCTGTGTGCGGCATCCATTCACCTCCTGTGCGACGGCAGGGGGAGTGTGCGCGGGGACTGGGGGCAGCCTAGCAGCTTACCTTAGTGCTGGGCTGCCCCCAGCAGCGTTCCGGTCCGGCGGCGGCGCGCGGCGGTGATTGGCGCTTGGAGATGACATCGCGCTGTCATCTCCAAGCTCCGGGGGGGGGGGGGGGCGCGGGTGCGGGTCGGGCTGTCCGCCCAGTGTAAATGGCACTAAACGCCGGGTCGCACCGGCTAGAACCTGGGTCTAAAAAAGCCGGGTGCGACCCGGCGTTTTGGTGTAAAAGGGGTATGATAGGTTGCTTCACCCTCGATGATCAACGGAGAGGTACCGCAGGTCTTTTCTACCTGCTGCAATCAGAATGTACAACTGTCATGGTCTGTAGAGACCTACATGTTCTTAGATTCTAGATTTATATTGTTTGGACTTCTTATCTTATTTGCTATTTTCACCCTTATCTGTACTTGAACCTTGCTGTAACAATTGTAAATTTCTCCATTGTGAGACAAATAAAGGAATTCTATAAACAAAAACAGTTCTGACTATTTATTATTTAAATTTAGATTGTTGAAGACCAAATGTATGGGTGAGACTTGGTTTCCCTCCAATTGAATCACTATTAATGAATAGAGGAAACATAAATCTTAATCAGACAGCATGTAAATCAGTCCCAGGTGACTTACGGAATTCTGGATGTCCGAAATGCAGACATTTCTAAATGTACAAATGTATTTCTTCCGGGACGTTGCTCTTCAGAAGTTACAGACAGAATGAGCATTGGATTGGAAATGGGACACGTTGGTTCCAATGACCCCATATCCTCTTGCACTTGGCCAGAATTGATGTGATTGTGTATTTTGGACACTGCCTGCTTTATGTTTTTTGTTGTCCATACTTTAATTGAATGCATTGGTGTTACTTAGGTCTCCTCTGTTGTCCCTGTCCAACAAGTGTAAGTGCTGGTTAAGAACATACATTGACTTTCCCATATGGGTTATTACAGTTAGGTATGGAGTTTGCCCTGCAACTAATTAAATGGTCTGCCTTTAAGCAGGGCCGTAACTAGGGGGGGGCTAGGGGGTCACGCGCACCGGGCGCTGGAGGGTGGGGGCGCTAGTATGGTGTCCCGGCAGCATGGTCCCTGGGATGAGCAGCGGGGGTCCGGGGACTGGTGGGTTAACGCCAGGTCCTAGCGGGGTCCCGGGGACTGGTGGGTTAACTCCGGCTCCTAGCGCTGCAGGACGGTGGGCGGGAGGCAGGTTTTGAAAAGACTTGCCGGACGCTGATTGGCTGAATTCAGCCAATCAGCGTCCGGCAAGTCTTTTCAAAGTCATCAGCGCTTCCCGCCGCCAGGCAGATAGCGCTAGGAGACGGAGTGAGTGAAGGTTGCCGCTACACCAGTCCCTGGACCCCTGGACGCTACACACAGGTATGTTGGCAGCGGGGGTCCAGGGACTGGTGTAGCGGCAGCTTTCACATACACAGCCGCTCGCTAATTGCGGCGGCGGGAAGCGCTGATGATTTTGAAAAGACTTGCCGGACGCTGATTGGCTGAATTCAGTCAGTCAGCGTCCGGCAAGTCTTTTCAAAATCTGCCTCCCGCCCACCGCCCGGCAGCGCTAGGAGCCGAAGTTAACCTTCTCCAGTCCCCGGACCCCCGCTGCCTGACCCCAAGGCAGTGATTTTTTTTTTGTGGGGGGGGGAAGCGTCCAAATGACTGCCGACCCGGGTGCCGAAACACCTAGTTTCGGCCCTGCTTTAAGTACACTAAGGGAACCCCAGAGGGTGGACTTTCCCCTGCAGCACCCAGACTCTGCATTTTCATTCATGTGGAAATCCATAGATTGCAGCACCTTCAGCAGAATTTATTTGATAGTAAGCATTAACCCATGGTTTACCATGTGGGAACAATGCTGGTTTATTTAATAGCTCCAGGTGGGTAACCTGGAGCTACTGTATTTCCAAGATTCCGATAAAGAAACAGGACAATTTGAAACTCGTTAAGTTAAATCTTTAGTAATTATGACACATGCTCAATTTATTCTATGAATTGTAAGTGCATTGTGATATTAATTTAACTTTTTAAAAGATGGTGTCGGATGACCTCTCGACAATCGGGATTCCGGCAGTTATTAGACTGACATCAGAATCCTGACTGTTAAATGCCCGACAGTCGAGATTACAATTTAAAGGAGCTATTCTCCCTCGTGGGGGTCCACAACCCTCATGGCGGGAGAATAGAATTTGTTGCGAGCGCAATGAGCCACCGAGCCCGCAGCATGGCGAACGCTGCAAGCCCGCAAGGGGCTTCGATGTGCTCGGCCCCCTGTCGGAATTGGGGAACTCAGTCATTTTCCGAAGATACTTTTAGAAAGAATTTTGTTTATTAAGTTGGAAAACCAGAAAATAATTAACATTCAGATTCCCATGTTAAGTGAATATCATGTCAGTATATGTGTGAGATGCAATACAATGTGGTGTTCTGTGAAATATGCGGCTGGGAAGGCGCATCAGTATGTATGTACCTTTGCTTTTTTGCAATTTACTGCGCATCTAAATGAATTCCCTCCATGGTGTCACTGGCACTTTTGTAAAGGTGGACATACTGTACACAGGTCCGACTTACCAGGTTTCCTTTGAAGCTCCCTGGCAGGGCTTTATTTGATTTGGCACCTGAGGTGCCATTTTTTTTTAAATAAAAATGATCGTCTTGCGGATGGGCAGGAGATTAGAAAACTCCCATATAAATGAATGGGCGGCCGCTAATTGGCTGAGAGAGAGCCAATGGTGAACCAGCTGCCATTAGCTTGACAACCCGGATTTCTCATGGCTCTTTTTCACATCTTATCCTTTAATACCCACTGCTCTTATTTCATTATTCAGTTTATGTCACATTTCGGCTGTAAAACGTCACCAGTATAATTATTCCAGGTGACATAGTGCAGGGGTTTTAAGTTTGGAAATTGCTCTGATTATTGTTTCTGGTGCGATTTGTGTTCATGCCAAAAGTAATACATTTCTTTCCAGAGAGCTCTTTGCTAATATATTGCAGACCTGTTGGTAGCAGGGACAATACAATCCCCACAATCTATTTAATGAATTCTATTCCCCATCGGAAGGAACCAGAGCCAGCATGTTAGAACTACTGCCATTTCCATCACCTGGTAACTTGTCTGTAACCCAGGACGAGTGTAAAATATGTAACAAGAATATATGTAGATCACATTGCTACTGAGAGCACGTCTGCCGGCATCAGAGTGTTCATAGAAGAAATCATTATTCGCTTTTCTGGCAAGTGATAGTAGTAAATTTCTGGCAAGTGGCAAATTCCTTCTTAGATGGACAAAACCATGTGCACTGCAGGGGGGCAGATGTAAAATGTGCAGAGAGAATTAGATTTGGGTGAGTTATTTTGTTTCTGTGCAGGGTAAATACTGGCTGCTTTATTTTTTAGACTGCAATATAGATCTCACTTTGAAGTAAAACCCCACCGAAATCTAACTCTCTCTGCTCAAGTAAGATCTACCCCACCTGCAGTGCACATGGGCCCTTATTCTGATTGAGTCAAATGGCTCCGAATGTGGACAGACGGTGGTTGGTGTTTGCGCATGTGCGGAGGCGTATCTGCACATGTGCGAATGCCTCACACGTCCGAACACGGCGTGAGATCCGTGCAGAAAATGATCGTACGTAACCATCCGAGCAGGGGGTGGAGAGGGGCGTGATAGGCTGATTTTGCTCATTACCATATGCGTAGGCACCGTGTTTTATGGCGTACGTATGGTAATGCGGCCGTGACGCACGTGTGGGGGGCGGACATATGACATAGCCGGATGTCAGCTGACCGCCCATATTCCTGCTTTTGCACGGAAAAATGTCCAAGTGGTCTGGAGCACTCGGTGCTGCCTGACTGCTCGGTCCAGCATTCGATGGTCGCCGACCGGTTCCCACAGATGGAGGAGGTGTTCACATGAAAAATCCACTCACGGTCCGTTTGGTCGGCGTCTTACCGCATTCGGACGGTGTGAGCGATCCGTACGGAAGGTG